>NC_091980.1:37199915-37534859 GCF_044704955.1 Pristiophorus japonicus
TGCTGTAAATCCAAAGCTTGGAATCGGATTCCTCAGGCCCTATTTTAACCCGGAACGGGAATTGGGCAAGCGCAAAACTCCTCTTGAGATCGGAAGCGCGAGCCTGAGGGTTTTTTAAAACTCCCGAGCCTTGTCTACCTGTCTCCAGTCAATTGCTCGATCGGAATGGGTGGGAGGGGGCAGCTGGGCCAGCGGGCAGGTGCGTAATTTCAAGTGGCAGGATTCTGCCAGGTGGGACCGAAGGAACGGTCCCTGACACTCAGGTAAGTGGAGGGGAGGGCTTAGTAGTAGTTCGCAAGGTAACCTGACAGTGCTGGCACAAAGCGGGATTTTGGGTGGTGGGAGGCTACTGCCAGGCCTCCGAGATAATGGTCCCTGGCACTAAGGTAAGGAACAGAGCAACATGAGTTCGGTGGCAAGCGTTAGGAGGGCATTGCGATCGGGGGAGGTGGGAAGCTTGAGGCAGTGGAAACCCAATGTTTTCTTGTGGGGCCCAGAGGAGCACCGTCTCTCCACTTGACCCACTAAAAAAAAAACAATAAACCCGGAGCCTCTTTCTTCCTGTTTGCCTCCAGCTTTTACTGGCAGGTCCAGCACTATGGTCAACTTATCCTAGTTATAATAGCATCGGAGTACCAATTTTTTCATAGGACCCTGATTTTATCATACTCATGAGGCCACACCTCCCTGCAGCAGGCACTTCTGATGCTTCCAATAACCCAAAAATTAAAATGGTGGCTGGCAGACAGACACCCCCAGGAGTGCAATGCTAAGTACTCTACTGCTGTAATTACAAGCCGCCCGCCCCATTCCTGTCTGGTGGGTTTGAATAAAATCGGTGTTTATGTGTTAATTTGAAAGTGTTTGCCATGTTAGGAGAGTGATCAACCATGGGATAATTGTACAGGGAACTTTCTCACAGCTGTACTCATCCACTTCAAAATTAAGCAAAGCATCCAGTTCTTCCCTACAGTTATAGAAGTCGGGTGGGCACAACAATGGCAAATGGAATTTAATCCAGAGAAATGTGAGGTAATGCATTTGCGGAGGGCTAACAATGAAAGGGAATACACATTAAATAGTAGGACATTGAGAAGTGTGGAGAAACAAAGGGACCTTGGAGTGCATGTCCACAGATCCCTGAAGGTAGCAGGTCAGGTGGATCAAGTGGTTAAGAAGGCATATGGAATGCTTGCCTTTATTAGCCGAGGTGTAGAATATAAGAACAGGTGGTTTGTACATGAACTGTATAAAACACTGGTTAGGTCACAGCTGGAGTACTGTATGCAGTTCTGGTCACCACATTACAGGAAGGACGTGTTTGCACTGGAGAGGGTACAGAGGAGATTTACGAGGATGTTGCCGGGAGTGGAGAATCTTAGCTATGAGGACAGATTGGAGAGGCTGGGTTTGTTCTCAATGGAACAGAGGAGGTTGAGAGGAGACCTCATTGAGGTGTATAAAATTATGAGTGGTCTCGACCTAGTGGAGAGTAAGGGTTTATTTCCATTGGTGGAAGAGGCTATTACAAGGGGCATAGTTTTAAGGTGGTTGGTGGAAGGTTTAGAAGGAGTTTGAGGGGGGCTTTTTTACGCAGAGGTTTGTGGGAATCTGAAACTCGTTGCCTGGAAGAGTGGTGGATGCTGAAACCCTCACCACTTTTAAGAGATGATTGGATGGGCACTTGAAGAGCCGTAGCCTGCAGGATTACGGACCTAGAGCTGGTAATTGGGATTAGACTAGATGACCGTTGGTCGGCGCAGATATAATGGTAAGTACTGTAGGGAATCGAATATGGCCAGAGTGATCTCCTGGACTAGTTTTGATCGCCGGGATGGGTCAGAGAGGAATTTGCTGGAGATTTTTTTCTCCCTGAATTGACCTGGGTTTTTATCTGGTTTTTGCCTCTCCCAGGAGATCACATGGCTCCAGTTGGGGTGGAGTGTAGACGTTTTTAGTATAAGGAGTGTTGCAGTGGTGTGGGGCGGACTGGTTGGGCTGGATGCTCTTTGCCTTTCCGTCATTGTTCATGGGTTTGTATGTAACCTTTAGGGCTGCTGACCAAGGGCCGTGCGGCTCTTTGTCGGCCGGCGCAGACACGATGGGCCGAAATGGCCTCCTTCCGTGTTGTAAACTTCAATAATTCTATCGAAGGCACGGACTCTATTGAGAAATAATATGCTGAGGGACAAAGACAAAGTATGTTGGCCTCTTTGGACACAGGTCAACAATGATCACGATCTTGGATGTGGCAGTATCAGAATCCAAGTGAATCCCAACAGAGAAGAGAGGAAAGTTCAGAAAGAGAGTCAATCCTAAGCTACCTTCTCCTGGCAGGTTAGAGCATAATTGCCAAATTTGAATAATTTGGGAGCTCTTGGTGCAACATTTTCTTCAAATATTAGTCAGCACTTCACAACAATGTTGACATCATAGTAATGATTTTAAGGAATCAGTTCCTAAAATAGGCTGTGGAGAAGTTAAGAATTTTGTACAAACTTCTTGACAATAAGGCCATTTTTATGTGGCCACATGTATTTGCTCAGCTCAGTTAGTCGCACTCTTCCCTTCAAGATTTAATTACATAACCTACACCAACAGTGTTAAGGAAATGCTGCATTCTAAGAGATAGCTGTTAAAGATGATATAATTTCAATGATAATTATCAATGAGAAAGCCAATTTGGCCCATTTTAATTCATCCTTCCAGAGAGACCCTGCAGTCATCCCATTGTTGTGTCCAATTTTTTCTTATCTAATTCAGGGGTTTAGCCTCCACTACTCTTATCTGGAAATCTGTTGCATGCGTTGACTATTTTTGTGAGGAAGAATTTCTTGCTATCACTCCTAAATTTACCTTTTACTAGTTTGTCTGTGTCCTCTTGTCCTAATCTTGGAGAGTAACATTCTGGATTTACCTTTTAGATTACCATAAATGTCTTTATAGGATCACCATTCAGATACCTCCTCTGCAGTCTAAAAAGCCCAAATTTATTGGGCTGGATTTTCATCATTTCGCCCGATCACTGGTTTTCTGGTGGTATTTCGGTACTATTTAAAAATCGCGTTTTTGTTTACCACCGAAATGCCACTTTCAATCCAGGCCGCTATTTTCATCAAATATGACCAGTGGTAGGGCTAACGGTATTTTGTTCTTATTTTTGATCGAAAACACTCAAAGTCAAATGGGTAATATTTTTGTGGGTGGTAAAAGTGGTGATATTGAAGAATTTACCTCTGGTGGTAATTTTCGGTGGTATTTCGGTGTTGGTGTCTTGGCCACAGGTAAAAGAAGTGCAGGGTGGGAGCTGCTGTTTTATTGCTGTTTTTGTTCTTGCTGTTGATGTTGTCGTTCTTGTTGCATTATTGTTGTTGCAATTTTTTTTTAGTCGTTGAAGTTAAAATATTATTTATTTATTGACTTTTACATTTTTCAAAGTTTATAACATTTTATAAAATGTTGTTAAACCTAACCATTCTTGTACTGTGTCTAACTTTTAGAAAATGAAGGGTAAAACTCAATGATAGAGTGGCCAGTAAAGGTGAAATGTAACTTTCACTGTTCAAGCAAAGCATTGATTTATGAGCTGCTGATATCCTCAAATGTTCTCAATGTCCTCAAATGTCCTCCACTTTTCTTAAATATCCTTAAAATGTCCTCCAATTTGAACAAATAATCCATTAATGGCCTCAATTAACCTTAAAATCAAACTCTGAACTCACATAAAGATATCTGTGAAAAACTCAGCCTTCTCTCATCGGGACTGGACTGCAGCTCTGTTTTTTAAAATGGTGCCCGTAGCACGGGAATCAATCAGATAAGATCAGATAAGACTGCACTTTTCTCAGTGGTAATTTAGGCCAGTGGTAACAATGGTGGTATTGATGAATTTACCTCTGGTGGTATTTTTGGTGGTATTTCGGTGTTGCACACTTAATGACTTAATAAAAACTGCAAAAAGATAAGTTTGGTAGTATTTTTTACCACCGGTGGTAAATCATCATCATCATAGGCAGTCCCTCGGAATCGAGCAGGACTTGCTTCCACTCCCAAAGTGCGTTCTTTGATGGCTGAACAATCCGATACAGGACCCACAGACCCTGCGACAGGCGGGACAGATGTTCATCGGGGGAAGGGGTCGGTCGGGCTGGTTTGCCGTGCGCTCCTTCCGTTGCCTGCGCCTGGCCTCTTCATGCTCCTTGCATCAAGACTCAAAGAGCTCAACGCCCTCCCGGATGGACTTTCTCCACCTCGGGTAGTCTGCGGCCAGGGTGTCCCAGGTGTCAGTGGTGATGTCACACTTTACCAGGGAGGCTTTGAGGGTGTCCTTATAACGTTTCCGCTGTTCTCCTTTGGCTCGTTTACCATGAAGGAGCTCCACATAAAGCATTTGCTTAGGGAGTCTTATATCTGGCATGCATACTATGTGGCCTGTCCAACGAAGCTGATCGAGTGTGGTCAGTGCTTCAATACTGGGGATGTTAGCCTGGTCGAGGACACTGATGTTGGTACGTCTGTCCTCCCAGGAGATTTGCAGGATCTTGTGGAGACATCGTTGGTGATATATCTCCAGCGACTTGAGGTGTTGACTGTACATGGTCCATGCCGCAGACCCATACAGGAGGGCGGGTATTACTACAGCCCTGTAGACCATGAGTTTGGTGGTAGATTTGAGGGCCTGGTCTTTAAACACTCTTTTCCACAGGCGGCCAAAGGCTGCACTGGCGCACTGGAGGCGATGCTGAATCTCCGCATCAATGTCTACCTTTGTTGATAAGAGGCTCCCGAGATATAGGAAATGGTCCACATTGTCCAGGGCCGCGCCGTAAATCTTGATGATTGGAGGGCAGTGCTATGCGGCGATGACAGGCTGGTGAAGGACCTTTGTCTTATGGATGTTAAGCATAAGGCCCATGCTTTCATATGCCTCAGTGAATACATTGACTATATCCTGGAGTTCAGCCTCTGAATGTGCACAGACGCAGGCATCGTCTGCATACTGCAGCTCAATGACAGAGGTTGCAATGATCTTGGACCTGGCCTGGAGACGGCATAGGTTAAACAGCTTCCCACTGGTTCTGTAGTTTAATTCCAATCCAGCGGGAAGCTTGTGGATTGTGAGGTGGAGCATGGCGGCGAGGAAGATTGAGAAGAGGGTTGGAGCGATTACGCAGCCCTGTTTGACTCCAGTCTGGACGTAAATTGGGTCTGTAATGGATCCGTTGGTAAGGATCACGGCCTGTGTGTCATCATGAAGCAGGTGAAGGGTGTTGACAAACTTTTGGGGGCATCCGAAATGGAGTAGGACGCTCCATAGACCCTCACGGTTAACAGTGTCAAAGGCCTTTGTAAGATCGAAAAAGGCCATATATAAAGGCTGGCGCTGTTCCCTGCATTTTCCTGCATCTGGCACGTTGCAAAGATCATGTCTGTTGTGCCTCGTAGGGGATGAAATCGCATTGTGATTCCGGGAGGAGCTCCTCGGTCACAAGAAGACGAATGAGGAGAACTTGAGCGACAACTTTCCCAGTGGCTGAAAGCAGGGAGATTCCCCTGTAGATGCCACAGTCGGACTTGTCTCCCTTTTTAAAAATGGTCATAATCACTGCATCTCTGAGATCTCCCGGCATGCTCTCCTCCCTCCAGATGAGAGAGATGAGGTCATGTATCCGAGCCAACAGTGCCTCTCCGCCATATTTTAGCGCCACAGCAGGGATTCCATCTGCACCCGTAGCCTTGTTATACCTAAGCTGTTTTATGGTTTTGCCAACCTCGTGCAACGCCACACTGCCATAGTTGCCCGGGAACTCAGAAGTTTTGACATCGACATCGCCGCCCTAAGCGAGACCCAGCGGGCAGGTGAAGGCCAATTGAAGGAACATGGTGGAGGTTACACCTTCTTCTGGAAAGGGAAACCAGAGGCAGAACGCCGTCTTCATGGAGTCGGCTTTGCCATCAAGAATGAGCTGGTCGACCGCCTCAAAGACTCCCCCTGTGAGGTCAACGAACGCCTCATGACTCTCCGTATCACCCTATCTCGGAAGCAATGTGCAACTGTCATCGGTGCGTCTGCCCCCACACTCGATGCAACGGATGAGGCTAAAGAAGGTTTTTGTTCCAACCTCGAGGCATCCTTGTCCCGTGTCTACATGGTTAACAAATTGATCCTCCTGGGTGATTTTAATGCCAGGATTGGCAAAGACACAGCCCTCTGGGGAGGGGTGATTGGCAGAGACGGGGTTTCAGCGGTACCCTACTCCTGACAAAATGTCTAGAACATGAACTCCTCATTACCAACACCCTGTTCTGCCAGAGGGACTAATACAAGGCATCGTGGCAACACCCTCGCTCCAAACATTGGCACCTGCTTGACTATGTCATCGTCCGAACCAGGGATCGCAAGGATATGCGCATCACCCACGCTATGACAAGAGCTGACGACTACTGGACTGACCACCGCCTAATCCGATCCATCATCAATATTAACATTGCCCCAAAGCAGAGGGGACAGCAGAAGCAAAAAAGTTAATGCCGGGGCACTCAGAGACCCAGCTGAGAAAGCCTTAAACAGTCAGCGCCTCACAGCCAATCTGGCGTGCCTTGATGACCCCGAGATGCTGAATCCCCATAGTGCTTGGTCTGCCCTCCAGGCCTCTATAACCAGTGCCTGTGAAGAGATACTTGGTCACTCAACCAGAAAACATCAGGACTGGTTTGATGAAAATGATCAGGAGATCGAAGAACTAATAGATCGCAAGCGCAAAGCATTTCTGAGTCTCAAGTAACAGCCCAACTCTGGAGCTGCAAAACAACATTACAGGCTCAAGGCTCAGGTCCAACAAAAAACTCGGGACCTAAAGAACAGGCGGTGGATGGAGAAAGCACAGGAGATACAACAACTGGCCGACAGCCACGATATGCGAGGATTCTTCACTGCAGTCAAGGCCACCTGCGGTCCAAACTCCCAAGGCCCCACCCCACTCCTGGCCAACAACGGGGAAACACTCATCAAGGACACCGAGGCTGTCAGGGCCCGATGGAAGGAGCACTTTGAAGATCTCCTCAATCAAGACTCTGCCTTTGACGCGAGTGTTCTTGATTCTATCCCGCAGCATGCCACCCGCCACCAACTCAGTGGTAAATCACTGATGAATTTAACACCGTGGTTTTCAATGCTAAATTATGAAAGCGACAATATTTTGGTGGTAGTCTACGATGAATTTACCACCAGTGATATTTTCGGTGGTGAATGGGTGGTAAATGATCAAAAAGATTGTGAAAATCCAGCCCATTAATGACTTTCCTTTTACACCAGGAATCAACCTATTGGCTCTGACTTGTATTGCCTCCTGTTCTTGAATATCGATCAACCGTGGCTAACAAGGGAAATTAGGGATAGTGTTAAATCCAAGGAAGAGGCATATAAATTGGCCAGAAAAAGCAGCAAACCTGAGGACTGGGAGAAATTTAGAATTCAGCAGAGGAGGACAAAGGGTTTAATTAGGAGGGGGAAAATAAAAGTATGAGAGGAAGTTTGCTGGGAACATAAAAACTGACTGCAAAAGCTTCTATAGATATATGAAGAGAAAAAGATTAGTGAAGACAAACGTTGGTCCCTTGCAGTCAGAATCAGGTGAATTTATAATGGGGAACAAAGAAATGGCAGACCAATTGAATAAATACTTTGGTTCTGCATTCATGAAGGAAGACACAAATAACGTTCCGGAAATGCTAGAGGACCAAGGGTCTAGCGAGAAGGAGGTACTGAAGGAAATCCTTATTATTCAGGAAATTGTGTTCGGGAAATTGATGGGATTGAAGACCAATAAATCCCCAGGGCCTGATAATCTGCATCCCAGAGTACTTAAGGAAGTGGCCCTAGAAATAGTGGATGCATGGGTGATTATTTTCCAACAGTCTATCAATTCTGGATCAGTTCCGATAGACTGGAGGGTAGCTAATGCGACACCACTTTTTAAAAAAAGAGGGAGAGAGAAAACGGGGAATTATAGACCGGTTAGTCTGACATCAGCAGTGGGGAAAATGTTGGAATCCATTATTAAAAATGAAATAGCAGCGCATTTGGAAAGCAGTGATAGAATCAGTTCAAGTCAGCATAGATTTATGAAAGAGAAATCATGCTTGACAAATCTTCTAGGATTTTTTGAGGATGTAACTAGTAGAGTGGACAAGGGAGAACCAGTGGATGTGGTATATTTGGACTTTCAAAAGGCTTTTGACAAGGTCCCACACAAGAGATTAGTGTGCAAAATTAAAACACATGGTATTGGGGGTCATGTATTGACGTGGATAGAGAACTGGTTGGCAGACAGGAAGCAGAGAGTCGGGATAAACGGGTCCTTTTCAGAATGGCAGGCAGTGACTAGTGAGGTGCCGCAGGGCTCAGTGCTGGGACCCCAGCTGTTTACAATATACATCAATGATTTAGATGAAGGAATTGAAAGTAATATCTCCAAGTTTGCAGATGACACTATGCTGGGTGGCGGTGTGAGCTGTGAAGAGGATGCTAAGAGGCTGCAGGGTGAATTAGACAGGTTAGGTGAGTGGGAAAATGCATGGCAGATTCAGTATAATGTGGATAGATGTGAGGTTATCCACTTTGGTGGCAAAAACATGAAGGCATAATATTATCTGAATGGCAGCAGACTAGGAAAAGGGGAGGTTCAACGAGACCTGGGTGTCATGGTACATCAGTCATTGAAGGTTGGCATGCTGGTGCAGCAGGCAGTGAAGAAGGCAAATGGTATGTTGGCCTTCATAGCTAGGGGATTTGAGTTTAGGAGCAGGGAGGTCTTGCTGCAGTTGCACATGGCCTTGGTGAGGCCTCACCTGGAATATTGTGTTCCGTTTTGGTCACCTAATCTGAGGAAGGATGTTCTTGCTATTGAGGGAGTGCAGTGAAGGTTCACCAGACTGATTCCTGGGATGGCAGGACTGACATATGAGGAGAGGCTGGATAGACTGGGCCTGTATTCACTAGAGTTTAGAAGAATGAGAGGGGGTCTTATTTAAACATCTAAAATTCTGATGGGACTGGACAAGTTAGATGCAGGAAGAATGTTCCCAATGTTGGGGGAGTCCAGAACCAGGGGTCACAGTCTAAGGATAAGTGGTAAGCCATTTAGGACCAAAATGAGGAGAAACTTCTTCATTCAGAGAGTTGTTAACCTGTGGAATTCTCTTCCACAGAGAGCTGTTGATGCCAGTTCGTTAGATATATTCAAGATGGAGTTGAATATGGCCCTTACGGCTAAAGGGATCAAGGGGTATGGAGAGAAAGCAGGAAAAAGGTACTGAGGTGAATGATCAGCCATGATCGTATTGAATGGTGGTGCAGGCTCGAAGGGCCGAATGGCCTACTCCTGCACCTATTTTCTATGTTTCTATGTTTCTATCACTCTCATTTCTCTGCAACCAGAACAGGATGCAGCAAACAAAGTGTGGCCTGACCAATGCATTGTACATTTTGACCAGCATGTCCTCTGATTTGTATGCTACTCATTGGCAATGTACAACAACAACACCTTACATTTCTATAGCCCCTTGAACAAATTAGAACATCACAAGGTGCTTTACCGAGGCATAATAAAGGGATGCCTAGCCAAAGAAGGAGATAATTATGAAGGATGACTAAAAGCTTGGTCAGAAATTGAGTTTTACAGAAGGTCACAAAGGAGACGAGTTGGAGAGGCTTGGGCAGGTAATTCCAGAACATGGGGTCTAGATGACAGAATGCACTGCCGCCCATGATGGAGGAAGGTGGTTGGGGGAGGAATGTCCATGAGGCTAGAGTCAGAGTAACAGAGAGTTTGGTATAGTTCAACATTTTATTGGGTCTTTTGATTGTTGCTTGCAGAGGTTGGATATGTAGTGTCTTGCATTTGCTAGGACTTCGAGGTCTCTATGAACCTCATCCTTCACTATTTTAACACCATTCATGGTATATGGTTGCTGCCTAATGGTCCTTCCTATGTGCAGTACTTCACAATTGTTTATATTACGTTTCAGCTATCATTGTTCTGTCCACTTACAAACTCATTCTGTAATTTCTGAATTGCTTCCTCTCACTTCACTGCTCTTCCTACTTTGGTCTTATCTTCAAATTTGGCCAATTTATATTAAGTTTCTGAATCCAAGTCATAGATGTGCATTTGAAGAGCAGAAAGTTCTTCTGGTGTCCTGACCAACAGAGTTCCCTCATGCAATACCACCAAAACAGATGAACTTGTTTATGTAATCTTGCTGTGTGCAAACTAGCTTTCATTTGCATCCATAATGTGTTATTGGACATCAAAATAATTCATTCTTTGTAAAGCACTTTGGAACAGTAAAATAAATGAAAATCCCTATGTGTGCATATTTATTTCTTTTGACAGTGTTGACCAGAGAATCACAGCTGACACGAATGTTAAATTTTATTCCACTACCATTCTGGACAAATAAAAAGGCCGGGTCACGAGAAGTGAATAAAATGCTGGAGTAGACAACATTATATTCGTTGGCAATTGAAATTTTTAACTTGCCTATTCTTATACTGCTCCAACAGTTGCCCTACAATTCCTAGACAGCTGTGAATGCATTAATTTAAAACCTGCACAAGCCTTCCATATGTAGAGCAAATTCTTTAAGTGTCCAACTGCTAATGCCTTTAAAAGTGAGATAGTAAAGAGAAAGAGTTGTATTCACAAACTCATTAGTCTGAATGTGCCACACACAAAAGTAATCTAGAAACTGGAACAGTTCAGATCACAATTCCCCCTGAGTTCCTCAATGGCAGCGAAGATAAAATAACTGCACATTCCTCAACAGCAAAGGGACTTTTGGAAGTGTTCCTATTTGCCTGTGCCTCAGAGCCAGCTGAGACACCACTGCTGTTGCCTGCCAGCTTCAGGAGCCTGCTATGACTTGAGGAACATAGTATCTTTTCAAAGTGAGATTGGTATTGCCACCTTTTATGTGAGAAAAAAATTGGTGAAAATGTCTTCATCGTACTGAATTTATACCTATTTTTTGAAATCCTTACGAATTCTAACAAGTCAGGTCAAATGCTTTGTTAAGAAGGCAATCTGAAGTTTGACATGTGCCAACGATCTCAGTGAGAATAGCTTCCAGTTATTTGAACGTTGTGATCGTCTCTCCAGCTGACAATGTTTTTATTTTATATCTGCCTTTGTTTAGATACCGAAGGCATCACTGAGGACACTCAGAAAGCTCTGATTGACTTTCAAGAAAGGAGGAAACAATTAGGTAAGAAACATCATCATTATTTCATTTCTCAAATAATAAGTGGGGCATCAGTTTACACCCATATTCTTTGTCTATACTTAATTTTGTTTTTCAGGAATCTTTCTGTTTTCATCCAATTTCTATTTAAAATAATTAATATGATGTAATTGTGACTGTTAAGTAATTCTTAAAATGTTATTGTGAAAGTTAACACTTATTGGTATGTAATGGCAGAAGATGATGTATTGATAAATATGTGAGCAAATTCTGGTGGGTAAACCTGTTAATAGAATTTGTCAACAAGAAATGGTTGCGTTAATTTATAGTGTTGCTGATGAGCCAAGATTTGACATTGTATATTGATGCCCAACTAAGCTATAATATTACTTAGTTAAGCAGGACTGCTCCCACGTTATTTTTTCTTAATGGTAGTTCATCTGCATCCTTGTCTTTGTGTAGTGGCAACTTCGAGCTGTTACAAGCTCGCAAAGGAGCATAATTTACAAGATGTATACATAGTTGAAGTTGATTTATAGTTTTTAGTAAGATCTTTCCTACGTCACTACGATATACTTCTGCATATTAATATGGAAGTTGTAATCCAAACTGGTCCATAATCTTATATGTTACAGAAGAGTTTAGCAGTGCATGTTATCTTTCAGCCCTCTTTAACTTATTCTGTACCTTAATACTGATACTCTGTCGGGGAGCAGGAATTTCGTGCTGCATCACAGCTCTTTTTCTAATTTTCTTCCCTCGTTTCCTGGACTTGGTGACTCCTGCTACAGTATGGTTTCACAAATAGCAGCATCCTTGATTGTGGGGGTGGAGGGGGTGGAAGAGGGGGGGAAGGAAGGATCAGGAATAATTCCAAACCTGTCCCAGCCCGATCATGCACACCTTCTACTGATCAAGAATCGTGGTTGATTTTTTTTTCTCCTTCTTGGTTCAAAAACACTGAAACCAAGTGCTCTGTTCCCAACATCACACCAGCTGAGATCAACTGATTAAGTACAGAATAGTAGTTAACGCTGCAAGCTGCCTGATCTGTAAGATTCAGTTGTTTTTTTACCCACTAAACCCTTTGGAGAAAATCAGAGACATCTAAAAGATCACTCGCGGTGTCATCAGTCAGGAGCACTACTTGCTGTCTTAACACTGTTCATGATGTTCGTGGAATAACTTCACAATCAACAATTTTCAAGGAAAAAAGAACAGGATGAAGGAATGGCTGGGACACATTGTTAAATGTACTTTGGGAGGGTAAATCAATTCAGATGAAAAAAGTTGCTTACTAACACCAGGTACGCCATGATAAACAAATTTATGTTCAAGTCTGCTCCAGCGAATTGGGAATAATCAAATGAACCTCGATTACTGGACTCGAATGATTTGTGGTTGTGCAGATTGTGTATATTTAAATCCACTATTTGTGACCATATTCTCCTTTACCTACTTATTAGATGATACCCCCCTCCCCAGGATTGCATTCCTGGTCCATACCTTGTATGTATGTGTATATATATCTTCTGTCTCTTGTATACAGAAGTGTGTGTAACTAGTCAACACTTGCACAACCCAAGTTGTTGGAGCATGTGTTTGGGTTGAGGAAATTTGTGACTATTGCCCATTGGAGCACTCTTAGAGTACTACATTTATTTCTGGTCGCCATATTATAAAAAGGATATAGAAGTACTGGAGAGGGCGCAGAGAAGATTTACAAGGGTGATACCAGAAATGAGAGAGTATACCTATCAGGAAAGGATGAACAGGCTGGGCCTCTTTTCTCTTGAAAAGAGAAGTTTGAGGGGTGACCTAATAGTGGTGTTTAAAACTATGAAAGGTTTTGATAGAGTAGATACAAAGAGAATGTTTCCACTTGTGGGGAAGAGCATAACTAGAGGCCATCAATATAAGATAGTCACTAAGAAATTCAATAGGGAATTCAAACCCAGATAGTGGTGAGAGTGTGGAACTTGCTGCCACAGAGATTGGTTGAAGCGAAAAGTATAGATACATTTAAGGGGTGGTTAGATAAGCATATGAGGAAGAAGGGAATAGAGGGTTATACTGATTTAGATGAAGAAAGACAGGAGGAGGCTCGAGTGGAGCATAAACGTGACGTGGAATGGTTAGGCCAAATGGCCTGTTTCTGGGCAGTATATTCTATATAACTGGTTACCTCACCCACTGTATATCTCTAAACCGTTCTGTGGTCTCGGCAACACGAGAAATGATCTTATGAAATGTTGGTGCTTGTTATAGTTGTCACTAGCTGTGTGCCACCAAAGAAAAAAGAAATCTGAACCAAGGTATTAATTTATAACCTGAATGTCTGTCAACTGTCATATATTGTGTTGTCAATAAAATGAAAACAGCACCGATGATGATTAAAAGTAATACGGCAAAACTGAGAACTGAGGCGATGATATCAGGGCAGGGTAATCCTGTCACAAACATGATTTACAGGAGGGTATAGTAAGGGATTTACTTGCGGTTCTGAAGCAGAATTCTGGGGACACAAGATCCGCTGAAGCTTCAATAACCAGTTTTAAACATTAGGAAAGAAAGTCTTGTTCATATGCCACGTGAAAAGAAATTGTAAAGCTTTTCTATTTGATAGGTTTGGAATTTTGATTCTTACAGGGCACAGAGGAAAACTTCCTTTTTCACACTAAGGGCAAAGTTCACTGTGTCTGCCCCATCAGTGCCCACCTGGTGATAGTATCCATTCACCGATACAAGCGCAAGCATCAACTTGAGACACAACTCTCTCAGACTGAAAGAGCGCACCATGAGGGTAGGTAGTGGCAGCACTGTCATGAAGGGATTAATTTTTTGAACATGGATTTGTGTTCTGGAGAAATCGGGAAGAAAATCCAATCTCACAGATAAATGTGGTGTTTTGAAACGTTCTGTGGGTGGCATCACTTGTCCAATCTGTTCCATGTAAATCGAGCCATTGGAGCAAATATTATAATGTATACTGATTCCAAACAGTCAAAAGGGAAAGATTTGCTGAATGATGGTAACTGTTTGTACTTTCATTTCTACATTAATGATTGACCCTTTTCTGTCATGGAACCATTTCAAATCTCCATTGCCCGTAACTGTACCCAAACCAGCTGCTGCAATCAGGGCCGCTCAGGCACTTGGGGAACTGCACTAATATGTATCCAGATTACTGATGACATTACTTTCAAAAGCTTGTGTGTTCTCCCACTATAATTTCTATAGTTTACAGACTAGTTCACCCATATACAGATGTACCAGAAAAAAAGAAGGAAAGTTGGTACTCTTCAGGGAAATGAGAGAAAGAGAGATGTTTCCTAATGGCCATTAGTAGTCCATTAGCAAATTGCAGTGATTTAAAAACTGGGACATTACAGGGTGCATTAAGCAGAACAGACAGGATGTGTGCATCCACAATAGAGATGTAACTAGCCGTCACCAAACCAACAATTTTCATTGCACAAGTCCCATTGTGAAAGAACTACTTGTGGGTTGATGAGGAATGCTTGCCTCAATCAGGTTCAACAATTTTATTTCTTTATTATTTAACAACATATCTTCACTTTTGTGGCCATGTAGGGAAACTCATCAAAAAATTCAGGAAGAAAGTATGTGGTCTACAAGCAAACTCTGGTAATGATATGGGAACATTACTCTCTAATTCAAATGTGATGCCTTCCACAAACGTTTGCTAGTATACAGTATAACCCAGTTAAGTGTGTGAGAAAATATATATATATATATCACTGGTTGCAAGCTGCTGGATGTGGCATGCTCAGCCAAGAGGGCATTGTGTGCTATTTGGAGCCCAACCTTATTGATGGAAGCAGAGGAGCTATAGGATGTAAGACTGGGACAAGCCAAAGCAAAAAAAAACCGGGGAGATCTGAATTGATTCTGAGTGCAAGAGTTAGCGCTGGCTAAGTAACCGCTTTCTTCAGCACTGATGACATTATTGCCTCAAGGACCATTGCATATAAAGGATATGCTAAATTGTAATTTGTTTTAGAAGCCATTTTAATGAATGCATTCATGACAAATGTGAAGAATGGAAGTTTTAGCAAATACAGTAAAGTAAGACACATATGAAATCCTTAGGGAAGCCAGCTCGGATGAAGTTAATTTGTGTCAACCTTCAGAATCCCATTACACTCGGTTTTTCATTCCTTGACAGCATTATTTTAAATTAATAATCAATCACAGTTCATGATTAATCAGTCACAGGTTTTCATAATTGTTGTACCCAGTATCTGACATATGATTTGTGGGAGAGATAGTATGCGCAAGTGAAAGAAAAGGCTTCATATTATGTATGTATTTATGCAGGATGGCAGCCAAAAAAAAAATCCACAGATATCCCTCTCTTGCTATCAGGTTCAAGACTGTTTTGGTAAGAAGAGGCATGGAGCATATTTGGAATACTTGATTTTCACATTTTGCATTTTTTTTTTGTTTTCTTTACCTTTCAGAGCTATTTAACGATAGTTTTCCGCAGTCGCTTTGCGATTGGTTTCATTTATTATCTGAAGTACTTTTCTATTCCAGCTGATATCTAGGCCAGGCCCCGAGCTCCCATTCCACCAGAGAAGAAAACAGTGAAAAAATAAAGGGGCGTGGCCATCCATTTCTTTTCTGTTAACGGATGATACATGCATTGTATTGGGAAAGACATTTTGCCCCCTCCTCCTCCAAAAAATGACTAAAGCTTTGTAGCATTATAGACTCTGCTTTTCGGCTTTGCAGTGAAGATTATTTTTGAATAGGTTCATAGATGCGATTGTAGTGTTTCCGAAACTGTGGAATCACAGAATTGTGATGAAGATAATGGAAATCGCCCCAAGAGTGCTTGATGGTTGCAAATCAAACCCGGGCAGTGTTTTTTGCTCAATTTTTATTCACCTGATTTTTGGAAAGCATCATATGCCTCTTTATTAATGGGTCTGCTTTTCAAAGAGGTAGTGTCCCATTGGGATGCCTTTTATGAAAAGAAAATCCCCCGATTGGGGGGAACAAAATCATGCTAGGGAAAACATACTGGGAGTTATTTTGGCCAAAGGGTGAAAACAGGCGCTAAATGGGTGCAATCCAATAAGATATGCCGATTTGAAAGTCTGAATTTAGCCCACAATTTTGGTCCTAGTTACAAGTTGAACTTGATTGAAGGTGTTAATCCAGAGCTACCTGCAGGTTCAGCACTCCAGCGTTGATTTGACACAATTTTCCTGAAGCAGTATCTGTGGGCTTCACTCACCCACATCCACTGAAGGTGTGGAGTGCTCTAGTTGGCTCACACACAGCCTCACATTTCAGGATGACTCTGGAATCGAGGGAGAGGGTGCACAGGTTCTCGTACGCATCACTGGAGGTCCTGGTGGAGGAGATCCAGAGGAGGAGGGATATTCTGTACCCGCAGCGGGGGAAGGAGTCCTCCTCGCCCTCCTGCAGCAGCTGGTGCTGCTCTGTCTGGCCTCATGGCCTCCTCCCATTCCTCCTGCAGACCAAAGGGGACCCCTAGAAAGATGCCAATGGCCAAGCACTCCCTTTCTTCTATAAGGTGTCCAATAAGGTAGAGTAGCACAGCACTTAGTCTTTTTTAGGTGAAGTCCTCAGAGAATTTCATGAATAACATGTTGATAGTGTTTGTGAAGTCTTGACAAACTATCCCAGAAAGTCTCCTGATGTGCTTCAAACCACCAGCAGCACTGGAAATCTGCAACAATTAGTTTACTCCCAATCAGTAGGTCACTGCTCGGAGTGTGCATTGGGTCAAGCGTGAGCCAACAAAATGCCGTGCAGACTCCTTACTGAGCGCTAGCAGGCAATTTAAGTGGCAATCAGCTGCTTTATGATCCTCTGGGCGGCCATTCTGTGCACAAGCTTCAACTCCTTTACCAAGATAGCCAATACAGAAAACGAGACAGATGCGAGAGAAAAACAAAATAAAATGAGAATTTTAGTTCTTTTGTGGTTGCTTTCAAATATGTTAGTGACATCATAAAATTTATAGCACAGAAGGAGGCCCTTTCGGCCCCAAACTGTGTCCGTGCCGGCCGACAAATAGCTATCCAGCCTAATCCCACTTTCCAGCTCTTGGTCTAGTAGGTTACGGCACTTTAAGTGCACATCCAAATACTTTTTTTAAGTGGTGAGGGTTCCTGCCTCTCCCACCCTTTCAGGCAGAGAGTTCCAGACCTCCAGTACCCTCTGGGTGAAAACATTTCCTCTCAAATCCCCTCTAAACCTCCTACCAATTACTTTAAATCTATGCCCCCTGGTTGTTGACCCCTCTGCTAAGGGAAATAGGTCCTTCCTATCCACTCTATCTAGGCCCCTCATAATTTTATACACCTCAATCAGGTCTCCCCTCTCCCTCCTCTGTTCCAAAGAAAACAACAACAGCCTATCCAATCTTTCCTCATAGCTAAAATGTTCCAGTCCAAGCAACATCCTCGTATATCTCCTCTGTACCCTCTCTAGTATAGTGTGGTGACCAGAACTGCACGCAGTACTCTAGTTGCGGCCTAACTAGTGGTTTGTAGAGTTCAAGCATAACCTCACTGCTCTTGTATTCAATGGTGATGAAAATTACACCCAATTCTATCTCCACCCCACCCCCCAATAAAAATGCTTTTTAACATTTCTTACCTGCAGCTGGCAGCATAGATGCATTGTAAAAATGATGCTTACCAAATATCTAGAATTTATCAGGGATGTACATCTAAAGTCCTGCGGAACGGAATCCGATACTTATCGTTCCCTTGTAACTCTCAATTAATTTTCATAGATTTGTAGGATCGAGATCAATTTCCAGTCATGGAATAAACTTTCATTTATATTCGTCACAATTCTCTTCATTTAATAAGTCTGATCTTCTCTCAGTTACCTCTATTACTTTTCTCAGTGTTCACTTATTTCTGTCGTCATGGTTGCTGTAATGTAGTTTTCTGCTGTGCACTGTGGACAGTAGTGTAAAGCATGTTCCATGTGTCATCATTCCCATTAAATAAACTGATTAAAGAAAATGTATACAATATAGTACACAGGGAGTTCTCCATTACATTTTAACCCATAATTCCTCACAGACATAAGCAGGAAGAAAAATGTGAAACAGCTGACAGTCAGTGTAATTTGGAATGATTTAAAATCAAATAAATTACTTTATCATTGAGGTTTAGATTGCATTCAAAGGGGCATTGTTGTGATATTAGGAAATTATTTAGGCAGAATAAATCTGCTCAGAAAACACTGGTGAACATCTTCAATGTTGATTACTCAAATAGATTTACACTGCATCGTCCATAGTGTCTGGTCCACCATGAAACTCTGTAATACATTTCCTGTGTTTTTAATTCTAGCCGAAAATGTGTTCGGTGGAAGATTAGATGGCACAGTTAGTTGGGCTGCTGTCCTTTGATCTTTTTTGAAATCTACCTCAGGCTGGTGGGATGAAAGACTCATCCCTATGTCAGCAGTAAAAATCCTAAATGAAGTGAGTTTGAAGCAGCTTCAATCCTCTTTCTAATGCATATGAATCCACAGCACAAAAATGGCACTGCATAAGAACAGAAGAACAGAAGAAATAGGAACAGGAGTAGGCCATACAGCTCCTCGAGCCTGCTCCGCCATTCAATAAGATCATGGCTGATCTGATCGTGGACTCAGCTCCACTTCCCCGCCCGCTCCCTATAACCCCTTATCCCCTTATCGTTTAAGAAACTGTCTCTTCCTGTCTTAAATTTATTCAATCCCAGCTTCCACAGCTCTCTGAGGCAGCGAATTTCTCAGATTTACAACCCTCTGAGAGAAGAAATTTCTCCTCATCTCTGTTTTAAATGGGTGGCCCCTTTTTCTAAGATCATGCCCTCTAGTTCTAGTCTCCCCCATCACTGGAAACATCCTCTTTGCATCCACTTTGTCAAGCCCTCTCATAATCTTATACGTTTTGATAAGATCGTCTCTCATTCTTCTGAATTCCAATGAGTAGAGACCCAACCTACTCAATCTTTCCTCATAAGTCAACCCCCTCATCCCCGGAATCAACCTGGTGAACCTTCTCTGAACTGCCTCCTTTCGTAAATATGGAAACCAAAGCTGCACGCAGTATTCCAGGTGTGGCCTCACCAAAATCTTGTACAGCTATAGCAAGACTTCCCTACTTTTATAATCCATCAACCTTTGCAATAAAGGCCAAGATACCATTGGCCTTCCGGATCACTTGCTGTACCTGCATGCTATCTGTTATGTATGTAAACCTGTAAATACCATGTCGAACCACGAGAGGGCTTATCCCCTGGAGTCCCAAGGGATCCCACAATCCCTTGGGAGCACCTGTATTTCAGAAGCCTCACAGGCTGGAGAAGCACTCTGAGATCTGTAATAAAGGACTACGGTGGCATCTTACTTTGAGCTTGCAGTACCTAGTCTGATTCTTTATTCAAGACATAACAACTGGCGTTGAGATACAAGTGACGAACCCCACTGCAACAATGCAGAGAACCTAGAGAAATTTTCGGAGGGAGATGATTGGGAAACTTCTTGGAGTGACTCAACCAATACTTCGTGGCCAACGAGCTGGAAGGAGAAGCGAACGCTGCCAAACAAAGGGCGATCCCCCTCACTGTTTGCGGGGCACCAATGTATGGCCTCATGAAAAACCTGCTCGCTCCAGTGAAATCCACAGACAAATCGTATGATGAGTTGTGCACACTGGCTCGGGAGCATCTAAACCCGAAGGAAAACGTTCTGAAGGCGAGGTATCGGTTCTAAACGTACAAGAAGTCTGAAGGCCAGGAAGTGGTGAGCTATGTCGAATTTGAAAGACACTTGGAGCACTTGTTCAGGGACTTCACTGCACTTGGCATTGGCCATGAAGTGATACTTCGCAAACTCTTGACTGTAGAGACCCCAACCTGAGTAAAGCCATAACGATAGCCCAGGCGTTTATTGCCACCAGTGACAATACCAAACAAATTTCTCAGCACTCGAGTGCTGCTGCAAGTACTGTGAACAAAGTAACGTTGTTTTCGAATCGAAATGTACAGGGCAGGACTTGCACGCTTGCAGCTGCACGTCCGCAGATGACTCAGAGTCCACCATCAAGGGTGGCGAATGCAAGGCCATTAACACCTTGTTGGCGTTGCGAGGGTAATCATCGTTTCCATTCATGCCGCTTCAAAAGATACATTTGCAAGGGGTGTGGAACAATGGGACACCTCCAACGTATGTGCAGGTGAGCTGCAAACCCTGCTAATCCTGCAAACCACTATGTTGCAGAGGAGAACAGATCAACGGTGGATCATGACAAACCAGAGCCTCAGACTGAGGAGGCAGAGGTATATGGGGTGCACACATTTACCACAAAGTGTCCCCCGATAATGCTGAAGGTTGAATTAAATGGACTCCCGATGTCCATGGAGCTGGACACAGGTGCAAGCCAGTCCATAATGAGCAAAAAGACTTTCAATAAATTGTGGTGCAGCAAGGCCTCAAGGCCAGTCCTGACTCCCATTCGTACTAAACAGAGAACGTACACAAAGGAACTGATTCCCGTAATCGGCAGTGCTACCGTAAAGGTCTCCTACGATGGAGCGGTGCATGAGTTACCACTCTGGGTGGTACCAGGCAATGGCCCCACGCTGTTCGGTAGGAGCTGGCTGGAAAAGATACGCTGGAACTGGGACGATGTCCGAGCACTTTCAGCTGTCGTTGACACCTCATGTGCCCAAGTCCGAAACAAGTTCCCTCGCTATTCAAACCAGGCATCGGGAAGTTCCAAAGAGCAAAAGTGCAGATCCATTTGATTCCAGGGACGCGACCCATCCATCACAAGGCGAGAGCGGTACCTTACATGATGAGAGAGAGGTGGAGATTGAGCTGGACAGGCTGCAATGAGAGGGCATCATTTTGCCAATCGAATTCAATGAGTGGGCCAGTCCAAATGTCCCAGTCCTCAAGGGAGACGGCACTGTCGGAATCTGTGGTGATTACAAAGTAATTATCAATCGTTTCTCACTGCAGGTTCAATGTCCGCTACCGAAGGCAGACGACCTATTTGCAACGCTGGCGGGAGGGAAAACGTTCATGAAGCTGGACTTGACCTCAGCCTACATGACTCAGGAACTGGAGGAATCATCAAAAGGCCTCACCTGCATCAACACGTGCAAAGGTCGCTTCATTTACAACAGATACCCGTTAATTATTCGATCGACCGCAGCGATATTCCAGAGGAACATGGAAAGTTTGCTGAAGTCGGTCCTGCGCACCGTGATCTTCCAGGATGACATCTTGGTTACAGGTTGGGACACCATCGAGCACCTGCAGAACCTGGAGGAGATTCTTAGTCAGCTTAATCATGTGGCGCTCAGGCTAAAATGCTCAAAGTGCGTTTTCCTGGCGTCTGATGTGGAGTTCCTGGGGAGAAGAATTGTGGTGGACGGCATCAGGCCCACCGATTCGAAGACGGAGGCAATCAAAAACCCACCAAGACCACAGAATGTGATGGAGCTGCAGTCGTTTCTAGGATTCCTGAACTATTTTGGTAACTTCTTACCAGGTCTTAGTACATTGTTAGAATCCCTGCACTCTTTACTGTGTAAAGGAGATGAATGGGTATGAGGTAAAAGCCAAGAAAATGTCTTTGAGAAAGCTAGGAAGCTGTTCTGTTCAAATAAATTGCTTGTGTTGTACGATCCATGAAAATGTTTGATACTAGCATGTGATGTGTCGTCGTACGGGGTCGGGTGTGTATTGCAGCAAGCTAATGAATTTGGGAAATTGCAACCGATTGCTTATGCATCCAGAAGTCTGTCCAAGGCCAAGAGGGCCTACAGTATGATCGAAAAAGAAGCGTTAGGATGTGTTTACGGGGTAAAGAAAATGCATCAATATCTGTTCGGGCTCAAATTTGAATTGGAAACCGACCATAAGCCGCTTATATCTCTCTTTTCTGAATGTAAGGGGATAAAATCAGCCCGCATCCAGAGATGGGCGCTCACGTTGTCCGCATACAACTGCACCATCCACCACAAGCCAGGCACAGAAAACTGTGCCGATGCTCTCAGCACATTGCCCACCACAGAGGTGGAGATGGTACAGCCTGCAGATTTAGTCATGGTAATGGAAGCATTCGAGAGTGAACAATCACCTGTTACCGCCCGACAGATTAGAACCTGGATGAGCCAGGACCCCTTACTGTCCTGAGTAAAAAAACTGTGTGCTCCACAGGAGTTGGTCTAGTGTTCCGTTAGAGATGCGGGAAGAAATAAAGCCATGCCAGCGGCGCAAAGACGAAATGTCTATACAGGCAGACTGCCTCCTATGGGGTAATCAGGTAGTGGTGCGAAAAAAGGGCAGGGACACTTTCATTAGTGATCTCCACAGCACCCACCCAGACATCATAATGATGAAAGCGATAGCCACATCCCACTTGTGGTGGCCCGGTATCGATGCAGACTTAGAGTCCTGTGTGCACAAATGTAATACATGTTCACAGTTAAGCAATGCACCAAGGGAAATGCCATTAAGTTTATGGTCCTGGCCCTCAAAACCGTGGTCCAGGGTCCATGTCGACTATGCAGGCCCACTCTTGGGGAAAATGTTCTTAGTGGTTGTGAATGCATACTCCAAATGGATTGAATGTGTGATAATGTCAGCAAGCATGTCCGCTGCCACCATTGAAAGCCTATGGGCCATGTTTGCCATGCACGTCCTGCCTGATGTCCTTGTAAGTGACAATGGGCCGTGCTTTACTAGTGCCGAGTTCAAGGAGTTCATGACCCACAATGGGGTCAAACATGTCACATTTGCCCCGTTTAAACCAGCGTCCAACGGTCAGGCAGAACGAGTAGCTCAAACAATGGAGCAGAGCTTGAAAAGGATAGCTGAAGGCTCACTGCAGACGCGCTTATTCTGAGTCCTGCTCAGTTACCTCACAAGACCCCACTCGCTCACTGGGGTCCCTCCCGCTGAACTGCTCATGAAAAGGGCACTTAAGACTCGGCTCTCGTTAGTCCACCCTGATCTACACAAACAGGTAGAGAGCAGGCGGCTTCAACAGAATACATATCATGATCGCGCAAATGTGTCACGCAAAATTGGGATAAATGATCCTGTATTTGTGTTGAACTATGGACAAGGTCCTAAGTGGCTTCCTGGCACTGTTTTGGCCAAAGAGGGGAGTAGGGTGTTTGTGGTCCAACTCTCAAATGGACTCACCTGTAGGAAACACTTGGACCAAACCAAACTCAGATTTACGGACTATCCAAAACAACCCACAATAGACTCCATCTTTTTCGACCCTCCAACACACACACAAGTGGCAACCGACCCAGCGGTTGATCATGAAGCAGAACCCTTCACCCGCAGCAGCCCAGCAGGACTCACCACCCCCAGCAACCCAGCGAGGGCCCAACAAACGACTCACCAAAACCAGCATTTGCACCAAGACGATCAACCAGGGAAAGGAAGGCCCCAGATGGACTCACATTGTAAATAGTTACAGTATTGACTTTGTGGGTGGGAGCAGGGGGGGCAGTGTTGTTATGTATGTAAACCTGTAAATACCATGTCTAACCACCAGAGGGCTTATCCCCTAGAGTCCCAAGGGATCCTACAATCCCTTGGGAGCATCTGCATATAAGGAGGCCTCACAGGCTGGAGAGGCACTCTGAGATCTGTCATAAAGGACTACGGTCACACCTTACTTTGAGCATTGCAGTATCTAGGCTGACTCTTTATTCAAGACATAACACGATCCTTTTGTGTTTATGCACAAGCACCCCCAGATCCTGCTGTACTGTGGCACTTTGCAAACTTTCTCTATTTAAATAATAACTTGTTTTTTAATTTTTTTCTGCCAAAGTGCATGGCCTCACACTTTCCAACATTATACTCCATCTGCCAAATGTTTGCCCACTCACTTAGCCTGTCTATATCCTTTTCAGATTTTTTGTGTCTTCCTCACACATTGCTTTTCCTCCCATCTTTGTATTGTCAGCAAACTTGGTTACGTTATACTCAGTCCCTTCTTCCAAGTCCTTTATATAGATTGTAAATAGTTAGGGTCCCAGCACCGATCCTTGTGGCACCCCACGAGTTACTGGTTGCCAATCAGAGATTGACCCATTTATCCCATCTCTGTTTTCTATTAGTTAGCCAATCCTCTATCCATGCTAATATATTACCCCCAACTCCATGAACTTTTATCTTGTGCAGTAACCTTTTCTGTGGCACCTTGTCAAATGCCTTCTGGAAGTCCAAATACACCACATTCACTGGTTCCCCTTTATCCACCCTGGATCTCCTTAGGGCACTGATTGGCAGATGATTGAAATGGTGCACCAGATACAGTGCGTGCAGTTGAAGTTGCTGTTCTGAATTGGAGGATTAAGGCTTATTGTTGGGTTGCTGTAGAGGCACCTTGACCCTGAGTCTGATACAGTAACTGAGTCCTAAAAGCAACAAATGTCTTGCATTAATGGTCTTAATTTTGAAGGTAACATTTATCTATATAACAAAACCCATGTAGACAGTACCGATGAACCAATTATGCTACGGAGCATGTTCCCACACTGCTCTTTAATGTTATATGACAAGGTATGATCTTCATTCTGAGGATGTTTTTTAGCTTTAGTTTAGACTTGCCGACCTGCTTAACCTTTGCAATGTATTCTCAAAAGTCGCAGTCCCGCTGATTGGGCAATTATACTTTGTGTTTAGGTAAAGCTGAGAATCTATCATAAAATCAGAGAATGTATTCCCACAGCACATTACTGCTGCTGAACTGTGCTTGCATAGAATTTCATTTTGAATGTATTCATTCTTTAATTTGTTTTGTTTAACTTGGTAGATAATTTATGCATTCCAGAAAATAATGTTTATTAAATGCATGGCAGTGTCTAGTTAAGATCAGGGGGAAAAATTGAGCTGAGATCAGATAAATGTATTCTTTTAATTTCAGTCAACCTCTCTTTATTTTCCTCCCACCGCCCCCCTCTGCATTTTTTCTGACATGATGAATGTTCAAATCCAGAGTGGAATTGTTCTATTATTTTGTTATTGCTGCAGAAGTAAAATGTTATTAAAGTTGATGTGTGGGTGGCTTTTACGTTATATTGTACAGGTAGGCCTCTGTAGAACCCATCATGGTATTTTGCAACAGTGATTCTGGTAGTGGATCCTCCCTTGGGTTCAGGTGTCAGACTTGGCTTAGTGTCAGCGCTCATGGCTGAGTCAGAAGGTTGTTGGTTTAAGTCCTACTGCAGAGACTTGGTTACATAATCTAGGCTGCCATATCAGTGCAGAACTGAGGGAGCAATGCACTCTCGGAGATGCCGTCTTTCGTAAGAGACTTTAAATCGAGGCCCCATCTGCCCTTTTAGGTAGACGTAGATAATCCCATGGCACTATTTGAAGGAGAGCAGGGGAGCTCTCCCCAGTGTCTTGGCCAATATTTATTCCTCAACCAACATCACTAAGTAACAGTTTTTCTGATTATTATTTTGATGCTGTTTGTGGAACCTTGCTGTGCTGCCACGTTTCCTGCAGTATAACAGTAGAGAAAGACTACTTTGGCTATAAAGTGCTTTGGGATATCCTGAGGTCGTGAAAAGCACTATATTGGTGCAATTTATTTTCTTACTTTGAGACTGCTAGATTTAGAGATTTCATTGGATATGTACCAGTCTAAACTGTCCAATCGGATGACTACTTTTCCACATTGCCACATTAACTGGTTTCAAAGCTTACAATAATGTATGTAGGCTAAATTGATAAATTGAAGTTGTTATTGAATTACTGAGAAGTTTCATACAGTGTCCTATTTAATGGTGCAGACCTATTAAGTCCAAACAAATCTTAACTGTGGAATACAACTGGCCCTTTATATTTAAGAAGAATTCCAGTGAGAAAACATTCATCTCATCATCCAAATAAGTAATTATTAAAACAAAAAGTTCTTGGAGTATGGTCCATTTGTACCATAGTTCTATTTAGAGTGTCTGTTTGGCCCAATGGTAGCCTCTGAGTCAGGTGGTTGTGGATTCAGGTCCAACTCCAGGGATTAGAACACAAATTCTAGCCTCTCACTTCAGTGCAGTAATGAGGGAAGTGCTGTATTGCTGGAGAAGCCATTGTTCAGCTGAGGTGTTAAACTGGGGCCCTTTTTCCTGTTCAGGTTGATATAAAAGATCCTATGGTACTGTTCAAAAAAGATTTAGGCAGTTCTCCTAACGGTGTTCTGGCCAACACGTTATCCTTCAAAGCAACACCATCAAGAACAGATTAATTGATCATTTACTTAATTTCAGTGCCAGCCTGTGGCTCAGTGGGCAGCACCTTCACCTCTGAGGCAGAAGGATATGGGTTCAAGTCTCACTCTAGGGCTGACACTTCAGTTGCTCTCTCAAGGGGATGTAAAAGATCCCCCGGCACTATTTCGAAGAAAGCAGGGGAGTTATCCCTGGTGTCCTGACCAATGTTTATCTCTCAATCAACATTATGAGAAAAAACAGTTTATCTGATCATTATCACATTGCTGTTTGTGGGAATTTGCTTGTGCGTTTGCTACATGACAACAATGACTGCACTTCAAAAAGTACTTCATTGGCTGTAAAGCACTTTGAGACGTCCGGTGGTCATGAAAGGCGCTATATAAATCCAAGTCCTTCTTTCTTTCATTTGCTTTTTCTGGCATCTGCTGTGAAAAATTGCTTCAAAAGTAATTTAATTGGCTGTGAAACACTATTGGGTCATCCTGCGGAAAAGAAAGGTGCTTTATAAATAAAAGATATTTCTACTTTTCTGTGCTAATGCTGACACATGTGGTTGACCTATTGCCTTAAACTTTCTTTGTCTTTCCCCCTTACCCTCGACTTTCCTTTGCTTGTGATTGCTGTGAGATAGTGTGACCCAACTGGCATGTCTTCTCCACATGATTAACCTTTGCAGTCACCACCATGGCCATTTGCAGCTCTGATAAGCCCTATCTGGTCAAGTGATTTGGCGCTGCGATGAACCTTTCAAACAGAAGCAGAACAGCTTGTAGAGCAACACAGTTACAGTAGTAGTGTTCTTTTAATGACCTGTGGCCTCATAGCTTCTTGCAAAAGAAGCTGCGTTTCATGTTTCATCCTTCCTGTCACTGCTTTCCCAAAGTAGCTTGATGGGAAGTGCAAAAAAAAATTGTCCAACCGTAACAAAGGATTTCACTATTCAGCTATCATTCAGGTTATGCACATAAACTATAACATTGGATCTCTCATTGCGCAACTTTTTAATTGCTTGACTGTTTGGCCTATTCTTTAATCGCAAATTATTTTACGGTGATTACAAATATTCCCCTTAGTTGAATTGTGTGTGTCGCTGTGTAGAGTCTGAGCAGAATTCATTTTAATTTTCTCTGTGCAGTTTGAAAATCCCAGTGCAATAATGGCGTGGGTTTGTGAAGGTGAACTGTTGGAGAAGGTTAAAGAGAAGCTGTTCAGTAATGCAATTAATGACGGAATGAGTGCAGTACAAGTGCTGCTCATTACATTTAAGATTTGAGGTGTATTGTCCTCTGTGTTTATAGATAACTAAAGAGTCGTCTGCTCAACTATAATTGGTTTAGAATAAAAGTTTAGCCAAACTTCATGCAAAGAAAATTATATTCCAATGATACTCATTGTGTTGGGCCTGCTGTCCATTCCCCAGCTCCATTATTCAGTTGTATTCATGGTGATATCAATCAGAAGGGTTCCTAACCTCCAATTCACATACTCCTCTTCTAATACTGTCAATGTTGTTCACTGATCTGTCTCGGAATACACTCGAGTAGTTTGGGAAAGGATCCAATTCTTTTTCCTATCTTCCAGCTGCTCAAGAATATTTGTTCTCTCCCCAAACAATGTGACTGTGTGTGGAAATTCCTTTCTTCTCTCCCCAACCTCCACTCTGAGGGTCGAAGGCAAAACATCGATGGAACTTCAATCCTAGTAATATGATTAAATCTTCTGAGATATCTACTGTTTTAAAAAAATTCTATTTAATGTGTAGGATAATATTTTATGGATTTCAAGGTATAAAAATGGATTGCCTCTTTTGGCCCCAATGTCACCATTCCCTCTCCAGCTAAGAGAATGGTTTGGGTTCGGAGCAAAATTTGATAATTTCTGCTCTAAAGATGGATCTTTAACCCCAAACACTGAAGAATGTCCCTTCCTTCGCAAATGTAACCTTTCTATTCCCCGTAACGCCATTTGAGTAAAATGATCAATTTAATGCAAGTCGCAGACAATCATGAAAGAAAGAATATATATATATATCAATTAAATGCTTTTGAAGTGTAGTCACTGTGGTATTGAAGGGCAACACGGCAGCCAATTTGCACACAGTGATGTTAGTTGAGGGAGAGATATTGGCCAGAACATGGGGAAATCTTCCTTCCACTTCCTCGATTCGTGCCATGGGATCTTTTACATCCACCTGAGAGGTCAGATGGGGCCGTGGTTTAACGCCTCATCTCACCTCAAAGGCAGCACATCCGACAGTGTAGTACTCCCTCTGCACTGAATGTGTCGGTCCCGATTTTTACACTCAAGTGGGACATGTGCCCGCAACCGACAACAACTTGCATTTATATAGCACCTTTTAATGTAGCAAAGCGTCCCAAGGATCAGGCTCCTTACAACCATCAGAGGGAGGGGATCTTCATTCTATCAGTTGGAGTTAGATTCAAGCCCACATCTTGCAGGTGAAAAACAGTGTTGAAACACTATGGGAGCAATTTTCTCTCAATACTTTAGGCATTAAAGAGCCTCCCATGTGGCCAAGATTGGGTTGTGAGCTACAATGCTGGTTTAGTGCATGACGCCATGTTAGTAAAGAATTGAACCGGGCATTAAGTATGGCCGCCCAGAGGATCATTAAGACTCTGATCAAAAATGTAATTCCCTGCTAGCTCATTAATGAGGCTGTACAACATTTTGGTGCCGAGCGCTTTAATTAACGGCCTCTCCTAACAGTGACCAGCTGAACAGGAGTAAAGAAGTTAATGCTGAGGATTTCGAGCACTTAAAGCCATGCTCAGTGATAACTCTTCAATTGCTGCTTGAGGTTTGTAGAGGACTTTTTGAGACCCATCGGGAGACTTTCCTGGATATTTTGTTCGGACTCCATCAACACTCTTATCAACATTATTCTGGAAATACTCTGAGGACTTCATCTAAAGAGTGAGTGCTGTGCTACTCTATTGGACACCTTATAGGAAAAGGGTGTGCTTGGTCATGGGCATCTTACTAAGGTTTCCCCTTGGTCTGCAGGAAGAATGGGAGGAGGACATGAGGCCAGGCAGAGCAGCACCAGCTGCTGCAGGAAAGAGGAACAGGAGGGCAAGATGGACTCCTTGCCCCCCTCCTGCGGGTACAAGACATCCCTCCTCCTCTGCACCTCCAGTACCGCACCTTCTCCCTCAGTCCCTGAGCCATCCTGAAACGTTTCCATTGTATGTCAGCCAGCGTACTCCACAATGGAAGTGGGTGCATGGAGGCTACATATACATTGCCACAAAAATTGTTTTTCCAGAGCGCATGAGTGCTAAACATGCAGGTGTCTGTTTTAGTGCCTCCAGGAAAGTTTAAATCCTGGTAATCATGTATTAGCCCCAAAATTGTGTGCTGAAACCAAACTTTCATCAGGCGTGTCTTATTTGCACAGCACCCATTTAGTGTCTGTTTTCACCCTTTCACCCAAATAACCCCCCGTGCCTGTCCTGTAATTAATCTAATTTGCACATCAGCTCTTGTATCATTGACACTTTGGGAATTTCTAGACATTGCGAAGGAAACAGTTTGAGGTTGCAAATTCAGACCACATACAGCTGACAAAGTGTTATTTCATATATGATGTATTTCTAACGTTCTGTGAAGAAGCTAGCTTATATCTGATTTATTACTATACTGTAACTTTCTACATGTCTTTACGTGAAAATATAAAGTATTTATAATACATTTTTGATCCTGGGTACAGTTGGGATATGTTGATATTCTGAAACCAAGGTCCTGTTTTCTTTGATGTGGAGACATTGAATGCTGTTCCTTTATTCCTGGTTCTGTGTGATTGTCTGCGTCTGTCAGACTCTACAACATCATCATCATAGGCAGTCCCTTGAAATTGAGGAAGACTTGCTTCCGCTCTAAAAGTGAGTTCTCAGGTGACTGTACAGTTCACACAGGAATTACAGTCTCTGTCACATGTGAGACAAACAGCGTTGGAGGAAAAGGTGGGTGGGCGAGTCTGTTTTGACGCACGCTCATTCCGTTTTCTGTATGCTCTTGGCAACGAGACTCGCAGTGCTCAGCGCCCTCCTGGATGCTCTTCCTCCACTTAGGGTGGTTTTTGGCCAGGGATTCCCAGGTGTTGGTGAGAATGTTGCAATTTATCAAGGAGGCTTTGAGGGTGTCCTTGAAACGTTTTCTCTGCCCACCTGGGGCTCGCTTGCCGTGTAGGAGTTCCAAGTAGAGTGCTTGCTTTGGGTGTCTTGTGTCGGGCATGCGGACAATGTAGCCCACCCAACGGAGCTGATCAAGTGTGGTCAGTGCTTCGATGCTGGGGATGTTGGCCTGATCGAGAACACTGATGTTGGTGCATCTATCCTCGCAGGGAATTTGCAGGACCTTGTGGAGACATTGTTGGTCGTATTTCTCCAGCGATTTGAGGTGTCTTCTATATATGGTCCATGTCTCTGAGCCATATGGGAGGGCGGGTATCAATACAGTCCTGTAGACCATAAGCTTGGTGCCAGATTTTAAGGCCTGATCCTCGAACACTCTCTTCCTCAGGCGACTGTAGGCTGTGTTGGCACACTGGAGGCGGTGTTGGACCTCATCGTCGATGTCTGCCCTTACTGACAGTAGACTCCAGAGATATGCAATGTGGTCCACGTTGTCCAAGGCTGCACCGTGGATTTTGATGACCCGGGGGCAGTGCTGTGTTGTCGGCTCAGGTTGGTGGAGGACCTTTGTCTTACGGATGTTTAGTGCAAGACCCATGCTTTAGTACGCCTCGATGAAGATGTTGACGATGGCTTGGAGTTCAGCCATTGAATATGCGCACTCTCCATGATATTGTCTGCTGCACAAACTGTATACCCACCACAGTTCATAATTGCAAGCAGGCTAAATTAAAATGCTGGTGCTGGAGCCAGTATTCATTTGCCTTGAGTCAATAATAGTGCAGGAAATGTGCCACAAATCCATGATTAGGACTTGCAATCAAATGGCATACAATGCAAAGTATGCATTGATGCCAGTACTTTTGCTATGAATGGAATATGTGGCAGGTTTAGATGAAGAGAGGTGGAATGGGGCTTGTGGGAACCTGTTGGGCCAAATGGTCTGTTTCTGTGCTGAGGACTGTAATTCTACGTAACACTGCACATCATCTGCTTCATTTCTATTTATTTTTCTTGTACACCAGTAATTATCAGAATGTGTTCAGTTGAATCCAAGGGTTGTATCCAATGTTACTTGCAGTCTAACCAATAATTTCAGAAGTCCTTCACGTTATCAACTTGCTTTTAAATAATTTCAGTAAGAAAAGAAAGATTTTTAGAAGGATAAAATATGATGCTGCCCAGAGAGTTGATTTTTTTATGGTTTATTAACTGCAGTTTTGAATGAAAAATAATGTAATTTCACATTCTGTCTTCAGTAGCCTGCTGTAACTTTCATAATTGCTTCCCCTAATTGAGAAAAGCAAACCTCAATCCCCACACAGCTGTTCAGGGAGAAGGTTTATAGAGTTACCAACAGAATCGAGAGACAATTGTCCTCCCCAGTCCTGGGGGCAGGGGTGTTCCATGGTCTGAATCCATAACTGCAGTATTATCATTGGCTCCACCACTCCCCTTTGATGAAATATTACAGCGAACGCAGCTCGAATGTGGGAGAGGATTCCCACAGTGCCTTTAATCATTCTCTGCAGGCTACTTAAGATATACTCTGCTTATTCTTTTCTCTTACCCTTTCCCCATTGGAAATGCAGTTTAATAATTTGGTAAATGGTAAAATCAAATTTGTGTTATTGAACACTGAGGAAACTTAATTTAAATGCAATGACAAGGCTGGCAGACTGATGTCACCCAGTTGCACAGTGGAAACTCAATTTCTCAAATTGATCATCTTATCAAATGAAATTAATGTTCCCCTGAGATGTACGAAAAAGAAGACTCACCACGCTAATCGCTGTGTGAGCCGGGCTTACATATTAGAGATGTGAACATGTGCCAAATTGTCCATGAATAGGGATGATTCCGCTCTGTCAGCTTCTGTCTTCAGTACATTAATGCTTCCAATGGTACCTGAGGGCAAATCCACGCACTCTGATCACTTTCTCCAACCAGGAATATTTTTATTCTTATAGAGATCTGAGCAGTAATTAGCCTCGGGGAAATAAAGAGAATTTTTTTTTCAAAATTTTGATTTATTCAATTTTCTTTTTTTCATCCCTCTTCAGCTTTTCTTTTAATTTGTTCAGCTTGCTTGCTGCTTGGTAAAATTTGAGTTTATTCTCAATCTGCGATTATTTAACCAGAAATATCAGAGCTATCTTCAAGTAATTACAGAGTTATCAGTGTGCAGCAATAAAAATATATGACATAAGGGAAATGATTGCGCAATCTAATTTGATGTCTAAATTAGTTGTAGACAGGTACAAATAGTAGCCTGATATCAGCTACTGAGTACTGAGAGTACATAACATTAAATGTAATATGGCTCCCTATAGGGAGCATAAATTGTCCATTTTCTGGAAGTTCAGTCACTTTGGGAAATTGGAAATTGTGTGTACTGCTTAAAGACAGGTAATAACCTTGTCTGACACAATCTTTGTGTCCAAAATGAACTGTACAAAATGACAATGCTATTTACATTACTGCATTATAACATTATGTTCGCTATCCTCTTTATACATTGATATATGGAAAAAGGCTTGTACTGCATCACATCTCCCTGCTGTCGCAAGGTATTGTAAGACAAAGACTGCCTGGGTATCAGACCATTGCGTCCAATGATATTTCACTCACTGCTTGTGTTGACTCATGCTGGATTACAGTAACAGTGACCAGGAGCCCCCCAATACTTTGCTCGAGTGGTTATTTTTAAGCGGCGATGGATGTTGTATGTCGGTAGGCCATCCAATATGGGGAGGTCATCGGAACTGGACCTAATCTTTTACTATCAGTAACTTGAGGTATATGCAAATTAATGGGAATATTGATTTGAACTTTGTATATAGCTAGAAGAGTGACTGCTGTGGGAAAATGTAAATGCGTTGCTCATCCAGTAAAGAGTGTTTCTACGCAGCACACTTACCTTGGGACACCCATGAGCTGCAACAGCTTGTACCTCTGGGTCCTGGTTTGATATCCAGACTGGTGGAATGAAAGCCTTCACAGTCCGTTCACTTTAAGGATTCTGACTGAAATTATTGTCAGTGTCATGTATGTAACCACAATGTAACATCACTGTATTACTGTATACACTCAACCGAGATGCACACCTTGACCACAAGGGGTGAACTTGTGCGAGACACTCCTTACCTGATCACACAGGTATAAAAAGGGAGGTCCCACGCAGGGTCATCACTTTGGGATTCCTGTGAATAAAGAGTTAAGGTCACAGAGTGACCTTGTCCCCAGAATGTGCCTCGTGTGGTATCATGCTGTAGAGTAAGGACTTTACATTGGCGACGAGAAATGGGAATTCACGACCCACGAGAATGGCCACCGGTAGCACAGAGGAATGATACTGTGTTGGGGAAGACTGGGACGATTTTGTCGAGAGGCTTTAGCAAAGCTTTGTTACAAAAGAATGGCTGGGGGATGCAGCGGCCGACAAGCGAAGGGCTCATCTTTTGACCAGCTGCAGACCAAAGACTTACGCGCTCATGAAGGACTTACTAGCACCCGAAAAACCAGCGGACAAAACCTTTGAAGAACTTAGCAAATTGATCGGGGAGCACCTCAAACCAGCGAGTAGCATAAATATGGCCCGACACAGATTCTACACCCACCAACGTCGTGAAGGACAGAGCATACCGGACTTTGTAGCGGACCTCCGGCGTTTGGCCAGCCTCTGTAAGTTCACAGACGCCTGCAGGGGTGAGATGCTAAGGGACTTCTTTATCGAGGGCATCGGTCATGTGGGAATTTTCCGCAAATTAATTGAGACCAAGGATTTGACTTTGGAAGCGGCGGCGTTGATGGCTCAAACTTTCATGGCGGGGGAGGAAGAGACAAAAATAATAAACACGTGCAATTCTGCCTCTAACGCGGCGATGGATCATGGAGTCAACATCATCAATGCGACTCAGAGCCCCGCAGGCAGGCAGGGGCAGTCCGACACTCCCCAGGCAGCAATAGATCCCAGAGTAGGACTTCAACAGAGACAATGGCAGGCTGAACGGACATTCACGCCATCACAATGGACAATGCGGCCCGGGTTGGGGCCATTGACACCCACTAATAGGGTACTTAAGAGCAGTCAAAAGTTCCAACAATGGAAACTTTAACTCATGCTGGAGGTGTGGGGGAAAACACTCAGCTAGGTCTTGCAGATTTCAACATTTCGTCTGCAGGAACTGCAATCTCAGTGGCCACTTAGCTCGAATGTGCAGGAAGTCTGCAACCAGACTAATATATGAGGCAGATGGGCCAGAAGAGGGTTCTTTGAGGCAGGATGACTTTTGGGGCAAATCAATGGACACCGAGGTTCAGCGGGTCCATGTGGCGAATATTCACAGTTCATACACCAAAACGCCACCAATGAGGATGAGATTTTATTAAACGGTATCCCTGTATGCATGAAGCTGGACACTGGGGCCAGCCAGTCACTCATGGGCGTTCAGCAATTTGAGAAGCTGTGGCCACTTAAAGCCAGTAGACCCAAATTAGCACGTATTGAGACTCAATTACGGACTTACACTAAAGAAATCATTCCGGTGCTAGGCAGTGCAATGTTGTTAGTGGGTTAGTGAATCGGCTGCCGCTCTGGATTGTCCCGGGTAATGGTCCCGCACTGTTGGGGAGGAGCTGGTTAGCCGAAATGAACTGGAAATGGGGGGATGTTCACACAATGTCATCTGTGGAGCCAAATTCGTGCTCACAAGTCCTACAACAATTCGATTCACTAGTCCAACCTGCCGTCGGGACTTTCAAAGGCACTAAAGTCATGATACACATCACCCCGGATGCCAGGCCAATGCACCACAAAGCCAGAGTGGTGCCGTATGTGATGCGGGAAAAGATCGAGAGCGAATTGGACCGGCTGTTGAGAGAGGGCATTATCTCGCCTGTTGAATTCAGCGACTGGGCGAGCCCCATCGTTCCCGTCCTAAAAGCGGATGGTTCTGTCAGGATTTGTGGCGACTACAAGGCCACCATCAATTGGGTGTCCCTACAAGATCAATACCCGCTCCCGAGAGCGGAGGACCACTTCGCCACGCTGGCAGGTGGCAAACTGTTCACCAAGTTGGACTTCACTTCAGCCTATATGACCATGGAACTGGCCGACGAATCTAAACTACTGACCACCATCACCACGCACAAGGGACTGTTCATTTATAACAGGTGCCCGTTTGGCATTCGATCAGCGGCCGCGATTTTTCAAAGAAACATGGAAAGCCTGCTTAAATCCATTCCTGGAACAATCGTATTCCAGGATGACATCCTCATCACGGGTCGAGACACCGAGGAACACCTCCACAACCTGGAGGAGGTGCTACCCGACCGGGTAGGCCTGCAACTCAAGAAATCTAAATGTGTGTTCTTAGCTCCTGAGGTTGAGTTTCTGGGCAGGAGGGTTACTGCAGATGGGATTCGGTCCACCGAATCCAAAACAGAGGCGATTTGACGAGCATCCAGGCCCTGCAACACATCGGGGACTGTTGAACTATTTCGGGAACTTTCTGCCAAACTTGAGCACATTGTTGGAGCCGCTACATGTGCTCCTGCATAAGGGTTGCGATTGGTTTTGGGGGGACTGTCAGGAACGGGCTTTTGATCGGGCGCGAAACCTACTTTGTTCAAACAAGTTGTTGACCCTGTACGACCCTTGTAAAAAATTGTTTCTGACATGTGATGCATCGTCCTATGGGGTTGGGTGCATGTTGCAGCAGGACAATGCTGAGGGTCAACTACAACCTGTGGCTTATGCCTCTAGGTTACTCTCTCAAGCAGAACGGTGATCTGGGATGGTCGAGAAGGAAGCGGTTGCATGTGTCTATGGTGTAAAAAAAATGCATCAGTATCTCTTTGGTAGAAAGTTTGAATTAGAGACGGACCACAAGCCATTAACATCCCTGTTGTCTGACAGCAAGGCTATCAATGCCAATGCATCAGCTCGCATACAGCGATGGGCTCTCACACTGGCTGCTTATGACTACTCCATCCGGCACTGGCCCGGCACTGAAAATTGTGCTGACGCGCTCAGCAGGCTTCCACTGGCCACCACTGAGGGGGCAGTGGAGCAAAGCGCCGAGATGGTCATGGCTGTCGATGCTTTGACAGCGCAGGCTCTCCCATCACAGCCCGCCAGATCAAAATCTGGACAAACAGAGATCCCCTCCTATCCCTGATTAAGAAATGTGTCCTGACTGGGGATTGGGCACCTGCACACAGAGCATGCCCTGAGGAGGTCAGACCGTTCCACAGACGGATGGATGAGCTCTCCATCCAAGCTGACCACCTACTATGGGGCAGCCGGGTAGTTATGCCCCAGAAGGGCTGGGAGGCATTCATCAGGGAACTCCACAGCGAGCACTCAGGCATTGTGCTGATGAAGGCCATTGCCCGGTCACACGTTTGGTGGCCTGGAATTGATTCAGAACTGGAACACTGTGTTTGCAGGTGCACGACGTGTGCCCAGCTGGGTAATGCCCCCAGGGAGGTCCCGCTCAGCCCGTGGCCCTGGCCCACGAGGCCATGGTCACGCATTCATGTTGACTACGCGGGCCCGTTCATGGGTAAGATGTTCCTTATTGTGGTAGATGCATACCCGAAATGGATCGAGTGCATCATTCTGAATTCATGCATGTCATCCACCACCGTGGAAAGCCTCCGAGTGATCTTTGCAACCCATGGCTTGCCGGACATCATGGTTAGTGATAATGGCCCATGTTTCACAAGCTATGAATTCCGAGAGTTTATGTCGGGCAATGAGATCAACCACGTCAGGACTACGCCATTCAAGCCGGCCTCCAATGGCCAGGCGGAACGTGCGGTCCAAATCATTAAGCAAAGTATGCTCAGGATTCAAGGACGCTCCCTACAATGCCACCTATCACGTCTCCTGCTGGCCTATAGATCCCGACCGCACTCGCTCACGGGGGTCCCGCTCACAGAGCTACTAATGAAACGGACACTCAAAACTCGGTTGTTCCTCATTCACCCAGTCCTGACCGACATTGTTGAGGGCAAGCGCAAGTCACAAAACGAGAACCATGACCGTAATTTGAGGGGGAGATGTATAGAAATAAATGATCCTATATTTGTCCTCAATCACGCCATGGGGCCCAAATGGCTTGAGGGCACTGTAATTGACAAAGAGGGGAATAGCATCATCGTGGTAAAACTCAACAATGGTCACATATGCCGTAAGCATCTGGACCAAGTAAAAAAAGTTTCAGCATCGACACAGAGCAACTTGAAGAAGACCATGAGATGGAGCTCACAACACCGCCAGTGAACAAGCAACAAGAGCAATCAGAAGAATGCACAGTCCCTGCGGTCAGCCCGGACAAGCCGAAATCACCACAGGTGACAGACACTCACATCAGTGTCCAACAAGCAGAGCCCCAACTGCGGCACTCCACGAGGGAGCGCAGACCACCTGAAAGACTAAACCTATGATCCCAATAAGACTTTCGGGGGCGGGGGAGTGGGAGGTGATGTCGTGTATGTAACCACAATGTAACACCACTGTATTACTGTATACACTCAACCTAGATGCACACCTTGACCACAGGGGGTGAACTTGTGGGAGACACAGCTTACCTGATCACACAGGTAGAAAAAGGGAGGTCCCACGCAGGTTCATCGTTTTTGGAGTCCTGTGAATAAAGAGTTAAGGTCACAGAGTGACCTTGTCCCCAGAATATGCCTTGTGTGGTTTCATACTATAGAGTAAGGACTTTACAGTCAGTTCTTAGTGGGAGTGTATATCCACAGCCCAAAGTGTACGAAGGTGCATATTGCTCAATCAATAATCGATCATATTCAGCACCTGCATTTGCTCAATTCCATCTGCCAATCTGTGCTTCAAACGCATGGCTATTATTTACAGAACTTCAAAAAAAATTGGAATAAGATTTAGTGAAATAATTTATCATCTCTGGTATTATATGCCCTGGCAGCATTGTCCTTGAAAGTTGCTGAGTAGTTGAAATGAGCGTTTCCTGCATAACTCACACTGGTGCCCCAGTGCTTCAGATGGAATACAGAGGCATCTCTTACAGCTGATCTACTGCAGCCAACAGAGACATGATCTGCACAATGCCAGATGGGAGTGGAGCTTTCCTGGTATTCACAGCATAAGCTGACACTGAGGGTCTTGTGTGCCAGAGTATCAAGTGTGTATAAATTGTCAATTGCCCAATATGCATTGTATATGTACAAGAGTCAATAATGAAATGTACACTGATCATATGATACTAGATAGATGTGTGCTATATATAAAGTCAAATCCTAATCTAAGCCATGTTACATTGCCAGCAAATTCTGACACAATGTAACAGTGAGTTTAAAGTGCAGCCATTATTTGTGAGTAAATAACCCAGCAATTTGTGGCGAGGATGTAACGAGCAGGGTGGATAATGGGGAACCAGTGGATGTGGTGTATTTGGATTTCCAGAGGCATTCGATAAGGTGCCACATAAAAGGTTACTGCACAAGTTAAAAGTTCACGGGGTTGGGGGTAATATATTAGCATGAATAGAGGATTGGCTAACTAACAGAAAACAGAGAGTCGGGATAAATGGGTCATTTTCCAGTTGGCAAATAGTGACTAGTGGGGTGCCGCAGGGATCGGTGTTGGGTTCCCAATTATTTACGATCTATATTAATGACTTGGATGAGGAGACCGAGTGTAATGTAACCAAATTTGCTGATGATACAAAGAGGGGTCGGAAAGCAAATTGTGAGGAGGACACAAAAAATCTGCAAAGAGATATAGACAGGCTAAGTGAGTGGGCAAAAATTCAGATGGAGTATAATGTGGGGAAATGTGAGGTTATCCACTTTGGCAGAAAAAATAGAAAAGCAAATTATAATTTGAATGGAGAAAAATTGCAAAGTGCTGAAGTACAGAGGCTTGGGGGTCCTTGTGCATGAAACACACAAAATTAGTATGCAGCTACAGCAAGTAATCAGGAAGGCAAATGGAATGTTGGCCTTTATTGCAAGGGGGATAGAATATAAAAGCAGAGAAGTCCTGCTATAACTGTACAGGGTATTGGTGAGGCCACACCTGGAGTACTGTGTACAGTTTTGGTCTCCGTATTTAAGGAAGGATAGACTTGCATTGGAGGCTGTTCAGAGAAGGTTCACTAGGTTGATTCCAGAGATGAGGGGGCTGACTTATGAGGAAAGGTTGAGCCTATACACATTGGAGTTCAGAAGAATGAGAGGTGACCTTATCGAAAAATATATGATAATATAGGGGCTCGACAAGGTGGATGCAGAGAAGATATTTCCACTCATGGAAACTAAAACTAGGGACATAATCTCAGAATAAGGGGCTGCCCATTTAAAACTGAGAAGGGAAGGAATTTCTTCTCTGAGGGTTGTAAATCTATGGAATTCTCTGGGGCAGAAAGCTGTTGATGCTGGGTCATTGAATATAATTTAAAGCGGAGATAGACAGATTTTTGAGCGATAAGGGAATAAAGGGTTATGGAGAGCGGGCAGAGAAGTGGAGCTGAGTCCATGATCAGATCAGCCATGATCTTATTAAATGGCGGAACAGGCTCAAGGGGCCAGGTAGCCTACTCCTGCTCCTATTTCTTATGTTCTTATGATACCCCATGAGTTGTAAATCACCGCAAATTGACGGACAATTTGTGTTGCTCTGCTGTTAGCCTTGCAAAAATGGGACCTCCCTGTGAGTTTCAAGAAATTGTTGCATTGGCATTGTTAAAACAAACTAACATGCCACAGAGAATTAGGGCTGGCATGTAAGGTCCCTTTTAATGATGAAATTTATGTTTCTGCAATGCCACTCAACCTCTCCGGCCCAGAAAGCGTTACAATTGAAACTGTGAAGTCTCACTCCTACAGGTAGTAAATTGTTCTTAGAGGTTTTTTAAAAAATTATTTAAACATTTGTTTGTTTACTTTTCTTTCTGTCTTTTTTTTCTCTCTCTATATATATTTATGTTGCTTTTCCTCTTTATTTCTTTCTGTACCTAATTTAACTCCAATTCACCCTATGTCCATCTCCATCATTCCTCTGTTTCCTTCTCAATTCTTAAATCTCATTGGTTAAGGAGAGTACACTGTTGGTTCCAGTGCTCATCAAGGTCCCAGATGCCCCATTGCCCACGCCACACCATTATCAACTTCCAACAATGTTTGGTGCCAAAATTTTGTCGAGCTGAAGGGTAAGGAGAAAACATCCAACAATTGCAGCATGTTCCAGCAAATTGTCGGCCATTAATATGTTTCCTTTATATCCAGTCTTGTTTGTACAATTTGGATCAAAACATCTTTATTATGTATGCCTCCTGTTGGGTCAGCAATATCACCCAGTGAACTGGGTATCATACACTTCCTGAAGATCCTCGGATCAATATGCAATCTGAGCTGGGGTGGTGGGTGAATGGGGCTATGAATTGATCTCAGTGCTACTGGGTTAAAGAAAGAAAACTTGGCCACGGCTCCCACTTCTGATTCTGAAACAGCCACCCCGTGAAAAATACATATATGTGTGGACATTAACTGAGGACAGGTTCAAGCTCTGTTGTCATTCCCTCCGCAGTGATCAAATAGCCTGCCAATATTTCTTATTCACAGAAAAGCAATGGTTGTCTGGGCAATGCATGACAGAGTACCTGGTACTCATAGAACTGTACCCCAGCAAAGAACAGAGGGAGCAGAATTTGAGCAAGAAAATCTATTTTTTAATCTTGATCAAACTGGATTCAAGTGCATGTAGAAACAGGAGTGAATGTCTTCACTGCAACCTGACCTGGATAGCATGAAGATTCAGTGTTCATTATTATTGCTGAAGAAACATTTCAACCTCTCTGTTCTTATTCCTTGGCCTTTTGGGATCTGCATAATGAGATGCCCTTCCTGAACTGTATTGCTGAGGACTTTGAGATGATGACTTCGCCAATTTCCTCTTGAATAAAAGCATCTCCGTCAGATTTAAATGAACTGATTCCTTTTCTGTTTCTGCTGCACTGAGCTTTTGACAATTCTGTTCTTCTGTTCAATCTATATATTTTTTATACTGAGCAATAGTTACTCAAACCCAGAACACTATAACAATACTGATGTTTCACAGAAAACTGTGCATCATCTTCTTCTTTGTGAATGGATGTTGCTTCCTCCCACTTTCTATTTCTTCTCCTTGTTTAGATATTTGCACAGAGAACAGCCAAGACTCTATGGGTAACTTGCCTCATGTATCAGGTAATGTTGAGCATGAAGAAATGCACATCCTGGGAAGGGGAATTTCCTTGTTATTCCTTTCGTCCTTAGGGGCAAATGCCTGTGCTTTCTTCTTCTCCTTCGAAGGCAAGATTTGGATCAGAAAGTATTGCTTGGGAATCTCTAATATGAAGCTGCATCGCCCATTCTGTGGCATTATCATTCAGGGACATTGTCTGCTCTTACAGACTGTGTTTGTTTTTAAGTATTTTGCTTTTCTCATTTCTCACCCCAGATCCCTTTGGAGAATCAATCCAGAATGGATTCATTGCCTGAATGCTGCTTAAAGTCTAAGTTTTACTAAAGTATGCAATCTGGAGTCATGCTGGCACAGTAACTCACTTCTCCAGCCATGTGTGCCAAGCCAGTATGACTCTTGAGTCCGAACTGTGAAACAGCTATCCAAAGTCACTTCAGCATTAGGCTTGGAGGTGGGAAGGAGAAGTATGTCAAGTGAACAACGCTAATACCAACGATTTGCAGTGACATCTCTTATCTCCCTTTTGGTTTCTCTCCCAATTTAGATACATCGTACGAGTCCTGGTTAGTAGTATTCACAGCAACAACATTGCAGTGCAATGCAAACAGGACTATCCTTTGGGTATCAACTGTTGTAGCTATGCTGACCTCAGGGAAAGTCTCTCCAGACTCTGATGTAAACAGGCAGAGAAAGAAAGTGATTATTTCTCAAGTGCTTTAACACTTTAAATATCAACATATTTTCATACGTGGAAATGATGTGTGTTGCATTTGTGCCAATGGTCTCAGCTCCTTCTTCGCACTTTCTTCCAGTCACAGCTGGAACGTTTTCACTCCAGAAACCACTGGGATTGAAATTGTGTTGTTTTTTTTGGAAGCCTGCCTGGTATTGATGTGAATCATGTCTGTTTGATTATGTTAGTGATTAGAAAATCTTTCTTTCAGAAAGTTTAAATGAATTCATTCATTTTGTTTTTTGCTAATTTTGACTCTGTCACCATGCAGTCTTATCACTGAATCAACCTGAATTGTCAGGTGGGGTAAGAACTCATACTAACAATGATTTTCAAAGATATAAATTGAACACAAGCTGCAAACTGACTTTATTGTCGTATTACAGCTGATGCAACCCATTGCTTTTGTGTGTGGCTCACCTGCCCCAGGTGTGTCTTGCAGATAAAATACACCCGGAGCGATACTGACAGATATATAAATGTTGAGCACAGTTTAACCAACCTTAATACTTCTTATCTGGAATCCTGCATCCTAAAACTTAACTCCATTTACTTACCAATACTCGCTGCAAAGAAATGGCTGATGATAACCGTTCCGTATTGAAGGAGATTAACTTTCCCAATCGAATACTTTCTTTGTCTTGCTTTTTCTTTTTACCCCCTTGGCTAACTTTTATCTGTTTTACTTCCTTCTCTGTTTTTCTCACTTAATCTGTATATTCCTTCACAATCACAATGTTCAAAGTTCTGAGACTTAACAGAAATATAAATCATTGATCAAAATGTATTTTATTTTGAAAAAATAATTTCTTCTTAACCATTTTTTCTTTATATCATTCATCTAATGTTGATTTATTGCCTAAACTGGGAAAAAAAAGACTTGCATTAGTGTAGCGCCTGAAGACTTGAGGATAAGACTTAAAATCGAGGTCCAATCTTCCTCTTCAGGTAGAGGTTAAAGAATCCTGGCTGACTGGTGGTCATTTTCACTTTCACCACTAGAACTGGCAGAGTTGATCAGCCCCAGCTAGCCCCCTCCGTTACAGAACTTGACATTTTAATTTCCATTGAAATCACTTTATCATCCAGGTGGTGAAGATGAAAATCTACCCCCACTGTTAATATGTTCATGTGATGTTCCAAAGCGCTTCAGGGTGAATGAATTACTTTTGATGTGTCGTCACAGTTCTTTTTAGACAAATCTGCAGACAATTGGTGCACAACAAGCAGCAAATGAAATAAATGACCAGATAATTTGTTTTGGTGGTTTTAGTTGACAAAGAAAAAAAATTAATTAATTAATGTACATAGCGCCTTTCATGACCTTGAGACGTCCCAACATGCTTTTTACAGCCACTGAAGTATATTTTTGAAGTGAAGTGTAGTCGCTGTTGTAATGTAAGGAAATGTGACAGCCAATTTGTGCACAGCAAGCTCCCACAAGCAGCAATTAAATAAATGACCAGATGATCTGTGATGTTGATCCAGGAATTAATATTGGTCAAACACTGGGAGAATTCCTTTGCTCTTCTTTGAATAATACCGTGGGATTTTCTACATCTGCCTGAGAGGGCACACAGGGCCTCGGTTTAACGTCTCATCTCAAAGGCGGCCATATCAGCAATGCCGCACTGAAGTATCGAGCTAGATGATATGCCCAAGCCCCAGACTGAGCTCGAAGCCCCCAGCTGTCTGAATCAGAAATGAGAGTATCAGCAGTGAGCCCAACCGATACTTGGAAATGTTTAGATCTATATGGGCCCTGTCTGACCATTGAGGTGGATTTGCTGCAACAGCCACAAGCCCTATTTAGTTAATAATGAAGTAACTTTAGGGGGATTTCGTAAAGGAGTTGTTTACTCTAGAACAGAGCTCAAAATTCCCTACCCATAATTCAGTGTCATCCTTCCAGTGAGCCAGAGATGAAGGAAACATTCTGGACACCTGACAGCACTGTATCTGTTTGAATCCAATGTGTTAAATGCAATCTTCAAAGGGGTGCCAAGAAGTGTAAATGAGAGTATCTCCAATGACTACACATCATGTTGATGCTCTCACACCTCCAGGTGGAGGGAGTGTGGATTTTCACACCACGATTTCCCACATGGTGCGCTCCCAATCACGTCTGTAGCATTGGAAATGTTGAAGGCAGAATCCAGGTGCTTTCACCACAAGGGAAATCAGAGTCATTGCAGTCTTCTGCATGGTGCAAGGGGGGCGGGGCGGGGTGTGGCGGGGGAGTGAAGGGGGACGGGGGGGTGAAATCAAAGGCCTAGAAATCATGCCCAATGTATACAGTGTTACAAGTGTTGAATGTATTCTTATGAAATTAAATTGCCATGTTAAGAGATGTAAATTTATTTAAAATACATTATTTAACACCTCAGTCAAAACACCAGTATTGCACAGAGCTACTTCTAGGCTATAAAATTGGATTTTTCCAGCTTAGCAAAATTCTGTGAGAGAACATCAGGAGTGGGGATTTATTTATTTTTAAAAGTGAAGTTATAAACTTTTTCATTTGCTATCAGATGAAGTTATAGCTCCAAGGCAGTTACAAAATCCATCTTAATATTATTCCCAGCTATATTTACAGTAGAGGAAGCCTAGAGGGGTCTGTATTAAGTTGTGTTTTGAAACTACTGAAGTGTGCTGTTCCAGCAGATTGGGAGGAATGCTGATAAATGGTTCCCTAACAGGAAAACATACTGTGGAGCTTACGTTCCTGCTTGCAGGCACTAGAGATTCACTGAGTGGAATAACTTCCCTTCCCTTCCCTCTCCTCTCCGCCCTCTTTCTAACCCCCCACCCCCACCCCTTATGAGAAGGGATTGAAATAACATTAGGCTTCCATGCTTGTGTGCACCTATCTTTACATTCGTGCCACTTGGTCCCATGGTTTAACTGCCTGTCACAATGATTAATCGTGGAACGATACACCATATAGCAAAAACGTATTTAGAATCCCCCTAGCTCTCCACATTCCAAGGATTTAGAGTGGAGATTGAGTTAACCCCAGCAGTACCAATCGTACAGCTCTCGTGGTTTGACATAAGTCGGCAAACTATGAAAAATTATGGTGAAATTTATTGCAACATAATAGATAAAGCGGATGTACTTAAAAGTCTAGCCGTCCTCAAAAGAGAAAAAAGTCACCTGTTCCAAATGGGATGCATCCTAGGTTCTGGAGGGAAATGGTGCCAGAGGGGGATTGCATCCCTGTTTAAAAAAGGGGGAGGGGAATAAATCTGGCAACCACAGGCCAGTCAGCCTAACGCAGTGGTGGAAAACTTTTAGAGACAATAATCTGGGACAAAATTAATTGGCATTTGGAAAAGGATAGGCTAATAAATGAAAGACAGCATAGATTTGTTAAAGGCAAATTGTGTTTGACTAATTTGATTGAGTTCTTTGAAGTAACAAATAGTTGCTGAGGATAGTGCAGTTGATGTTGTGTATATATAGGCTTTCCAAAGTCATTTGAAAAAATATCACATAATAGACTTGTTAACAAAATTAAAGCTCATGGGATTAAAGGGACAGTGGTAGCACGGATACTAAACTGATTAATGGACAAAAAGCAGAGAGTAGGGGTAAACGGTTGTTTTTCAGACTGGAGGGAACTACACAGTTGTGTTCCCCAGGGGTTGGTATTATGACCACTACTTTTTTTGATATATATTAATGACCTGGATTTGGGTATACAGGGCATAATTTCAAAGTTTGCAGATGTCAAGAAACTTGGAAATGTAGTAAACAATGAGAAGGATAGTAACAGACTTCAGGAGGACAAAAGTACAATGGGCAGACCCATGGCAGATGATATTTAATACAGAGAAATGAAATATGATAGAATTTGGTAGGAAGAATGAGGAGAAGCTATATCAACTAAATGGTACAATTTTAAAGGGGTGTATGTATGCAAATCTTTGAAGGTGGCAGGAGAAGTTGACAAGGCTGTTTTAAAAAAAAAACAAATGCGATCCTTAGCTTTATTAATAGAGGATTGGAGTACAAAAAGCAACTCGGTTATGCTATACCCTTATAAAACACTGGTTAGGCCTCAGCTGGACTATTTTGTTCATCACACTTTAAAAAGGATGTCAAGGCCTTGGAGAGGGTGCAGAAGAGTTTTACTAGAATGGTACCTGGAATGAGGGACTTCAGTTATGTGGAGAGACTGAAGAAGCTGGGGTTGTTCTGCTTAGAGCAGAGAATGGTTAAGAGAGGATTTGATAGAGATGTTTAAAACCGTGAAAAGTTTTGATAGAGTAAATAAGAAACTGTTTCCATTGGCAAAAGGGCCGATAACCAGAGAATACAGATTTAAGGTGATTGGCAAAAGAACCAGAGGTGGCATGAGGAGACATTTTTTTACACAGCGAGTTGTTGTGATCTGCAATGCACTGCCTGAAAGGGTGGTGCAAGTAGATTTAATGGTAACATTCAAAAGAGAATTGGGTAAATACTTCAAGGGGAAAAAATGGGCAATGGGGAAAGAGCAGGGGAGTGGATTGATTGAACTCCTGGACTAGATTTGATCACCTACATGGGTCGGAGAGGAACTTCCCAGATTTTTTCCCCCCATATTGACCTGGCTTTTTAATCTTTTTTTTGCCTCTCCCAAGAGATCACATGGTTTCGGCTGGGGTGGAGTGTATATGTTTTTATGTACAAGGTATCGCAATTGTGTGGGACAGGCTTGATGGACCAGATGGTCTTTACCTGTCCGTCATTGTTCGTATGTTCGTATAACAGCTCGACCAAAGAGCCAATATGGCATGATGCGCCGAATGGCCTCCTTCTGTGCTGTCTCATTCTATGATTCTAAAAGTTTTTTGATTTGAAAACAAAAGCTTCCCTCCCCCATCTATGAGCGTGGGTTATTTGCTGCCATTTCTTTAGGGCCTTGAAAGCTGAGGAGATGACCTGTTTCCAGTCTTCATCCCATCTCATCTTTTAACTAGCTTCTTGGAGATGTGCGCAGAATCAAACATTTATTTTCTCCCCTTTAGCAGAAGCACTTCACATTTCAGTTGCCAAGCTCCCGCTCCCCAGCAGCCCATATGAATTAGATAATCCATCTGAGTTATTCCTTTCCAACACTGAGCATCTCCAATTACACCCAAGGCTAGAACATTTAACACCACTTGATAGCTGCAGCAATAGACTAGGATCTGTTACAAGACTGTAACAAAACCTTGGCGTTGCGTTTGTGAATATTTTAGGAAGCTGAAGATTGTGTTTCAGCCCATATCTCTCAACAGCACAGCTTTATAAAATATAGCAATCAGGCGATTTTCTGGAGTAAAAATATATTTTCAGTCAATTTCAATACAGGAACTCACTGCGCCTCATAGAATTATTGAAAATTACAACATAGAAGGAGGCCATTCGGCCCATCGTGTCTATGCCAGTCGAAAAAGAGTTACCCAGCCTAATCCCACCTTCCAGCACTAGGTCCGTAACCCTGCAGGCTCCGGCTCTTTAAGTGCACATCCATGTACCATTTAAATGTGATGAGGGTCTCTGCCTCTACCACCCTTTCAGACAGTAAGTTCCAGAATCCCACCACCTTCTCGATGAAGGAATGTTTCTTCATCTCCCCTCTAATCTTTCTACCAACTACTTTAAATCTATGCCCCTGCTTATTGACCCCTTCCTATCCACTCTCTCTGGGCTCAATTAAATCTCCCCTCAGCCTCCTCTGTTTCAAGAAAAACAACCCCAGCCCATCCAATCTTTCCTCATAGCTAAAGATTTCCAGTCCTGGCAATATCCTCGTAAATTTCCTCTGCACCATTTCTAGTGCAATCACATCCTTCCTGTAATGTGGTGACCAGAATTGCACGCAATACTTAAGCTGCAGCCTAACTAATGTTGTATACAGTTCTAGAATAACTTCCTTGCTTTTGTATTCTATGCCTCAGCTAATAAAGGAAAGCATTCCGTATGCCTTTTTTAAGTACCTTATCGAACTGTCCTGCTACCTTTAAGGATCTGTGGACATTTACTCCAAGGTCCCTCTGTTCCTCCACACCTCTCAGTATCCTCCTATTTATTGTGTATTTCCTTGCCTTGTTGCTCCTCCCCAAATGCATTACCTCGCACTTTTCCAGATTGAATTCCATTTGCCACTTTTCTGCCCAACTAACCAGTTCACCGATATCTTCCTACAGCCTGGAGTTTTCCTCCTCACTATCAACCACACAGCCAATTTTTGTATTATCTGCAAATTTCTTTATCATGCCCGCAACATTTAAGTCCAAATCTTTAATATACACTACAAAAAGTAAGGGACCGAGTACTGGGCCCTGTGGAACCCCACTGGAAACTGCCTTCCAGTCACACAAGCTCCCCCCAACCATTAGCATTTGCTTCCTGCCACTGAGCAAATTTTAAATCCAATTTTCCACTCTCCCTTGGATCCCATGGGCTTTTACTTTTTTGATCAGCCCACCATGTGGGGCCTTGTCAAATGCCTTGCTAAAATCCATATACACTATATCAAATGCACTGCCCTCATCGACCCTCCTTGTTACCTCCTCAAATAACTCAATCAAGTTAGTCAAACACGACCTTACCTTAACAAATCCATGCTAACTGACCTTGATTAATTTGTCTTTCTAAATGAAGGTTTATACTGTCCCTCAGAATTGATCCCAGTCATTTGCCCACCACAGAGGTTAAACAAACAGGCCTGTAATTGCTCTGTTTATCCCTTCCTCCCTTTTTAAACAATGGTGCAATGTTAACAGTTCTCTAATCCTCTGGCACAACTCGTGTAGCCAGTGAGGATTGAAAAATAATGGTCAGAGCTTCCGCAATTTCCTCCCTTACTTCTTTGAGTAGCCTTGGATATATTTCATCCGGTACTGGTGATTTATGTACTTTCAAGGATACTAAATCCCTTATAACTTCCTCTCTTAGTGAATGTTTCACTATCTTCCTCCTGAACTTCAATGTTGGCATCGTCCCCCTCTTTTGTGAAGACAGCTGCAAAGTGTTAATTTAGTACCTTACCCACAACCTCTGTCTCCACACATAGATCACCATTTTGGTCCCAAATAGACCCTGCTCATTACTTTGTTATCCTCTTGCTTTTTATGTAATAGTAAAACATCTTTGAGTTTTCTTTGATTCTACTGTGGAGTTGTTGTTATTATCTTCTGAAGATAGTAGCAGTTACGTAATGGGCCATAATTTGCCATGGCAGAGCATGTAACGGCATCTTCCATTAGTTAGACTTGCCCTTACACGCTTAGGTCTTTAATTTTTTTTTTGCGTGGCAAACTTTTGAAAGTGCGAGTTGATAATGTTGCAGAGAGGGAAACCAGGCATCAGGGACCTGAGTGAACGGAGCAAGCAACTTTGTATGTCCTTAACCATTCAGATTGAAGGATTATGAAATTAACAGTGCAAGGATTGAAAGTTCTACCAACTGAGGCGAACTGACAATCCGATAAATGGGTGTAGCAGACAATTGATATTCCTAGGGACTGCACTGAGGCCTCCGCTTATCTTCAGATATATTTAGTACAGGTATAACGTCCCAAATCCGGAATTCCAAAAAACAGTATTGTCCAAAAACTGGACATTTATTTTAGAAAAGCGCATTGCAGATGGAGTTGTCTGGAATCCGAAATTATTGTCCGAAAACCAGCACGACCTCGGCCCCCAAGGTTGCCGGATTCGTGACGTCGGATTTTCTTCTCCAAAATCCGGAAAAAAACAGCACGGCCTCGGTCCCAAGCTTGCCAGATCCAGAACGTTGTACCTGTACTTGATAAAGATTCTATATCCAGGTTTGCACATGACACTAGATTAAGAGGCACAATAAGTTGTGTAAATGGGAGCAGGCAGTTGCCAAGGAACATAAACTAAGTGAGTGAACAAAACTGTGACAGATAGAATTCAATGTGGGGAAATTCAAGTTTATCCATTTTACAACAGTGACTATACTTCAAAAGTACTTTATTAGCTGTAACGCGCTTTGAGAGGTCGCTGGTCGTGAAAGGCACTCTATAAATACAAGTCTTTCTGTTATGTATGAATAAAGAGTCTGACTGGATACTGTGAGCTCAAAGTAAAGTGTGACCGTAGTCTTTTATTGCAAGTCTCTGGTGTGCCTCTGTAGCCTGTGAGGCTTCCTTAAGTACCTATGCTCCCAAGGGTTTATGGGATCCCTTGGGACTCCAGGGGATGAGCCCTCTGGTGGCTGTACAAAGTATATACAAGTTTACATATACAACAACACTACCCACACCCCCCGTTCCCCCCTCCTCCCACAAAGTCAACAGTGTAACTATTTACAAGGTGAGACGATCTGGGGCCCTTCTTTCCCTGGTTGATCGTCGGTGCAGATGCTGGTATTGGTGAACCGTCTGGGCCCTCGCTGGGCTGCTGTGTAGCTGGCCTTGCAGGGCTGCCCGGTGTGGTGAGTCCTGCTGGGCTGCTGCGAATGATGGGTTCTGTTTCATGGCCAACCGCGGTGTCCGTTGCCACTGGTGTGTATGTTGGGGGGTCAAAGAAGGTAGGGTCCAAAGTGGGTTGCTCAGGATAGTCCGTGAATCTGAGTTTGATTTGGTCCAAGTGTTTCCGGTGAATGAGTCCATTTGAAAGTTTGACCCGAAACACCCTTCTCCCCTTTTTGGCCAAAACAGTGCCAGGAAGCCACTTGGGATCTTGTCTATAATTCAATACAAATACAGGATCATTCATTTCAAATTTTCGTCACACATTTGCGCTATCATGATATGTATTTTGTTGAAGCCGCCTGCTCTCTACCTATTCATGAAGATCAGGGTGAACTAACGAGAGCCTTGTCTTAAGTGCCCTTTTCATGAGCAGTTCAGCAGGTGGAATCCCAGTGGGCAAGTGGGGCCTCGTGCAGTAACTAAGCAGGACTCGAGATAGGCGAGTCTGCAGTGAGCCTTCAGTTACCCTCTTCAAGCCCTGCTTGATAGTTTGCACTGCTCTTTCTGCCTGACCATTGGATACTGGTTTGAACGGGCCAGTTGTGACATGTTTGATCCCATTGCGGGTCATGAATTCTTTGAACTCAGCACTGGTAAAACATGGTCCGTTGTCGCTCACCAGGACATCTGGTAGTCCGTGCATGGCAAACATGGCCTGCAGGCTTTCAGTGGTGGCAGCGGACATGCTTGCCGACATTATCTCACATTCAATCCATTTGGAGTATGCATCTACAACCACAAGGAACATTTCACCCAAGAACGGGCCTGCATAGTTGACATGGACCCTAGACCACGGTTTGGAGGGCCAGGACCATAAACTTAGTGGCGCCTCCCTTAAGCATTACTTAACTGCGAGCATGTGTTGCATATGTATACGCAGGACTCTAAGTCCGCATCAATACCGGGACACCACACGTGGGATCTGGCTATCGCTTTCATCATTACGATGCCTGGGTAGGTACTGTGAAGGTCAATGATGAAGGTGTGTCTGCCCTTCATGGGAACCACTACCCGATTTCCCCACAGAAGGCAGTCTGCCTGTATAGACATTTCATCTTTGTGCCACTGGAACGGCTTTATCTCTTCCTGCTTTTCCACTGGGACACTGGAACAGCTCCTGTGACGCACACAGTTTTTAACTTGGGACAGTAAGGGATCCTGGCTTGTCCAGGTTCTAATCTGCCGGGCAGTGACGAGTGATTGCTCACTCTCAAATGCTTCCATAACCATGACTGAATCTGTGGGCTGCGCCATTTCCACCACCGTGGTGCGCAATGGCAGCCTACTGAGAGCATCAGCGCAGTTTTCTGTGCCTGGCCTGTGGCAGATGGCATAGTTGTATGCGGACAACGTGAGCACCCATCTCTGGATGCGGGCCGATGCTTTGGTATTCATCCCCTTACACTCGGAAAACAGGGATATAAGTGGCTTATGGTCAGTTTCCAATTCAAATTTGAGCCCGAACAGATGTGGATGCATTTTCTTTACCCCATAGACACACGCTAACGCTTCTTTTTCAATCATACTGTAGCATCTCTCAGCCTTAGACAGACTCCTGGATGCATAAGCAACCCGGTTGCAATTTCCCAAAATCATTAGCTTGTTGCAACACAAACCCGACGCCATACGACGACGCATCACATGCTAGTACTAAACGCTTACATGGATCATACAACACAAGCAATTTGTTCGAGCACAACAATTTTCTAGCTTTTACAAAGGCATTTTCTTGGCTTTTGCCCCATACCCATTCATCTGCTTTATGCAGTGAGGTGCGAAATGGTTCTAGCAATGTGCTGAGACCCGGTAAGAAGTTACCAAAATAGTTCAAGAGTCCTAGAAACGACCGCAGCTCCGTCACGTTCTGTGGCCTCGGTGCGTTCTCGATTGCCTCCGTCTTCGAATTGGTGGGCCTGATGCTATCCGCCGCGATTCTTCTCCCCAGGAACTCCACTTCAGGCACCAGGAAAATGCACTTCGACCATTTTAACCTGAGCCCCACGCGGTTGAGTCGACTAAGAACCTCTGCAGATGTTCACTTGTGTCCCGACCTGTAACCAAGATGTCATCCTGGAAGACCACTGTGTGCGGGACTGGCTTAAGTAAGCTTTCCATGTTTCTCTGGAATATCACTGCCGCTGATCGAATTCCAAACGGGCATCTATTATAAATGAAGAGACCTTTGTGCGTGTTGATGCAGGTGAGGGCCTTCGATGATTCCTTCAGCTCCTGCGTCATGTCAGCCGAGGTCAAGTCCAGCTTCGTGAACGTCTTTCTTCCCGCCAGCGTAGCAAAAAGGTCATCGGCCTTTGGTAGTGGGTATTGGTCCTGCAGGGAGAATCGATTGATAGTTAATTTGTAATCACCACAGATTCTGCCAGTGCCATCTCCCTTGAGGACAGGAACAATTGGGCTGGCCCACTCATTGACTTCGATCGTCGAAATGATGCAGCCAGTCTAGCTCAATCTCTACCCTTTCTCTCATCATATACGGTACTGCTCGCGCCTTGTGATGGATGGGTCGCGCCCCCGGAATTAGGTGGATCTGCACTTTTGCTCCTTGTAACTTCCCGATGCCTGGTACGAACAGCGAAGGGAACTTGTTTAAGACCTGGGCATACAAAGTGTCATCAGCGGACAAGAGTGCTCGGACGTCGTCCCAGCTCCAGCGCATCTTTCCCAGCCAGCTCCTGCTGAGCAGCGTGGGACCATCGCCCGGTACCACCCAGTGTGGCAGCTTGTGCACTGCTCCATCGTAGGAGACTTTTACAGTAGCACTGCTGATTACGGGAATCAGTTCTTTTGTGTAAGTTCTCAGGTTTGTGCGAATTGGAGTCAACACTGGCCTTGAGGCCTTGCTGTACCACAATTTATCCAAAGTCTTTTTGCTCATAATGGACTGGCTCGCACCCGTGTCCAGCTCCATTGACACCGGGAGTCCATTTAGTTCAACCTTCAGCATTATCGGAGGACACTTTTGTGGTAAATGTGTGCACCCAATATACCTCTGCCTCCTTGGTCTGAGGCTCTGGTTCGTCGTGATCCACCGTGGATCTTTCCTCCTCTCCAACATAGTGGTTTGCAGGATTAACAAGATTTGCAGCTCACCTGCACATATGTTGGAGGTGTCTCATTGTTCCTCAGCCCTTTGAATCGGCATGAATGGAAACGATGATCGCCCCCGCAGCGCCAACAAGGTGTTAATGGCCCTGCATTCATCACCCTTGATGGTGGACTCTGAGACATCTGTGAATGTGCAGCTACAGGCATGTGGGGCGTGCCCTGTATGTTACAATTTGAAAACAATATCACTTTGTTCACAGTACTTGTAGCAGCACTTGTGTGCTGAGAGATTTGCTTGGTATTGTCACTGGTGGCAATGAACGCCTGGGCTATCGCTATGGTCTGACTCAAGGTCTAGGTGTCTACAGTCAAAAGTTTGCAAAGTATCATTTCATGGCCAGTGCCAAGTATGAAAAAGTCTCTGAGCATGTGCTCCAAATGTCCTTCAAATTCTCAATGTTCTGCAAGGCGTATTAGCTTGGTGACATAACTCACCACTTCCTGGCCTCAGACCTTTTGAAGGTGTACAACCGGTACCCCGCCATCAGAACGCTTTCCTTCGGGTTCAGATGCTCCCGGATCAGTGTGCACAAATCATCATATGATCTCTCTGTGGGTTTTGCTGGAGTGAGCAGATTCTTCATGAGGCCATACGTTGGTGCCCAATAGACGGTGAGGAGAATCACCCTTCGTTTGGCAGCGTTCACTTCTCCTTCTAGCTCGTTGGCCACGAAGTATTAGTCGAGTCGCTCCACGAAGGTTTCCCAATCATCTCCCTCCAAAAACTTCTCCAGGATGCCCACTGTTCTCTGCATCGTTGCGGTGGGGTTCGTTATCTGTATCTCGTCGCCAGTTGTTATGTATGAATAAAGAGTCTGACTGGTTACTGTGAGCTCAAAGTAAAGAGCGATCTTAGTCTTTTATTGCAGGTCATCAGAGTGCCTCTCCAGCCTGTGAGGCCTCCTTAAGTACCTGTGTTCCCAAGGGATTCTAGGATCCCTTGGGACTCCAGGGGATGAGCCCTCTGGTGACTGTACAAAGTATATACAAGTTTACATATATAACACTTTCTTTCTTTGGATCCAAGGAAAACAAATTGGAGCAAAGGGTTTTGGGGGCACAGGTACGTTTATCCTCCCAAAGGATTTGCAGGATCTTGCGGAGACATCGTTGGTGGTATTTCTCCAGCAATTTGAGGTGTCAACTGTACATAGTCCATGCCTCTGTGCCATACAGGAGGGCGAGTATTACTACAGCCCTGTCGACCATGAGCTTGGTGGTAGATTTGAGGGCCTGGTCTTCGAACACTGTTTTTCTCAGGCAGCCAAAGGCTGCACTGGCGCTCTGGAGGCAATGTTGAATTTCGTCATCATTGTCTGCTCTTGTTGATAAGAGGCTTCCGAGGTATGGGAAATGGTCCACGTTGTCCAGAGCCGTGCCCTGGATCTTGATGACTAGGGGCAGTGTTTTGTGGTGAGGACAGGCTGGTGGAGGACCTTTGTCTTACGGATGTTTAGCGTAAGGCCCATGCTTTCTTACGCCTCAGTAAATACGTCGACTATGTCGTGGAGTTCAGCCTCTATGTGCGCAGACGCAGGCGTCATCTGCGTACTGTAGCTCGACGACAGAGGTTGGGGTGGATTTGGACCTGGCCTGGAGATGGCGAAGATTGAACAGGTTCCCACTGGTTCTGTAGTTTAGTTCCACTCCAGTGGGGGGCTTGTTGACTGTGAGGTGTAGCATGTCTCATGGATGTTGGCCTTTATCTTATGGGAGTTGGAATTCAAAAGTGAAGAAGTTATGCTTCAGCTGTACAAAGCCTTGGTCAGACCCCATCTGGAGTGCTGCATTCAATTTTGAGCACTGCATCTCAGGAAAGATACATTGGCCTTGAAGAGGGTACAGGGCAGATTCCGTAGAATGATATCAGGGATTAGAGGGTTAAATTTGCAATGTATTGCCTTGAGCTTAGAAGAATGAGGGGTGATCTAATTTAAAATGATATAGAGATTCAAGTCGATAGATACAGGGAAACTATTTCCTCTGGTGGGGGATTCGTTAATGAGGGGGCATCTTAAAATTAGAGCTAGGCCATTTTGGAATGATATCAGGTAGCTTTTTTCCATACAAAGGGGAGTGAAAATCTGAACCACTCGCTCCCCCTACCCCCGAACCCCAAAAATGCTGTGGATGTTGAGACAATTGAAATTTTGAAGACCGAGATAGATTTTTGTTGGACAAGGGTATCAAGGGACAAGAATTCAAGGTGGGTAAGTGGAGTTGAGGTACAGAGCAATCATGATCTAACTGAATGGCAGAACAGTGTCACTGAGCAGCTGCAGGGCATTCTGGGGGGAGAGGGTGAACAGCCAGAGGTCGTGGTCCACATCAGTACCAATGACATAGGTCAGAAGAGGGATGAGGCAGAGTTGAGGGAGCTAGGAGAGAGATTGAAAAACAGGATCTCAAAGGTAGTTATCTCCGGATTACTCCCAGTGCCATGAGCAAGTGAGTACAGAAATAGGAGGATAGAAGCAGATGAATACATGGCTGGAGAGATGGTGCAGGCGGGAGGGCTTTAGTTTCCTGAGGCATTGGGACTACTTCTGGGGGAGGTGGGACCTGTACAAGCCGGATGGGTTGCACCTCAACAGAGCCGGGACCAATATCCTCGCTGGGGGTGCGGTGGGGAGGGTGGTTGCTAGTGCTGTTGGGGAGGGTTTAAACTAGCTTGGCAGGGGGATGGGAACCTGAAAATAGATTCAGTAGGGAGGGGAGTAAAGCTGGATTTAGAACGCAAAAATAAAGAAAGTGAGTTTGAAGGAGAGAGGAAACAAGCAGGAAAAAAGGGTAAAAAAACAAATTTAAAGGTACTTTGTCGAAATGCACGTAGCATTTGTAACAAAATAGATGAGATGACAGCACAAATTGAGACAAATGGGTTTGATTGATTGCCATTACAGAGATGTGGTAGCAAGGTGACCAGGACTGGGAAGGAAATATTCAGGGGTATTTGAAAATCCGGAAGGACAGACAGAAAGGAAAAGGATGTGTGTTAGCTCTATTGATAAAGGATGGAATCACTGCAATAGTGAGAAACGATATTGGCTCAAATGATCAGGATATTGAAACAGTTTGGGTGGAGATAAGGAATAATAAGGGAAAAAAGTCACTGGTGGGAGTAGTCTATAGGCCCCCTAACAGTAACAACTCTGATGGTCGGAGCATAAACCAGGAAATGGTGGGGGCTTATAAAAAGAGAACAGCAATAATCATGGGTGATTTTAACCTCCATATTGATTGGACAAATCAAATTGGTCTGGGTAGCCTTGAGGAGGAGTTCATAGAGTGCATAAGGGATGGGTTCCTTGAGCAGTATGTAACGGTACCAACCAGGGGCAGGGTATCTTAGATCTGGTCCTGTGTAATGAGACAGGATTAATAAACAATCTCCAAGTAAAGGATCCCCTTGGAATGAGTGATCATAGCATGATTGAATTTCAAATTCAGCTGGAGGGTGAGAAAGTTGGATCTCAAACCAGCATACTAAGCTTATATAAATGAGACTATGAAGGTATGAGGGCAGAGTTGGCTAAAGTGGACTGGGAAAATAGATTAAAGTGTAGGACGGTTGATATACATTTAAGGAGATATTTCACAACTCTCAAGAAAAATATATTCCAGTGAGGAGGAAAGGATGTGAGAGAAAAGATAGCAATTCATGACTAACTAAAGAAATAAAGGATGGTATCCAATTAAAAACAAGGGCATACAAAGTGGCCAAAACTAGTGGGAGAACAGAAGACTGGGAAGCTTTTAAAAACCAGCAAAGAATTACGAAAAAAATGATTAAGAAAGGGAAAATAGACTATGAAAGGAAACAAGCACAAAATATAAAAACAGATAGCAAGAGTTTTTATAGGTATATAAAGAGGGAAAGAGTGGCTAAAGTAAATGTTGGTCCCTGAGAGGACGAGTCCAGGGAATTAGTAATGGGGAGCATGGAGATGGCAGACACTCTGAACAAATATTTTGTATCAGTCTTTATGGTAGAGGACAGTAAAAATTCCCAACAGTGGCTAGTCAAGGGGCTATGAGGGGGGAGGAACTTAACACAATCACAATCACTAAGGAGGCGGGACTAAAGGCGGATAAATCCCCTCGACCTGATGGCTTGCTTCCTAGGGTCTTAAGAGAAGTAGCGGCAGGGATTGTGGATGTATTAGCTGTAATTTACCAAAATTCCTGGATTCTGGGGAAGTCCCAGCAGATTGGAAAACTGCAAATGTAACGTCCCTATTTAAAAAAGGAGGCAGAGGAAAAAGCAGGACCAGTTAGCCTAACATCTGTGGTTGGGAAAATGTTGGAGTCCATTATTAAAGAAGCAGTTGCAGGACATTTGGAAAAGCAGAATTTGGTCAGGCAGAGTCAGCATGGATTTATGAAGGGGAAGTCACGTTTGACAAATTTTCTGGAATTCTTTGAGGATGTAACGAACAGGGTGGATAAAGGGGAACTGGTGGATGTGGTGTATTTGGACTTCCAGAAGGCATTTGACAAAGTGTCACATAAAAGGTTACTGCACAAGTTAAAAGTTCACGGGGTTGCGGGTAATATATTAGCAAGGATAGAGGATTGGCTAACTAACAGAAAACAGAGAGTCGGGATAAATGGTTCATTTTCTGGTTGGCAATCAGTAACTAGTGGGGTGCCGCAGAGATCAGTGCTGGGACTCCAACTATTTACAATCTATATTAACGACTTGGAAGAAGGGACCGAGTGTAATGTAGCCAAGTTTGGTGACAATACAAAGATGGGAGGAAAAGCAATGTGTGAGGAGGACACAAAAAATCTGCAAAAGGACATAGACAGGCTAAGTGAGTGGGCAAAAATTTGGCAGGTGGAGTATAATGTTGGAAAGTGTGAGGTCATGCACTTTAGCAGAAAAAAATCAAAGAGCAAGTTATTATTTAAATATAGAAAAATTGCAAAGTGTTGCAGTAAAGCGGGACCTGGGGGTTCTTGTGCATGAATCACAAAAGGATAATATGCAGGTAAAGCAAGGCCAATGATATCTTGGCCTTTACTGCAAAGGGGATGGAGTATAAAAGCAGGAAAGTCTTGTTACAGCTATATAAGGTTTTGGTGAAGCCACACCTGGAATACTGCAGGCAGTTTTTATTATGCTCATTATAAAGAATGCAATTGAGTACTGTATGCAATGAGTAAGTGTGACCTTAGCTCCTTTAATTAAACTCCAGAGTGCAGGTACAGCGTGGGAGGTCTGCTTATACAGTGCTCCCAAGGGATGCTGGGATCCCTTCGGACTCCAACAGGTAGGCCTTCTGGTGGTGGTGTGATACAGGTTGCCAAGGGTTACATATATAACATCACTCCCTCCCAAATTCAACAGTACATTATTTACAGGGTGAGACGATCTGGGGCCTTTCGCTCCCTTGTCGATCGTCTCGGTACAAATGCAGGTGTGGGTGAGTTGGTTGGTTCTTCGCTGGGCTGCTGGGCAGCTGGCCTTGCCGGGCTGCTGGGGATGGTGAGTTCAGCTTTGTGGTCAACCATGATGTCAGTGGTACTTGTGTGTGTGTTGGAGGGTCGAAGTTAGCGGTGTCCCAATGCTTTCTGCACCTTAGTCCATTGGCTAATTTGACCCGAAACACCCTACTCCCTTCTTTGGCTATGACCGTGCCGGCAAGCCATTTGGGACCATGTCCATAGTTGAGTAAAATACAGGGTCATTGACTACAATATTGCGTGACAAGTTTGCATGATCATGGTATATGCTTTGTTGATGCCACCTGCCCTTTGATCATGGAGATCAGGGTGGACAAGAGAGAGCCTTGTTTTGAGCGCCCTTTTCATGACCAGCTCCCAACTGTGGAGGACACAGTTTTTTTACCAGGGACAGTGAAGGATCCTGGCTGGTCCAGGGCCATAACAGGTGACTTTTCATTTTCAAATGGATCCATCACCAAGAGCAAGTCTGCAGGCTGTGCCATTTCCACCCCAGTGGTGGGCACTGGTAGCCGACTGAGAGCATCAGCACAGTTCTCTGTGTCTATGTTGTATGCCGACAGCGTGAGCACTCATCTTTGGATGCGGGCAGAGGTATTGGTGTTAAGCTCTTTGCTCTCTGAGAATAGCGATATGAGCGGCTTATGTTCAGTTTCTAGCTCAAACTTGAGACCAAACAGATACTGGTGCATTTTTTTCACCCCGTAAACGCATGCCAGAGCTTCTTTTTCAATCATGCTGTCAGTTCTTTCGGCCTTGGACAAACTCCTGGACGCAAAGGCGACCGGTTGCAATGTTCCTGATTCATTAGCTTGTTGTAACACACATCCGACCCCGTATGATGACGCATTGCAAGCTAGCACTAATCGTTACATGGGTGATACTAAACAAGCAGTTTGTTGGAACATAACCGATTTCTGGCTTTCTCAAAAGCTCAACCTCTTGTGATTTCCCCCATACCCAGTCGTCTCCCTTGCGCAGTAGCACATGCAGGGGTTCTAGCAAGGTACTTAACCTGGGTAGGAAATTACTGAAATAGTTGAGGAGTCCCAGGAATGGCCGCAGCTCCGTCATGTTCTGTGGTCTCAGAACGTTCTTGATGGCCTCCGTCTTGGTGTCGGTGGGTCTGATGCCGTCTGCCGTGATTCTTCTTCCTAAGAACTTGACTTCTGGCACTAAGAAAACACACTTTGAGCATTTCAACCTGAGCCCCACACGATCTAGTCGACCTAGAACCTCTTCCAGATTCTTCAAGTGTTCGATGGTGTCCCGACCTGTGACCAGTATATCGTCCTGGAAAACCACGGTGCATGGTACCAACTTTAGCAGGCTCTCCATATTCCGTTGGAAAATTGCCGCGGCTGAACGAATCCCAAACGGGCATCTGTTATAAATGAACAGACCTTTATGCGTGTTGATGCAGGTGAGGCCTTTCGAAGACTCCTCCAGCTCCTGCTGAGGTCAGGTCCAACTTGGCGAACGTCTTTCCTCCAGCCAGGGTCGCAAATAGGCCGTCTGCCTTGGGTCGCGGGTACTGGTCCTGTAGCGAAAAACGGTTAATCGTTACTTTATAGCCCCCACAAATTCTGGCCGTGCCATCGCCTTTGAGAATCGGAACAATCGGACTGACCCACTCATTGAACTCCACCGGCGCGATGATGCCTTCTCGCTGCAGCCCGTCCAGCTCAAGTTCCACTTTCTCTCACATCATATATGGCACCACACGTGCCTTGTGGTGGGTGGGTCGTGTACCGGGAACGAAGTGGATCTGCACCTTCACCCCCGAGAAACTTCCAATGCCTGGCTCAAACAACGATGGGAATCTGCTCAGAACCTGGGCACACGAGGCGTCATCGACAGATGAAAGCGCTCGGATGTCGTCCCAGTTCCAGCATATTTTTCCCAGCCAGCTTCTGCCGAACAGTGTGGAGCCATCTCCTGGTACAATCCATAGTGGTAGTTCGTGCACTGCTCCATCATAGGAAACCTTTACTTCTGCGCTGCCAATAACAGGGATCAGTTCTGTGGTGTAAGTTCTTAGCTTGGTGTGAATGGGGCTAAACTTGGGCCTGTGTGCCTTGTTGCTCCATAGCCTGCTGAAAGCCTTTTTGCTCATTATAGACTGACTCGCACCCGTGTCCAGTTCCATGGATACTGAAATTCCGTTCAGTTTAACTTTTAACATGATCGGTGGACATTTTGTGGTGAAGGTGTGTACCCCGTACACTTCTGCCTCCTCGGTTCGAGTCTCAAGTTCAGCCTGATCCACCATGGATCGATCTTCCTCTGCAACGTGGTAGTTTGCAGATATGCAGCTTGTCTGCACGTATGCTGGAGGTGTCCCATTGTTCTACCGCCTTTGCACGCATAGTGTTTGAAGCGGTATTGATGGGCCCGATGATCACCTCCACAGCGCCAACAAGGTGTTAACTGCCTCGCATTAACAATTGATGGCGGACTCTGGGTCAACTGAGGTCTTGCAGCTGCCGGCGTGTACATTCTGCCATATGCATTCCTGCCTGAAAACTATGTTACTTTGTGTACAGTACTTGTCGAAACCTCTTTATGCTGCGAAATTTGTTTGGTGTTATCGCTGGTGGACATAAATGCCTGGGCTATCGTTATGGCTTTGCTCAGATTCGGTGTTTCAACAGTCAACTGTTTGCGAAGGATAACCTCATGGTCAATGCCTAGCACAAAAAGGTCTCTTAGCATTTGTTCAAGGAATCTATAGAATTCGCAATGTCCTGCAAGGCGCCTTAGTTCGGCAACATAGCTCGCCACTTCCTGGCCTTTCGACCGTTGGCACATTTAGAACCGATACCTCGCCATCAAAACGCTTTCCTTCGGATTTAGGTGCTCCCGGACCAGCATACACAGTTCTTCATAGAATTTGGTTATTGGTTTGACTGGAACTAGAAGATTCTTCATGAGGTCATAGGTTGTTGCCCCACAGACGGTAAGGAGGATCGCCTTTCGTTTGGCAGCGTTCTCGTCCCCATCCAGCTTGTTGGCCACGAAGTATTGGTCGAGTCGCTCCACGAAGTCCTCCCAATCGTCCCTTTCTGAGCATTTCTCCAGGATACCAGAAGTCTTTGCATTTTCGCGCAGTTGTTCGTTACCTTGCCGCCAATTGTTATGCTCATAATAAAGGATGTAACTGAGTACTCCATGCAATGAGTGAGTGTGACCTTAGCTCCTTTAATTAAACTCCAGAGTGCAGGTACAGCGTGGGAGGCCTGTTTATATACAGTGCTCCCAAGGTGGTGTGATACAAGTTGCCAAGGGTTACATATATAACAGTTTTGGTTTCCATATTTACGAAAGGATATACTTGCTTTGGAGGCAGTTCAAAGAAGATTCACTAGGTTGATTCCGAGACGAGGGGGTTGACTTATGAGGAAAGGTTGAGTAGGTTGGGCCTCTACTCATTGGAATTCAGAAGAATGAGAGGTGATCTTATCGAAACGTATAAGATTATGAGGGGGCTTGACAAGGTGGATGCAGAGAGGATGTTTCCACCTTTGGGGGAGACTAGAACCAGAGGGCGTGATCTTAGAATAAGGGGTCGCCCATTTAAAACTGAGATGAGGAGAAATTTCTTCTCTGAGAGTTGTAAATCTGTGGAATTCACTGCCTCAGAGAGCTGTGGAAGCTGGGACATTGAATAAATTTAAGACAGAAATAGACAGTTTCTTTAACGATAAGGGGATAAGGGGTTATGGGGAGTGGGCGGGGAAGTGGAGCTGAGCCCATGATCAGATCAGCTATGATCGTATTGAATGGCAAAGGAAGCTTGAGGGGCTGTTCCTATTTCTTATGTTCTTAACAGGCTTAGTGGGCTGAATAGCAGACTCCTGTTCCTATGTTCCTATATTTTTACCGGCGAAAGACTTGAGATATATTTTACAGTAACTGGAAGATCCAAAGTTCCAGCAATGTTTTTGTTAATTCAGTAGTGGGAAATTATATACCAACTGTTTTAACTCACAGAATTTGTGCAGCTGCTGCATGTTGTACATAAATTATGCAGTTTTATGTCTTGTGCAGGTCGTAGTGAACCTCCTGTGGGGTTGCTCACTGTGAATTGCAAGCTAGGGTGTAAGTTCAGAATATATTATACTTAGAAATAAACAAAGATCAGAGGTGGCAACTAGACCTGGTATTTGAAAAGAATGTTATTAGATATGTGCTCAGAAAAAGAATGTTATTAGACATGTGCTCAGAGATTATCGAGTAAGTGTGTTTTTTTATTATTTACTGTGAAATTTGAACCCAGTGGACAAAAATTGAGGATTTTTTTCATGCTATGGCAACATTTGACATCTGACATATAGTTGTGTGTAAGATTATGATAGATAAATTGGGTTGTGTGTTGACGGCTGTAAAGTAAGAATGAATTAATTCACATGGCTGCTCTTGATCTATTTATTTTGCTGCTGTTGCACCAGCGAAGCCCTTTTTAGATAGTGACTGTGCCTTTTTACTTGCGCCTTGCTCCCATCTTAGCTGTTCATAGAGAGTAAGTTGGGCATATAATTTGGGCATCATGTTTATGCCAAGTCATGGCCTTGCTCTCTGGAAAGGTTAAATTTAAATGAGCTTATTAAGCCATGCTTCAGATCTCTGGTGTACCAAACAGTTCATTAGGATTGCCAGTAAAGATATCTAAATGGGACTTGTGTTATGATTTGAGCTTGCTCAAGATACTTTTCCCTTGTGCCCAGTAAAAGCATTCAATGTCTGTGAACAGAAACATGACCTTGCAGATGAAGTAATCTGGGATGTAGCATACCCTGTGTGAACCATTAATCTGTTCATCATTGCTCCAGTAACTGAAAACAATATGTGATATCAGCATGTACTCCAGATCCCCCCCCCCCCGCACCCCCCAAACTGATGGACAATATATCTCCTGTTAAAAACATATACATTGAAGTTTTTTTGAAAAGCAGGAGTAACAAAAGCAAGATGAAAAGATTTAGCTTGTTTAAATTAGCTTATTTCAATAAGTGTATCCTTCCCTGCAATAAAAATAGAGTCCTCTGTTGTTCTCCACAGGATGTGAACCAAGTTGGACCACGTGTCCATGATAAAATGAACCCCGTGTAGTCCTCCGTCTGCCTTCATCTACCTAATAGTACAGGAAAAAGAGTAACTGAAAATAAGTACCATCATCCAGAATTATGCCTTTCTCTTTTTCCCTTTGATGATGTTGATATAAAGGAAAATCAAAAGGTACCTGACACAAAACTGTCAACCAAAGTCAGGTTCAAAGGTACAAAGTTTGCCTGGCAAGATTCCCGATTGATCGTTTTATACCTGTGGAATAGAACAGCACTACCATAATGGGTGGGAGTCTCCCTTCTTCCTCCGCTGGTAAAATGACCAATACAGATACTACTTGTCATCTGTAACACTTGTTAATTAGTCTGCATAAACAGAGGTCAGACAATCCTTTTTGAAGCAGCATCACTAGCCTGCAATGTGGATTTGTTAAACCTCCTGTTGCACTCAGTTTGAAACCCAGACATCCCTGACTCTACACACGTATCAACAGAGACCGTACCATCCCTTAAGGAAATTATTGAAAATAAACAAAGAAATCAAAAGGATCTGTTGACCTGTTCTGTACATGTTCTGAATCATAAGCATTTCCACAATATACACTTTTAAATTCTCTAATCTATCCCATGGAATGAACTGGTTAACATGATTGCTCCTGATTTATTTAAATGTATACTTCTACAGCCATTGATTTTCTCAACCACTCCCTCACCTTCACCTTTGATGCCCTGTCCTCAGCAAAACCTTTAGTCATTTATTTGAATGTGTTGTCACTTCTTAAATCCATGCCCAACTTCTTACAACTTCCTGCTTAACTTGAATCTCTCCAGTCAGGTTTCTGCACAGCACTTGGAAGATTCTAATCAGTCATAAATTGCACCTTCAGTGGCTGTGGCATGATGCATTATCCCTGCTCAACTTCTTTGCAGCTTTTGACATGGTTCACCATAATATCCTCCTCTAACAGCTCTGTTCCATTTCCCAAATCAGTGGAAACCCCCGCAATTGGTTCCACTCTTGCCTTTCTGATCATAGCCATAACATCTCCAGCAATAGATTGTCTTCTTGCCTTGGAGTCCTCCAAAGCGTTATCCTTGACCTCTTCCTTCGTTATCTATGTGCTACCCCTTGGTGACAATTTGAAGATATGAAAAAAAGACTTAGATTTATATCGCACCTTTCATGACCATCGGACGTCTCAAACCACTTTACAGTCAATGAAGTACTTTTGGAATGCAGTCACGATTGCATAGTGGGAAACTTCCGTGATCCTTACCAATGGATCCATCACAGACCCAATCCAGGTCTGGACCAGGGTCAAGCAGGGCTGTGTCATCGCCCCAACCCTCTGCTCAATCTTCCTCGCTGCAATGCTCTACCTCACAGTCAGTAAGCTCCCCGCTGGAGTGGAACAAAACTACAGAACCAGTGGGAACCTGTTCAACCTTCGTCGTCTCCAGGCCAGGTCCAAGACCACCCCAACCTTTGTCGTCGAGCTATAGTACGCGGACGATGCCTGCGCCTGCACACATATGGAGGCCGAACTCCAAGTCGTAGTCAACATATTCACTGAGGCGTACAAAAGCACGGGCCTTACTCTAAACATCCGTAAGGCAAAGGTCCTCCACCAACCTGTCCCCGCCGCACAGCACTGCGCCCCAGTCATCAAGATCCACGGCACGGCCCTGGACAACATGGACCATTTCCCATACCTCGGTAGCCTCCTATCAACAAGAGCAGACATTGACGATGAGATCCAACACTGCCTCCAGTGCGACAGTGCAACCTTTGGCCACCTGAGGAAAAGAGTGTTCGAAGACCAGGCCCTCAAATCTATCACAAACCTCATGGTCTACAGGGCTGTAGTAATACCCGCCCTCCTGTATGGCTCAGACACATGGACCATGTACAGTAGACACCTCAAGTCGCTGGAGAAATACCACCAACGTTGTCTCCGCAAGATCCTGCAAATCCCCTGGGAGGACAGACGCATCAACGTTAGTGACCTCGACCAGGCCAACATCCCCAGCATTGAAGCACTGACCGCACTTGATCAGCTCTGCTGGGCAGGGCACATTTTTCGCATGCCAGACACGAGACTCCCAAAGCAAGCGTTCTACTTGGAACTCCTTCACGGCAAACGAGCCAAAGGTGGGCAGAGGAAACATTACAAGCCTCCCTGATAAAGTGAAACATCCCCACTGATACCTGGGAGTCCCTGGCCAAAGACCGCCCTAAGTGGAGGAAGTGCATCCGGGAGGGCGCTGAATACCTTGAGTCTCATCGGCGAGAGCGTGCAGAAATCAAGCGCAGACAGCGGAAAGAGCGTGTGGCAAACCAGTCCCACCTACTCTTTCCCTCAACGACCATATGTCCCACCTGTGACAGAGACTCAGGTTCTCGTATTGGACTGTTCAGCCACCTAAGGACTCATTTTTAGTGTAGAAGCAAGTCTTTCTCGATTCCAAGGGACTGCCTATGATGATGATGATGTGGGAAACGCGGCAACCAATTTGCACACAAGCAAGGTTCCACAAATAGCAATGTGATAATGATCAGATAATCTGTTTTTATTTGTTATGTTGATTGAGGGATAAATATTGACCAGGACACCAGGGATAACTCCCCTGCTCTTCTTCGAAACAATGCCATGGGATCTTTTACGTCCACCTGAGAGAGCAGACGGGGCCTCGGTTTAACATCTCATCCAAAAGACAGCACCTCCGACAGTGTAGCATTCTCTCAGCACTGCACTGGAGTATCAGCTTGGATTTTTTGTGTGCAAGTCCCTGGAGTGGGACTTGAGGTCAGCTTCCATATGTACGCTGATGACACAGTTCCACCATGACTCTTGACACTTCTACTGCTTCTGTGTTGTCAGCTGCTTATCTTAAATGAGCTACAAATTTCCTCCCATTAAACCAAAACCATTGTGTTCTGCCCCTGCCATTAACCTCAACCCCTTCTTTAGCCAAAGTCTCAACTTGAACTAGACGGTTCGCAACCTTCGTACCTTTTTTGATCCCAAGCCGAGCTTCTGACGATATCCCTCCATTATAAAGACTACAGAGAGACAGACTATTATCTGAATGGTGACAGATTAGGAAAAGGGGCGGTGCAAAGAGACCTGGGTGTCATGGTACATCAGTCATTGAAGGTTGGCATGCAGGTGCAGCAGGCGGTTAAGAAAGCAAATGGCATGTTGGCCTTCATAGCAAGGGGATTTGAGTACAGGGGCAGGGAGGTGTTGCTACAGTTGTACAGGGCATTGGTGAGGCCACACCTGGAGTATTGTGTACAGTTTTGGTCTCCTAACCTGAGGAAGGACATTCTTGCTATTGAGGGAGTGCAGCGAAGGTTCACCAGACTGATTCCCGGGATGGCGGGACTGACCTATCAAGAAAGACTGGATCAACTGGGCTTGTATTCACTGGAGTTCAGAAGAATGAGAGGGGACCTCATAGAAACATTTAAAATTCTGACGGGGTTAGACAGGTTAGATGCAGGAAGAATGTTCCCAATGTTGGGGAAGTCCAGAACCAGAGGTCACAGTCTAAGGATAAGGGGTAAGCCATTTAGGACCGAGATGCGGAGGAACTTCTTCACCCAGAGTGGTGAACCTGTGGAATTCTCTACCACAGAAAGTTGTTGAGGCCAATTCACTAAATATATTCAAAAAGGAGTTAGATGAGGTCCTTACTACTAGGGGGATCAAGGGGTATGGCGAGAAAGCAGGAATGGGGTACTGAAGTTGAATGTTCAGCCATGAACTCATTGAATGGCGGTGCAGGCTAGAAGGGCCGAATGGCCTACTCCTGCACCTATTTTCTATGTTTCTATGTCTATGTTTCTACTTCCACCTCCGTATCATTAGCACCTTATTGCAGCTTGTATTCCCCTAAAGCCTTTGTGACCTCCAGCCTGAACTATTCCAATGCTCCCCTGGCTGGCACCCATCCTCCCCCTTCGACTTCAACTCATTCAAAATGCTACTGTCCATCTTTGTCCTGCACCAAGCCCTACTCACACAGCACAACCTGCTCACTGCCCTATATTGGCTCCAAGATCCCAATCCCTCAGATTAAAAGATCTAATTCTTGCGTGTAAAGCCTTTCATGGCCTCGCTATCACTGTTATTTCTTCCAACCTTGCAATTCTGTTCCCTCTCGAATTCTGCATTCTTGCAGCTCTGGCCACTTACGCATCACTCTTGCCTTTGCCTGACCATTGGCAACCATGCCTTCAGCCAATCACACCCCATGCTCTGTAATTCCTTCCCTCTCTCCACTTACTCCCCTTCATTAAGACCCTCCTTAAAATCCAGCTCTTTGATCAAGCTTGTGCCATTGTTTAAAAAGGGAGAAGGGGATAGACCAAGTAATTACAGATCAGTCAGCCTGACCTTGGTGGTGAGAAAATTATTGGAAAAAATTCTGATGGACAGTATAAATCAGCAATTGGAAAGTCACAGATTAATCAATGAAATTCAGCAAGCATTTGTTATGGGAAGATCGTTTCTGACTAACTTGATCAAATTTTTTGAGGAGGTAATGAGGAGTGTTGATGAAGGAAGTGCTTTTGATGCAGTGCACATGGATTTTAGCAAGGCCTTTGACAAAGTCCCACACGGCAGCTTGGACAAAAAAGTAAAAGCCCTTGGGATCCAAGGGGAAGTGGCAAATCCAAAATTGGCTATTGGCAGGAAGCAAAGGGTAATTGTCGGCGGGTGTTTTTGTGACTGGAAAGCTGTTTCCAGTTGGGTTCCAAAGGGGTCAGTACTTGGTCCCTTGCTTTTTGTGATATATATTAATGATTTAGACTTCAATATAGGGGACATGATTAAGAAGTTTGTAGATGAGAAAAAAGTTAGCCATGTAGTTGATAGTGAGGATGATAACTGTAGACTGCAGGAAGATATCAATGGACTGGTCAGTTGGGCAGAAAAGTGGCAAATGGAATTCAATCCGGAGAAATGTGAGGCAATGCATTTGGGGAGGCTAACAAGGCAAAGGAATAGGCAGTGGGGCCGAAAATTCCCCTTTGTGCAGGGCCCGTTAGTGCCGGCGGCCGGCAATAAGGATGCGCTAAAGGGTTTGTGCCTGGGCGCTGCGCACAGAGTGCTCCCCCTGGAATGTTTCCCAGGGCTCCGCCGGTGAATAGCTGTTTGTGCTGCGGCATGGCAATGACGTCATCACTGTGCGTGCCAACCCCTTATCGCCACACGCCAACCCCTTTGCAACCCGTGGGGGAAATTGCCCCTCGGGAGCAAGGTCTGCACGGGCCGATGCCATCGACAGCATTTTGGTGCGAATAGCTGCGGCACCCTCAAAGGCAAGGTGCCACCACGGCAACCGGCAACTTTTTTGTGTTGCCCGACTTTTCAATCGGCCCGACAGTGCCGGCTGCTGGTTCGGCAGGCTGGCACCACCACTTGGATGCCGGGCCATTGGCCTGGCTGACTGTGCACTGAATGTGCTGCTCAGATTGCAGTGGCCCACCCCTTTAAGAGAAGGGGAGGGACATTGTGACGCAGTGCCATGATGCGGTGTGAAAGCGATGCGCTGACGTTATCAGCGGCGCACGAGCGCCCTGGGAGCACCAATATAAGTCACAGTTACCAGCCCCATCATTTTTTCCTGCAAAAGAGGTCAAATCCGCGCCGGCTCCCACCTTTCCAGCATCAGTGCAACTCAACCCACTAATTTGAATTATGCGCTGCAAATCCAGCCTGGGGCAATTTCAGCCCCAATGAATGATAGGATAATGGGAAATGTAGAGGAATAGAGAGACCTTGTATTGCATGTCCGCTGATCCCTGAAGGTAGCAGGACAGGTAGATAAGGTGGTTAAGAAGGCATACAGGATATTTTCCATTATTAGCCGTGGCATAGCATATAAGAGCAGAGAGGTTATGCTAGAATTGTATTAAAACACGAGTTAGGCCACATTATAGGAAAGAGGAAACAGAGAAGATTTACAAGGATGTTGCCTGGACTTAGAGAAATGAGGAACGATTGGATAGGCTAGGATTGTTTTCTTTGGAACAGAAGAGGCTCAGGGGGGATTTAATTGAGGTGCATAAAATTATAAGGGGCCTAGATGCAATAGATAGGAAGGATCTATTTCCCTTAGCAGAGAGGTCAATAACCAGGGGACATAAATTTAAAGTAATTGGTAGGAGGTTTTGAGGGGATGTTTAGAAGAGTAATGTTTTCCCCCAGAGGGCGGTAGGGGTCTAGAATGCACTGCCTGAAAGGATGGTAGAGGCAGAAACCCTCTTTGCACTTAAAAAGTACTTGAATAATCACTTGAAGTGCCATAACCTGCAAGGCTACGGACCAAGAGCTGGAAAGTGGGATTAGGCTGAATAGCTCTTTTTCAGCCAGCGCAGATAAGGCCTCCTCTGTACCATAAATCTCGATGATTTTAAGCTTCTGATCATCCCTCCCGATATCTCCTTCTTTGTCTTGGCCTCCATTTTTTTGATTAAACCATGGTGAAGCACCTTTTTCTATATTATGTGTGCTATAGAAATGCAAATTGTTGTTCTAAACTCAGCTGGTGATTGTATCATTGTGTCAGCTGTGGCTCAGTATATAATAGTCTCGCCTCTGAGTCAGAAGGTTAAGGGATTAAGTCTCACTGCAGAGACTTGAACATAAAATTCTAGGTTGACACTCCAGTGCAGAGGGAATGCTGCACTGTCGGATGCCATCTTTTGGATGAGACATTAAACCACACTCAGGTGGACGTAAAAGATCCCACAGCTCTATTTCGAGAAAGAGCAGGGGAGTTTTTCTTGGTGTCCAGGCCAATATTTATCCCTGAATTAACATTTCAAAAACAGATTATCTGGTCATTATCACATTGCTGTTTGTGGCAGCTTGCTTGTGCGGAAATTGGTTGCCGTGTTTCCCACATCATCATCATCATCATAGACAGTCCCTCAGAATCGAGAAAGACTTGCTTCCACACTAAAAATGAGTCCTTAGGTGGCTGAACAGTCCAATATGGGACTTACAGTCTCTGTCACAGGTGGGACAGAGAATGGTTTGAGGAAAGGGTGGGTGATTTGCCGCACGCTCCTTCCGCTGTCTGTGCTTGGTTTCTGCATGCTCTCGGTGACGAGACTCAAGGTGCTCAGCGCCCTCCCGGATGCTCTTCCTCCACTTTGGGCGGTCTTGGGCCAGGGATTCCCAGGTGCTGGTGGGGATGTTACACTTTATCAAGGAGGCTCTGAGATTGTCATTGAAGCGTTTCCTCTGCCCACCTGGGGCTCGCTTGCCTTGTAGGAGTTCCGAGTAGAGCATTTGCTTAAGGAGTCTCATGTTGAGCATGTGGATGATGTGGCCCGTCCAACGGAGCTGGTCGAGTGTGGTCAGTGCTTCGATGTGGGGATGTTGGCCTGAGCGAGAACACTGACGTTGGTGCGTCTATCCTCCCAGTGAATTTGCAGGATAGAAACATAGAAAATAGGTGCAGGAGCAGGCCATTCAGCCCTTCTAGCCTGCACCGCCATTCAATGAGTTCATGGCTGAACATGAAACTTCAGTACCCCCTTCCTGCTTTCTCGCCATAACCCTTGATCCCCCGAGTAGTAAGGACTTCATCTAACTCCCTTTTGAATATATTTAGTGAATTGGCCTCAACTACTTTCTGTGGTAGAGAATTCCACAGGTTCACCACTCTCTGGGTGAAGAAATTCCTCCTCATCTCGGTCCTAAATGGCTTACCCCTTATCCTCAGACTGTGACCCCTGGTTCTGGACTTCCCCAACATTGGGAACATTCTTTCTGCATCTAACCTGTCTAAACCCGTCAGAATTTTAAACGTTTCTATGAGGTCCCCTCTCATTCTTCTGAACTCCAGTGAATACAAGCCCAGTTGATCCAGTCTTTCTTGATAGGTCAGTCCCGCCATCCCGGGAATCAGTCTGGTGAACCTTCGCTGCACTCCCTCAATAGCAAGAATGTCCTTCCTCAAGTTAGGAGACCAAAACTGTACACAATACTCCAGGTGTGGCCTCACCAAGGTCCTGTACAACTGTAGCAACACCTCCCTGCCCCTGTATTCAAATCCCCTCGCTATGAAGGCCAACATGCCATTTGCTTTCTTAACCGCCTGCTGTACCTGCATGCTCACCTTCAATGACTGATGTACCATGACACCCAGGTCTCGTTGCACCTTCCCTTTTCCTAATCTGTCACCATTCAGATAATAGTCTGTCTCTCTGTTTTTACCACCAAAGTGGATAACCTCACATTTATCCACATTATACTTCATCTGCCATGCATTTGCCCACTCACCTAACCTATCCAAGTCACTCTGCAGCCTAATAGCATCCTCCTCGCAGCTCACACTGCCACCCAACTTAGTATCATCCGCAAATTTGGAGATACTGCATTTAATCCCCTCGTCTAAATCATTGATGTACAATGTAAACAGCTGGGGCCCCAGCACAGAACCTTGCGGCACTCCGCTAGTCACTGCCTGCCATTCTGAAAAGCACCCGTTTACTCCTACTCTTTGCTTCCTGTCTGACAACCAGTTCTCAATCCACGTCAGCACACTACCCCCAATCCCATGTGCTTTAACTTTGCACATTAATCTCTTGTGTGGGACCTTGTCGAAAGCCTTCTGAAAGTCCAAATATACCACATCAACTGGTTCTCCTTTGTCCACTTTACTGGAAACATCCTCAAAAAATTCCAGAAGATTTGTCAAGCATGATTTCCCTTTCACAAATCCATGCTGACTTGGACCTATCATGTCACCATTTTCCAGATGCACTGCTATGACATCCTTAATAATTGATTCCATCATTTTACCCACTACTGAGGTCAGGCTGACCGGTCTATAATTCCCTGTTTTCTCTCTCCCTCCTTTTTTAAAAAGTGGGGTTACATTGGCTACCCTCCACTCCATAGGAACTGATCCAGAGTCAATGGAATGTTGGAAAATGACTGTCAATGCATCCGCTATTTCCAAGGCCACCTCCTTAAGTACTCTAGGATGCAGTCCATCAGGCCCTGGGGATTTATCGGCCTTCAATCCCATCAATTTCCCCAACACAATTTCCCGACTAATAAAGATTTCCCTCAGTTCCCCCTCCTTACGAGACCCTCTGACCCCTTTTATATCCGGAAGGTTGTTTGTATCCTCCTTAGTGAATACCGAACCAAAGTACTTGTTCAATTGGTCTGCCATTTCTTTGTTCCCCGTTATGACTTCCCCTGATTCTGACTGCAGGGGACCTACGTTTGTCTTTACTAACCTTTTTCTCTTTACATACCTATAGAAACTTTTGCAATCCGCCTTAATGTTCCCTGCAAGCTTCTTCTCATACTCCATTTTCCCTGCCCTAATCAAACCCTTTGTCCTCCTCTGCTGAGTTCTAAATTTCTCCCAGTCCCCAGGTTCGCTGCTATTTCTGGCCAATTTGTATGCCACTTCCTTGGCTTTAATACTATCCCTGATTTCCCTTGATAGCCACGGTTGAGCCACCTTCCCTTTTTTATTTTTACGCCAGACAGGAATGTACAATTGTTGTAATTCATCCATGCGGTCTCTAAATGTCTGCCATTGCCCATCCACAGTCAACCCCCTAAGTATCATTCGCCAATCTATCCTAGCCAATTCACGCCTCATACCTTCAAAGTTACCCTTCTTTAAGTTCTGGACCATGGTCTCTGAAATTACTGTTTCATTCTCCATCCTAATGCAGAATTCCACCATATTATGGTCACTCTTCCCCAAGGGGCCTCGCACAATGAGATTGCTAATTAATCCTCTCTCATTACACAACACCCAGTCTAAGATGGCCTCCCACCTAGTTGGTTCCTCAACATATTGGTCTAGAAAACCATCCCTTATGCACTCCAGGAAATCCTCCTCCACCGTATTGCTTCCAGTTTGGCTAGCCCAATCTATGTGCATATTAAAGTCACCCATTATAACTGCTACACCTTTATTGCATGCACCCCTAATTTCCTGTTTGATGCCCTCCCCAACATCCCTATTACTGTTTGGAGGTCTGTACACAACTCCTACTAATGTTTTTTGCCCTTTGGTGTTCTGCAGCTCTACCCATATAGATTCCACATCATCCAAGCTAATGTCTTTCCTAACTATTGCATTAATCTCCTCTTTAACCAGCAATGCTACCCCACCTCCTTTTCCTTTTATTCTATCCTTCCTGAATGTTGAATACCCCTGAATGTTGAGTTCCCAGCCCTGATCATCCTGGAGCCACGTCTCCGTAATCCCAATCACATCATATTTGTTAACATCTATTTGCACAATTAATTCATCCACCTTATTGCGGATACTCCTTGCATTAAGACACAAAGCCTTCAGGCTTGTTTTATTAACACCCTTTGTCCTTTTAGAATTTTGCTGTACAGTGGCCCTTTTTGTTCTTTGCCTTGGGTTTCTCTGCCCTCCACTTTTCCTCATCTCCTTTCAACGCTGGTGGTACTTCTCCAGCACTTTGAGGTGTCTGCTATATATAGTCCACATCTCTGAGCCATATAGGAGGGCAGGTACCACTACTGCCCTGTAGACCATAAGCTTGGTGCCAGATTTGAGGTCCTTGTGTTCAAACACGACCGAAGAATGCGCTGGTGAACTGGAGGTGGTGTTGGACCTCGTCATCGATATCTACCCTTGCTGATAATAGACTCCTGAGGTATGGAAAATAGCCGTGACTACACTTCCAAAAGTACTTCATTGGCTGTAAAGCACTTTGGGACATCCGGTGGTTGTGAAAGGTGCTACAAAGACTTTCTTTTATTTTTCTCGAGTTCTGTGCCATTTGTTCTCCTCATAGAAAATACGCTAACCAGAACGGATTACACCATACCATTTTGGCAACATGTTGTATGCCAAGAAGTATTCTCAATTCCTGGAATACCTTATTTTAAATCAGGTAATTGAGTATTACCCAAAAACAGTTCAGCCAGTAAAGTTATCGCTATGGTATGGGGAATTGAGCAAATCAGAAAGGAAGTGGGAATAATGACTTTTCACACAATGTAGAAGAGTGACAGACATCTCCCTGCAGTATTGAGGGAGTGAGTTCCATCTTGGAAATAAACAGAACTAAATGTTTCTGAAACCTCAGGACGTCATGGTGAGATTACAAAATTTAAATAATTAAACTATTTTTGAAGGAAGTGATCTTATTTTAGTGATGTCAGTGGTAATCTACTTTGACAAATCTCTGACACTGCAGTAAAATAAATTAACATTGACAAATTTGCTGGTTCTCATGTAAATGTCTCAACTCTCAACATTTATGGGAAATCAAAAAAAACAAAATTTATGATATCTCGGTAATAATTTTGACAGAAATAAACAGAAAGTAGCTAAATAATCATGAAATCGCATTGTGCTGTGTGCTGCTCTGAATCACTGTCGCATCTGACACTTCTGACATTGCAAGAAGGTTGCAGTGTGTTTTTTAACGAGTACCAACATGACAATGTAAGGTGAACAGAAAATGTGTAGGTAAATAGGAATGTTAGGAAAATCAACCAATAAAAGTTGTCGGAACCATCAAAATCTTGTCAAGGTTTCAACTCTTTCACTGACTGCAATGGAACTTCTACAAGGGGCCAAGGTAAATATTGTAAATGAGAGGTTTACAAGGGACATAGAAGTGACCTAATAAAGGTAGGTAAAATCATAAAAGGGCTGTATTGCATACCTATTGATTGAATATTTCAGCTTGACAGATTGAGCAGGATCAGGGGTTATGCATTTAAACTACGCAAGAGTAGGCGCCTCTTCTTTTCCCAGAGAGTAGTGCACCTTTGGATAATATTGTCAGCTTTTGCAGTGAATGCTGACTCTCTGAACACATCGAAAAGGAAGCTGAACCGTTTCTTGGCCATGGCAGAGATCTGGGGTGGAAATTCGGTCGCGTCACTGTTGCGGCATTAATCCAGGCAGAGTGATACATTTTGCGCCGACAAATGGTTTGCGTCTGCCACCGCATGATTCATCAGCTGGGCCTTGAGTTGGGAGCAGAGCGCTAAGGGAGGCGATGTACACGGGCTCGCTACTTTCAGGCGGTAATGCTCCGCGCCCCCTTGAAACCGGCACTGAATGTCCCAGCGAGGCGCTTGAAGCTGGCCGCTTGCCCGGACATCCTTACCGCCGCCAATGCCGCCCCACCTAGGTGCTAACAGGGGCGGCAGAAGACTAAAGATTCAGCCCCACATCTTTTAAAAGTTAAGCGATTTAACAATTAATGTAAGCGTGGTCAATGTTGGTCTCCTGCACTGGTTCTATTGTCTGAGTGGGTCAGAGAGGAATTTTACAGATATAGGCCCTGAATGTGCGCCTCCTACAGGTGTGTACAAGGTGAATCCTCTTGACAGATCGCACGCATCTGAAGGTAAAGGGCCTCTGCGGGCAGAGAGTTGGGCTATTTGCCCAACTCCTGACCAGCGAATGCCCATGAAATTCTATGACTGTTAAAAGCATACTTTTAAAGGACAGAAAAATATATTTTTTTCAATTATTTAAACATTTAAAAACCTGTGAAAGTAGTTAAGTTTATTTTTAGACCCTTTAAAATATGTAAATTTATTTTTCAAAAAATTAAATTTTGTTTTAAAGAATTAATTACGTTTCATTTTGATTAATTTTAAATATGCAATGCTTTAAAAAAATATATTTAAAGTGTATTTTTTGGTGTATTCCCAATGGAATCTTGGCGTTAATTGCAAAGGGGATAGAGTATAAAAGTAGGGAAGTCTTGCTACAGCTGTACAGGGTATTGGTGAGGTCACACCTGGAATACCGTGTGTAGTTTTGGTTTCCATATTTACGAAAGGATATACTTGCTTTGGAGGCAGTTCAGAGAAGGTTCACTAGGTTGATCCCGGGGATGAGGGGATTGACTTATGAAGAAAGGTTGAGTAAATTGGGCCTCTACTCATTGGAATTCAGAAGAATGAGAGGTGATCTTATACGTTTCTATAAGATTATGAGGGGGCTTGACAAGGTGGATGCAGAGAGGATGTTTCCACGAGTGGGGGAGACTAGAACTAGAGGGCATGATCTTAGAATAAGGGGCCGCCCATTTAGAACGGAGATGAGGAGAAATTTATCTCTCAGAGGGTTGTGAGTCTGTGGAATTCGCTGCCTCAGAGAGCGAATTCAAGGGACCTTATGGCCTATTCCTGCTCTTATTTCTTATGTGCTTATGCTGATGGTGATTCCGTATATACAGAACTCATCATAGGTATGAATGGGCATACCCCTACTTTGATTGGTTGGGCCAGCTCACATGATCCCAGGGACGCGTGCGAAACGCCTACGCCCCTGGGAAATGTGGGCCTCTCCGCAGGCCTTCGCACAGAGGCCCAGGACCGCAAGTCTTCAAACCCCCCGGACCACCAGGTAAGGATGTAGATATTTTTCAGGTCGGAGGCATCTGCCCGCAGGAAGCATCTGACCCCAATTTCTGCACCATTCTTTTTACTTTTTTGATCCTGGATTTATTTTTCTGTATTTTTTTTTTCCTCTCTAAGAGATTTCACGGCTGCAGGTGGTAGGACGTATCTAGTCATGATACTCCAGGCAACATGAGTGTGGGGCAGGCTTGATGGATCGGCCGGTCTTTTCCTGCCCATTATTTTTGTATGTTTGTATGACAGTGTTAGCAATAACAAGCTTCCACTGTAAGCATAGAGCCCTATTGAAACCTCTTTGGAAGAAATATTAGACATGTTGAATTTGGGTCATCCATCATTTGTTTAGATCCTGTCTGTCTGAAGGAAATCCCTTTGGTGAAGATGAGGATTTAATTTGTGCTGGTTGTGTTAGTTCATACTCTGTCCATGTGATACATCTCTGACTGGTTTCAATTAGTGTTTTATTTTCTTCCAAAACAGCCTGTATTTATTTCGCATTCTGAACCTACTGATGGCTTTGTTTTGCAAAATATATATTAATTTTCAACATCATGCTGTGCAAATTGCAGTCTGCTTTATATTAATGCTTTTTATAGCAACTATCATAGCACCATTAAGAAGGCTAACTAGCTACCTCGTATGAATGAAATTCGCTGCAGTGTGCCATAGCCATAGGGAGTCTTGAAGGAGAAAGATGCATTGAATTAAAAATCTCAACGCAGAGCCAAAGAAAAATGGAATACTTCCCTAGCTGTAGAACATGGGTGGGCTGGGCAGAGAGCAGACTTTTGTGTCTTGACGTACCGTGTAGATCAAAAGTAAATGTTCTCTATATCACTATTTCTGGTCATGGCTGGTTGTTTGGGGTAAGTGCCAATTCAGTAAAAAGTAAAGCTTTGCAGTGTGAAATGTTGCCACTTTAATATACAGGTATACATATGTAGTGTAAATGGCTAAAGCAGCTGTAACAGCAGAAGATGCAATTTAGGTATATCCAAAAGATTATTCAAAAGAAACGAGCATAACAATAGGATTGATAGAAGAATGGGTGACTCTGGATCAAGTGTAACATTATTCAAGTTTGGAGGAAGACTCTGAATAAAAATCTTGAACTTCAACATATTTATTTAAACAGACGTGGTCCTGATAAGTTGGTGATGGGCTTTCTCCTTGAACTGCTACACTTCTTATGGTGATGGTGCTCCCAATATGTTAGGTAGGGAACTCCAGGATTTTGACACAGCAACGAGGAAGGAACATATGTCAATTTCAGGAGGATGTGTAAATAAGAGGTACTTGGATGTGATGGTGTTGCCATGATACTGCAGTTTCTGGCCGCCTTGGTGGTAGAGGTAGCAGGGAAGAGAGGTGTGCTTTGAAGTAATCTTTGTGAGTTGCTGCAGTATTAAAGAAGGAAAGATACAAATTGTTTAACTTATTTTTATGGGATTGAAATTCCTGGCTCCTATCGACAAAAACTTACACCATGAATGGATGGAAAACTCTGCCCATTTGCTTAATACTCTAGGTATTAAATCTCCGTCTAAATCATTGTCTTTGGCCCCGAGCACAAACTCTGCTCCCTAGCCACCGACTCCATCCCTCTCCCTGGCAACTGTCTGAGGCTGAACCAGACCGTTCGCAATGTTGGTGTCATATTTGACCTCATGATGAGCTTCCGACCACATATCCGTGCCATCAACAAGACCGCCGACTTCCACATCCATAACCGCCTGACTCTGCTCCTCTCAGCTCCGTTGTTGCTGAAACCCTCATCCATGCCTTTGTTACCTCTATTCCAATACTCTCTTGGCTGGCATCCCATCTTCCACCCTCCATAAACTTGAGCTCATCCATAGCTCTGCTCCCTGTATTCTAACTCGCATCGTTCATCCATTACCCCTGTGCTCCCGGGTCTTATATTGGGTCCCGGTTGAGCAACGCCTTGATTTTAAAATTCTCTTTCTTTTTTTCAAATCCCTCCATAGCCTCGCCTCTCCTTATCTCTGTAATCACCTCCAACCCTCTGAGATATCTGCACTCCTCCAATTCTGGCCTCTTGTGCGTCCCTGATTTTAACCTTTAGCAGCCGTGCCTTGAGCTGCCTCGACCCTATGCTCTAGAATTCCCTCCCTAAACCTCTGGAACTCCCTGCCTAAGCATCTCCGCTTCTCGACCTCTCTTTCCTCCTTCAAGACGCTCTTTAAAACCGATCTCTTCATCTGCCCGAATAGCACCTTATGTGGCTCGGTATGAAATTTTGTTTGATAACGCTCCTGTGAAGCATCTTGGAGCATTTTACTACATTAAAGGCAGTATATAAATGCAAGTTGTTGTTGTTAATTGGAAGTATTGGTCTGGTTTCAATGAAACCAATGTATTGAAAAAGCAATAGAAAGCCAAGCATCCGCCATCTTAATGAAAAGTGGGTGTTTCTGTCTGTGACACCAAGCATGGAAATGATTCTCAGGAGGAAAGAAGTTGAAATCTGGGAGGAAGTGCAACCTTCCCCCTTTGCCTGCTATTAGAAACATAGAAAATAGGTGCAGGAGTAGGCCATTCGGCCCTTCGAGCTTGCACCAACATTCAATAAGATCATGGCTGATCATTCACCTCAGTACCCCTTTCCTGTTTTCTCTCTTTACCTCTTGACCCATTTAGCCATAAGGGCCAGATCTAACTGCCTCTTGAATATATCCAATGAACTGGCATCAACAACTCTCTGCGGTAGAGAATTCCACAGGTTAACAATTCTCTGAGTGAAGAAGTTTCTCCTCATCTCAGTCCTAAATGGCTTACCCCTTATCCTTAGACTGTGTTCCCTGGTTCTGGACTTCCCCAACATCGGGAACATTCTTCCTGCATCTAACCTGTCCAGTCCCGTCAGAATTGTATATGTTTCTATGAGATCCCCTCTCATCCTTCTAAACTCCAGTGAATAAAGGCCCAGTCGATCCAGTCTCTCCTCATATGTCAGTCCAGCCAGCCTGGGAATCAGTCTGGTGAACCTTCGCTGCACTCCCTCAACAGCAAGAACATCCTTCCTCAGATTAGGAGACCAAAACGGAACACAATATTCCAGGTGAGGCCTCACCAAGGTCCTGTACAACTGCAGTAAGACCTCCCTGCTCCTATACTCAAATCCCCTACCTATGAAGGCCAACATACCATTTGCCTTCTTCACCGCCTGCTGTACCTGCTTGCCAACTTTCAATGACCGATGTACCATGACACCCAAGCCTCGTTGCACCTCCCCTTTTCCTAATCTGCTGCCATTCAGATAATATTATGCCTTCGTGTTTTTGCCACAAAAGTGGATAACCTCACATTTATCCACATTATACTGCATCTGCCATGCAATTTGCCCACTCAACTAACCTGTCCAAGGCACCCTACAACCTTTTAGCATCCTCCTCACAGCTCACACTGCCTCCCAGCTTAGTGTCATCTGCACACTTGGAGATATTACACTCAATTCCTTCATCCAAATTATTAATGTATATTGTAAATAGCTGAGGTCCCAGCACTGAGCTCTGCGGCACCCCACTAGTCACTGCCTGCCATTCTGAAAAAGACCCATTTATCCCGACTCTCTGTTTCCTGTCTGCCAACCAGTTCTCTATCCACATCAGTACATTATATCCAATACCAAGTGCTTTAATTTTGCACACCAATCTCTTGTGTGGGACCTTATCAAAAGCCTTTTGAAAGTCCAAATACACCACATCCACTGGTTCTCCCTTGTCCACTCTACCAGTTACATCCTCAAAAAATTCCAGAAGATTTGTCAAGCCTGATTTCCCTTTCATAAATCCATGTTGACTTGGACCGATCCTGTCACTGCTTTCCAAATGCGCTGTTATTTCATCTTTAATAATTGATTCCAACATTTTCCCCACTACTGATGTCAGGCTAACCAGTCGATAATTATCAGTTTTCTCTCTCCTTCATTTTTTAAAAAGTAGTGTTACATTAGCTACCCTTCAGTCCATAGGAACTGATCCAGAGTTGATAGACTGTTAGAAAATGATCACCAATGCATCCTCTATTTTTAGGGCCACTTCCTTAAGTACTCTGGGATGCAGACTATCAGGCCCCAGGGATTTATCGGCCTTCAATTCCATCAATTTCCATAACACAATTTCCCGTCAAATAAGGATATCCTTCAGTTCCTCCTTCTCACTGGACCCTCGGTCCCCGAGTACTTCCGGAAGGTTATTTGTGTCTTCCTTCGTGAAGACAGAACCAAAGAATTTGTTCAATTGGTCTGCCATTTCTTTGTTCCCCATTATAAATTCACCTGAATCAGACTGCAAGGGACCTATGTTTGTCTTCACTAACCTTTTTCTTTTCACATATCTATAGAAGCTTTTTATGTTTCCGACAAGCTTCCTCTCATACTCTATTTTGCCCCTCCTAACTAAACCCTTAGTCCTCCTCTGCTGAATTCTAAATTTCTCCCAGTCCTCAGGTTTGCTGCTTTTTCTGGCCAATTTATATGCCTCTTCCTTGGATTTAACACTATCCTTAATTTCCCTTGTTAGCCATGGTTGAGTCACCTTCCCCGTTTTATTTTTATTCCAGACAGGGATGTACAATTGTTGAAGTTCATCCATGTGATCTTTAAATGTTTGCCATTGCCTATCCACCGTCAACCCTTTAAGTATCATTTGCCAGTCTATTCTAGCCAATTCACTTCTCATACCATCGAAGTTGCCTTTCCTTAAGTTCAGGACCCTAGTCTCTGAATTAACTGTATCACTCTCCATCTTAATAAAGAATTCTACCATATTATGGTCACTCTTCCCCAAGGGGCCTCGCACAACAAGATTGCTAATTAGTCCTTTCTCATTACACATCACCCATTATGTGCTTCCTCATGCATAACCATTCATAAAAGGCCTGTGTAAAGTTGCTCTAAACCTTTTTTTTCATACGTATCAGGGATTGGTGAAACGCCAACCTTTGAAGTTTTACAAATGGTTCTATCACCTTTGCACCTTTTTCTGGCAGCAGCTGATTCAGGAATGGGTGGTGGGAGAGTGTTGGCAGAAGTGTACGAACTGTTAGTTTAACTGTTCCTCTGTCAACCCTTCCCAATGGGTAGTTTAAGATTCGAGTTGATAGCAGCCTGAATCCAGCCTGGTGGCATCTCCTTTTGGTTAAATAATGCTGAAAGGGCTTCAAGTAGATAAAAATGTAACTTATTTGTAAAAACTGTGGATTGGTGAGGAATATAAAATACAGAGGGTCCGAAGTTGCGTAGCGCCCTGTTTGAGGGAGGTAACAGCTGCGAGGCGGAGTTCCTGCATCAGGCGCGGAAGTCCTGCCCCGCTCGCAATATTGGGGTTACCGCCCCTGATAGCAAATGGAGCGCAAAATAATGCACTCCACTTACTCTGTGTGACACGAGCAGGACGGCAGCAAAAGGAGAGGGGAGCAGTGCAGCTTGGAGGGTCAAGCTGCCGACTCTGCGAATCCCTACCTGGACCACCAAGCGGAGTGTCGGGCTGCAAGATCGCAGCTTGGACCCTGCATTCCACGATTCAATGGGCTGCGACTGCTAAGTCGGCCGATTTTTTTTTGAGCAAGCTTCCCTTTAAGTAACGCCGCGTAAGCAGCCTATAGCTGGTCCGCGCCCCCTGAAGTTGACACTGGCATCGCCTGGCACAGCTTCAGGGGACGGTCCCAAATTTTCACACCAGGGCGAAAACGGGTCGCTGTGTACGATGATGACATCATCATCGCCAGCGTGGCGCTGCCGGTTACCACTGCCGCTAAACTCCCACGGGTGAAAAACCATTTGCGTCTTGTTAGCATCCCCACTAACGGGAGACGTAAACAACCCAAATGTCTCCCCCAGAGTCTCTTGGAAACACTAAGGTATTCACTCAGCATTTAACATTTCACTTTTATGAAAAGGATTTGCGTTGCCATAATTTTTATAAAATGCTGAAATGATCTGACTAGCAATCTGTTCTCAGGACCTGAGTATTGTGTATGATCACATCGATCATATTTGCCAATTCTTTATTAATCTTTCAAGAGAACCCAGTATAATTTATAAAGGCTTGAAGTGTTCATAAAGTATTCAGAATCTCAGAAAAGTTCTAAAGATGTGAAGAAATACTTAATTGTCTGCTAAAGAAACTTTCCTGCATTGGTATGACCTAAACACTGAAATTGCTTTTCTTTCATTGTCCTGCCCCACAAAATGCAATAAATCCTGATGTGCAGGACCTTAATTGGTGTTGCCAGCAGGACTTTCAAATTACTTGTGCTCCTGTTTCTAAATAGAAAACACACTCTTTTCATCTCTTCTGCCAGCTTCTGATTCATAGAAACATAGAAACATAGAAAATAGGTGCAGGAGCAGGCCATTCAGCCCTTCAAGCCTGCACCGCCATTCAATGAGTTCATGGCTGAACATGAAACTTCAGTACCCCATTCCTGCTTTCTCGCCATACCCCTTGATCCCCCGAGTAGTAAGGACTTCATCTAACTCTCTTTTGAATATATTTAGTGAATTGGCCTCAACTACTTTCTGTGGTAGAGAATTCCACAGGTTCACCACTCTGGGTGAAGAAGTTCCTCCGCATCTCGGTCCTAAATGGCTTACCCCTTATCCTTAGACTGTGACCTCTGGTTCTGGACTTCCCCAGCATTGGGAACATTCTTCCTGCATCTAACCTGTCTAACCCCATCAGAATTTTAAACGTTTCTATGAGGTCCCCTCTCACTCTTCTGAACTCCAGTGAATACAAGCCCAGTTGATCCAGTCTTTCTTGATAGGTCAGTCCCGCCATCCCGGGAATCAGTCTGGTGAACCTTCGCTGCACTCCCTCAATAGCAAGAACGTCCTTCCTCAAGTTAGGAGACCAAAACTGTACACAATACTCCAGGTGTGGCCTCACCAAGGCCCTGTACAACTGTAACAACACCTCCCTGCCCCTGTTGATCTGTGGATATATGCAATGATCTGCCACCTTTGTGCTTGTAAAATAATGTGCTGTCGTGGGATGGGGGTGTGGAGGGAGGGAAGCATGGTACGGAATGGTAGTTTGCATGATCTTACCTCTGGTTGCTCAAGTAGTGGCTTACCAGTTTTAGCCATTTTGTTGAAGAGGTGCCAAGTTTAAGCCAAGCTCTTTCCTTCCAAGCAGAGAATGGAGGCCTAGAAATTGGATCTCATTGTGCCTGTTTTACAGGTATAAAACTTGCACCTAAAGTTCGTGCGGCGCCTGCCATTTTGGATTAGGATGCTTTGTAGGCGTCCAGGGTGCGCTTGTGGAAGCATTTAGAAGACTTATTATAATATTTAAATAAGTGTACTATGCAGGGAAGAGGAGGAAGAGCAACATGAAGAGGAGCAAGAGCATGAGCTGAATCGACCACCAGTGCCCCTCACTGCCAGAGCTCTTGGTGAATGATGCATCCAAGAGCACCTCACGTGAACCATCCTGACCATCCCCAAAACATCAACAGTCTCACATTCCTTATCACCAATATCTTTACTACCGCCATCTGATTGCCTTCCTTCAGTCCAGCCTTATGGGGGTTTGCTCTCAACTATTGACAAATTACTCCAATAACTCTATTCCCTAATTGTGCAATGGATAACAGGAATAGAACCATTCTCTGGGTAAAGAGGCATTGTAGTGGAATGTTTATTCATGGCTCACTGCACTATGCCTGAGACTGCTTGATGCAAAAGTAGAAAAGGTTCCATTCTCACCATTGAGATCCCCATCTTAATGTGCACAGAATTCAAAACCAGCTAAAGCAATTGGAAAAATAAATAGAAAACATGACAAGTGAAGAACATAGAATGTGACAAGACTGTAACCTCAGCATTGAGATGACTTGTTACTAAATCTACTGAAGCTTCAACCCTTGTTTCTTATATCACCCCGAACCCATTATACTTCCTGTAAACTATTTGAGCACCTACCTTAGCTTACAGCTTCTACCTCACTCCCAGGAATCCATTATCCAGCACAGAATGTAGAGCACTGTTGAGAAGACAGAGTTCATATGACATCATCAGTATTACTTCTAGTAGCTGAAATAACTTGCTGAGGTTAAACCATTTCTAAAGAGACCACACAGGTGGCAGAACATGTACTAACAATTGGATCAGAAATGTGACCTGCTGTATTTCAGGACTGTTCAAAGCCTTGTTGGCGATGTTTGTGTGGTTGACCAACATTTTTCAATGAGGATGATATGTTGGTGCTGCAACCTGCAATGACACAGAGTAATACGATGTAGATTTACACCTCCGGTTCTCCAGTGTTCCAAATCACCACCATGCTGGTAGGGAGATGCATCTCGTGAAGAGCAGCCACTTCTCCATAGGGAAATCTAAGGGCAGATCACTTTTGCACAGCATCTGGCATGGAGAGTCCTTGGAGTAAGCCACTTGCCCACATTTATGTCTAAGACATTCCATGCAACTCTGGGGAAACCTACAATGTGGAAGATAAAGGAATAATAATTGTAAAAAATAAACAGAACTGTGGCAATTGTATAGCTGGAAAATAATTTAGTAACAAGTCATCTGAATCCTGAGGTTACAGTCTTGTAGCATTCTATGTTTTTCACTTGTAATGTTTTCTATTTATTTTTCCAATTGCTTTAGCTGGTTTTGAATTCTGTGCACATTAAGATGGGGGATATCATTGACCCTGAAATCCCGGCCTCTCTGGGAAGGCATCGCAATGCACATGCGCCGAAAACCGGGTTTTCCGATCTGTCAAGCTCTGGCTTGACAGATTCTCTGTATCCCCACAGCCAGGACATTCGCATGGGCAAGATTGCGATATCTCTTGCCCAGGGGATGTGCTGAAAACTCTTGCGCCTGGCAAAAGCAGGCGCATAGCCTACTTTTACCAGCATAAGAGTTTTAAAACATACAACCCATATAAAAATAAAATGTTAAAAACACAATTTAATGTTAAAACCCTGCCCATTAAGGTAAGTTTATTTTAAACCATAATTAAAAAGCGTTAAAAAATATATTTGTTTTTTTCGAAGACATTTAACTTTAATTTAAATTAATGTTAAATATGTGATGTTTTTTTCTATTTTTTATTGGTGTTTTGGTGTTGGGGTGTGGTGTTTCTCAATCATAATGAGAACTCGTACTTAAGGAGTTCCCATTATTATGAATGAGAAAATACTTTACCTGGATTGGCTGCCCAGTGCCATGTGACTCCAGCTCCAGCATACGTCTATCCAGACGTGCACGCGCTCCGATGCACAGGGAGAGGAGGTCTCAGGACCGGGATCTCTGGTGGGTGCAGCAGGAAAACGTAGGTGCGGAACTTTTTAACCATTTTCTATCAAGCGCCCGCAGGAAGCAGAGGAGCGGGATTTCAGGGCCATTATGTTTGGGCAATGTTCAAGATGGCTTAAGAATACAAACTGTTGGCATTCAGCATGACACATGGTTTGCCACAATATTCTAAAGTTTGCAAATCCAAAAGGCTATTTGTTGGGCAAGTGCATTTAGCCTGCTGAATCAAAATAGTCAAATGATTAGAAGGGCAGTGCCCAGTTTGAAGGTAATATTTTGGTTTGAAATCAAAAGTACGTGAAATGACATGGTGATTGGGGCAATAACATTATTGTATTGCTGGGCTAATGCAATTTTTCACTTTATTAAGTTTTGTTAGATAACCAACCAACTAAAAAGCAAAGCATTTTGTTAAAGTTTGGACGAGCAGATGTCGTGCCCCACTGCACCGGGGATATTACCCAAAGGCCAACTTAGCAAATTTTTCACCTGAATTTTCATGGTTGGCTTTTTCTGGCTGTTCCAATGATTCAATAATCCTTATAAATAAAAAAATCTCCTTAGTTCAGAGTCCGTGCCCTTTCTGTGAAGCAAGTTGTATTGTGAAAGTTCTTTGCACCAACTTTGATGTCCATTAAGCAGGTGGACTCCTTTATCTGTGGTGATAAATCTTGGGACAATGAGAGAAAATATATTGAAATGCTAATCAGATAGGTTGACTCTCAACATTCTTTGATAATTCGAGTTTCTGATGCCAACGCCACCCCCCCTTTTAAAATGGATCCTGATGGTAACAATTCCTTCTAATTTTGGACATTAACTTTCCCTTATGCCCATGCTGTACAATTTTGCCACATTGGCACAATTTCCTTTCTAATTATATTTACAAATATTCATAACGTCACCAAAACCTAGATTTGGATGAAAATGGTCTGAGCACATGGGCAGTGAAGTTCAGGGCTTGACCAAGAGACGGGCCTTGGCTATTGCAGTGGAAATATGATTGGCAGGAATCTGGGATGAAAGAGTAAGGTACCAGTAGATTTCTCCTCACTGATCTTAAGGCCTGGCACATGAGGGCAGCATAGTATCACAACAGTTAAAATATATGATTCATCACCTTATGCGAGATGCAGTAATAATTCTCTGTTGGAAGTCCTTTTAAAAAAGAAAATTGGTGATATTTTGTGTTTATTGAGGTAAGGGACATCATTGCTGGAGAATGGACCATTTTCCAGTTTTATTGACGAAATATTTTTGTTTTTGTTTTTCTTTATTAGCTTATTTTTGAGTTAATTAAAGGGAATAAGTAACATGGCTGTGGGAATGGTTTTGTCCAAAACTAAAACAAGAGGATATGATTCTAAACTAGGATTAGTATCATCAACTTATGGAATACCTACCACGAAGTGCAATAAATATGACTTCTTTGAAGTATTTGAAAGAGAATTGGACCAACACATTGGCAGAGATAGAAAGGATACAGGCTTGGGTTAGAATGGAAATTTTTTAATTGAATACTGAAACAAGAGCCAGATAGCACACATGCTAATTGGCCTTTTCTTGTTTCTATGCACTGATCAATGTGGGCTGGATTTTTGGTTTTGCTGTTTTTGGGACGAAAATGGAGGTGAGGCAGAAAAGTTACCGACTGGGAATAGATTGCGCTCTCGTGAGAAATTTTCGCTATCTGGGCTCACGAAGGGAGGTGTTGTACTATTTTTGCGGCGCAAAAATGGGACCCTCGCCAACTAAAGTGCAGAGAGACCCCTTGGGGGGAGGGAAAAAACCTTTAAAAACTCACACAAACATTCCCAAAACATTGCCCACGCCACCACAACAAAAATCACCAACAGAAAATAAAAGAACAAACACTCGCACTTACCTTTTCTGCATTTTACCAACCCCACCGCCGCCGGCAGGGCTGGACCACTCTGGTTTACCTGCCGGTCATCGTGGGGCGTGCTTTGTGGCGTACGGGTCAGGTGCGAGTCAACCGCTGTCGCAACGAGAGGCATTGTACACCCGGCGCGCGCGCCGCTGCAAAACCTGACCCGAAGCTCCCGACGATCGCAGGAGACCACACCGCCCCATTTCACGCCGCTCCGGGATGAGAACCAGAGCGCAAAGGCCCCGAAAATCCAGCCCAATGTATTTTCATACTGCCAATACAGATGTAATTGATTTGGAAACAGGATGATGGTCCAAGATGCTAGATCGGAAACTACAGTTATGAGAAGACACGAGATACCATTACTATTGGAGCAGAGAAGACCAAACAGAGATTTAATATTGATTTTTAAAACTATGAAGTTGTTTGATAGAGTGACTAGACAATTTTGCCTGGTTGAGAAGTCAATGACAAAAGGTCATCAATTTAAAACTGTTAAGATAGAGAAGAGAGAAGTTAAGAAAAACAACTTCATGCAGAGAGTTGGAGGATGGAATGCTTTGCCACAGGGAGTAATTGAGCAGAGACAATTGCATCTTCTCAGGGAAACGTGGCTAAATATTTGAAGATGAAGATACAGGGGTGTGGCAAGAGAGCAGGGCAGTGGGATTAATTACCTAGAAAAGAGATGCAACTGGCTAAATGGCCTCCTCCTATGCTGTAAACATTCAGGATTCTATGGTATTTCTGTCCTCTGTAATGCTGATCAGATGGTTTGCAAATTGTATCAGCGCACTTAATAACCTATACACTTATATTTCAATGGTAGTTTTATTTACAAATCAAATTCCAAACTGATATTTTAAAATGATTGTTTGTTTCTGATTTTTATATCAAGCATTTTGCTTTATGAATCTGGCTGACTTGAAGCACAGTTTGAATCAAATGGACAATTTGGAAAATCATGAGGATATTTAAGCTGCCTCCTCATTATATGATCCTAGAAAATTCAATTCAAATGTATGTACTTAGAATCAATACAGGAGGGCGATGAAAGCGATTCTGAATAGATCCTGAATGGACTTAAATCACAGGGCATGGGGGTGCTGAATGGATATTTCTTCGTGCTATTCACTTCTCTCTCTCTCAAGCAACAGAGTCGAGAGAAAAAGTGACAGTCGGACATAAAAGAAAATAATCCTGAAGCATGGTAATATGCTAGAATGAGTTGAGGATGGATGAAGATTGAGAGATTTACTACAACAGGTGAGTGAGGGAAAATGAAGAGGGTCGTGCACTGACTGAGAGACATTTGGACTGATGGGAATCAGAGCGGCACGATGCGCTCGAAAGCAGCTTTACACGGTCAGTTAAGACGAACAGTCAGACTAGCGGAAAGCAGACAGCAGTGCAGACTTGAAACCACCTTGACATTATCAAATTTGGTGCCTTCAGTACTTTAAGCACTTTGATTAATAAGGGACCTATTAGCTGTCAGAATTTTAAAAGTGCACTGTTAGCTCAGGGAATTACTTGAATGCAGATTTCAGTGTTGTGAATCCTCAAAGTCAATCACAGCTCACTCACCAATGAATGACACCAGTAAAGGTTGCAAATACGGAAATAAAAGCTGCAAAGACAAGACACGTATTGGTACTGAGACATTCTGAAGCAAACACCAAAAGACAACAGTTAGAGCCTCATTATTTTAATTGGCAATTTGTGTAAAATGGTTGCTGTGACTGTTGTGGAAAAAAGACAAAAATAAACAAAGTCCCTCTTGGACAATTGTATTGTAAATCAGCTTGTTCTGTTGGTAAACTAAATGAAAGGCAGCCTCATGAACGCAGCGGGGGCAGAAATGCTCATTTACTTAACCAGCAGGTTAAAACATTTGACTGCATGATGAGTGTTTAATTAGCAACTCCAGCAGGCCAGCTTGCCACAGAGCAAGGTTAAAAAATAAAATTAAAAACAATTCCTTGTCTACGTGAAGAATAAATTAGAAGGGTTTTAAGGTGGACAAACAGGGGTACCTTTCTCATCTCAGTTGCCTGGTTGCAGGTGTCTTGTGGTCCCGCTGTTGCTTATTTTAGTATGGCTTTTATGTTATTAGCTATCTGTGTGTTTTGAGGTGGAAGAAGACACCGTAGTTTTATCCCTTGCCCCATAGCTTTGTTGCTAACCTATTATATGGGCTTGAGAGTGAGAAAACAGCAGCACACACTCTCGTCCATACAGCATCTCAAACTGCTGTGTTTTATTTTCTCATGGCCTATCTTAATTATCTCAACCCTGAGATAGGTTTGCGTCCTTGTAACACATTCCAGCTTGTATTATTGTATAATTGGATGCTAAGGTGGAACTGGAGCATTATTGGATGCACCATGGAGTGGTGGGACAGAGGGTTTAATCCTCCATTATCCTGATTGCCAATGCAGAATTAGCATGATGGGTCAAATGGCCTACAGTTTGTGAGAATCATAGAATCAGAGAAAGTTACGACACAGAAGAAGACCATTCGGCTCATCGTGCCCGAGCCAACCAAAAAAGGGCAATCCAGTCGAATCTCACTTTCAAGCTCTTGGTCTGTAGCCCTATAGGTTTCAGCACTTCAAGTGCATATCTGAGTGCTTTTTAAATGCGATGAGCGTTTCTGTCTCTACCACCCTTTCAGGCAGTGAATTTCAGACCCCCACCAACCTCTGGGTGAAAAAAGTTCTCCTCAACTCGCCTCTAATCTTTCTACCAATCACATTAAATCTATGCCTTTGGTTATTGATCTGTCTGCTGTGATTTCAGAATTGAAGCAACCTCCAGTTTTAAACCAATTTGGTGTCTGAGCCATTGGTTCTGGGAAACTTACATAGTTTTCCTTTCCCAGGGTGAATTCGGCTTTTAGCTGTATTTTTGTAAACAGACAGCCGTGGTTCGTCTCTGAGTCAGAAGGTCGTGGATTCTTGACCCACTCCAGAGACTTGAGCACAATAATCTAGGCTGACACTCCAGTGCAGTACTGAGGGAGTGCTGCATTGTCGGAGGTGCTGTCTTCCAGCTGAGCCATTAAACAGATTGTCCGGTTGGTCGCATTGGTGTTTGTGGGAGATCGCTGTGCGTAATTTGGCTGCTGTGTTTTCTACAGCACAACAGTGTCTGCACTTCAAATGTACTTCGTTGGCTGTAAAGCGCTTTGGGACATTCTGTGGTGGCAGGCCTCCATAACCAGAGTCTGCAAGGAGACGCTCGGTCACTCAACCAGGAAACACCAGGATTGGTTTGATAAGAATGATCAGAAGATTCAAGAACTAATAGACTGCAAGCGCAGGGCATTTCTGAGCCTTAAACAGCAACCCAACTCGGGAGCAGCAAAGCAACATTACAGACGGCTAAAGGCTAAGGTCCAACAAAAAACCCTGGACCTAAAGAACAGGTGGTGGATGGAGAAAGCACAGGAGATACAGCAGCTGGCCGACAGCCATGATGTGCGGTCAAGGCCACTTACGGACCAAACTCCCAAGGCTCCACCCCACTGCTGGCCAAGAACGGGGAAACACTAATCAAGGACACCGAGGCAGTCAGGGCCCGCTGGAAGGAACACTTCGAAGATCTCCTCAACCGAGACTCTGCCTTTGACTCAAGTGTTCTCGGCTCCGTGAGCATGCTACCCGCCACAAGCTCAGTGAGACCCCAACACTGCATGAGGTAGAAAAGGCCATAAGACAGCTAAAAAACAATAAGGCTATGGGAACGGATGGTATCCCTGCTGAGGCACTGAAGTGTGGCAGAGAGGCACGACTGGCGCGAATACATGACCTCATCTCTCTCATCTGGAGGGAGGAGAGCATGCCGGGAGATCTTAGAGATGCAGTGATCGTGACCACCTTTAAAAAAGGGGACAAGTCCGACTGCGGCAACTGCAGATGAATCTCCCTGCTATCAACCGCTAGGAAAGTTGCTAGAGTCCTCCTCAACCATCTTCTCCCCATGGCCGAGGAGTTCCTCCCGGAGTCGCAGTGCAGATTTTGTCCCCTCCGGGGCACAACGGACATAAATTTTGCAGCGCAACAGCTGCAGGAAAAATGCAGGGAACAGCGCCAGCCCTTATACATGGCCTTCTTCGACCTTACAAAAGCCTTTGACACTGTCAATCGCTCGGGTCTATGGAGCGTCCTCCTCCGTTTCGGATGCTCCCAAAAGTACTTCAACAGACTCCGCATGCTCCACGACGACATGCAAGCCGTGTTCATTACCAACGGATCCATCACAGACCCAATTCATGTCCGGACCGGGGTCGAGCAGGGCTGTGTCATCGCCCCAACCCTGTTATCAATCTTCCTTGCTGCCATGCTCCACCTCACAGTTGATAAGCTCCCCGCTGGAGTGGAGCTAAACTACAGAACCAGTGGGAAGCTGTTCAACCTTCACCGTCTCCAGGCCAGGTCCAAGGCCACTCCAATCTCTGTCATCGAGCTACAGTACGCAGACGACACCACGTGCAGACACTCTGTGTCTGTGCACACACAGAGGCTGAACTCCAGGACATAGTCAACATATTTACCGAGGCGTATGGAAACATGGGCCTTACGCTAAGCATTAGTAAGACAAAGGTCCTCCACCAGCCTGTCCTCGCCGCACAGCACTGCCCCCCAAACATCAAGATCCACTGCATGGCCCTGGACAACGTGGACTATTTCCCCTATCTCGGGAGTCTCCTATCAACAAGAGCAAGCATTGATGATGAGATCCAGTGCGCCAGTGCAGCCTTCGGCCGCCTGAGCGAAAGAGTGTTTGAAGATCAGTCCCTCAAAGCTGTCACCAAGCTCATGGTCTACAGGGCCGTAGTAATACCTGCCCTCCTTTATGGCTCAGAGACGTGGACCATGTACAGTAGACACCTCAAAGTCACTGGAGAAATACCACTAGCGATGTCTCCGCAAGATCCTGCAAATCCCCTGGGAGGACAGACGCACAAACATTAGTGTCCTCGTCCAGGCCAACATCCCCAGCATTGAAGCACTGACCACATTTGATCAGCTCCGCTGGGCAGGCCACATAGTTCGTATGCCAGACACGAGACTCCCAAAGCAAGCGCTCTACTCGGAACTCATCCACGGCAAACGAGCCAAAGGCGGGCAGAGGAAACATTACAAGGACACCCTCAGAACCCCCCTGATAAAGTGTGACATCCCCACTGACACCTGGGAGTACTTGGCCATAGACTGCCCTAAGTGGAGGAAGTGCATTCGGGAGGGCGCTGAGCTCCTCGAGTAACGTCGCCGAGAGCATGCAGAAATCAAGCACAGGCAGCGGAAGTAGTGTGCGGCAAACCAGGCTCCTTGCCCGCCCTTTCCCTCAATGACTATCTGTCCCACCTGTGACAGAGACTGTCGTATTGGACTGTCCAGCCACCTAAGAACTCATGCTAAGAGTGGAAGCAAGTCTTCCTCGATTCCGAAGGACTGCCTATGATGATGATGGTGGTGGTGGCGAAAGGCACTATATAAATACAAGTCTTTCTTTTTTCTTTGCAATAATTAATGATATTACAGTCTCTCGTATGGTATAATATATAATGACAGTCTCGTGGTTGCTTGAAGGAAATGGTACGTCTTTTAGTTGTGTTTGTTGCAACGGTGCGAGAGGTTACAGCCCCACTGACACCTGGGAGTACTTGGCCATAGACTGCCCTAAGTGGAGGAAGTGCATTCGGGAGGGCAAGAGCAGGCAAGAATAACTGTTATTGTTTAAATAAAGTAACCGTATCATCCCCTGGAGGAAGTAAGAATAGTAAGTGTTATCAGTGTTGCGGAATTACACACTATTTTCAATAGATCGGTGTCTCAATCTCGCCGCATGAAAAGCTTCAAGCAATTTAATATATTCTGTATCTATATAATATGCCTCTGGACAGGTACTAGGGCTTGAGAGCATGACATAGGCTGACGAGCAGTATAATACCAAGAGGTAATAATTATTGAAAGTATTTTCCCTCAGTGACATTAAACCGAATTCCTGTCTGCCTCTTGCCTGGTTCAGGTGGGTGTTGACAATGTCATGTCATTATTTAAATAAGAGTAGGAAGATTACCACTCATTCATCTCTTGACTGTTTGTCCATTGGCTGCCATATTTGCCACATAATACATTCTTTGCACTTCAAAAGCAATTCATCATGTGTGAAGTGCTTTGAGATGTTTTGAAGTGACAACGTACTATATAAATGCAAATAATTTTATTGCAAGACACAAATGCACACCAACCTCTTGGGAATATCTATTTAGGGCCTCTTGGAGGCTTATTCCGATCCAAAGTTTTTCATGTACTCATAGCGGGGAAAATAGCTCAATTCGAATTATTAATCCTTTGCAGTTACACAATATGTAGCTTTAAGCAAGTCAGAACAGTAGCCGCCATCTGAACTTTATTTTAAACTGACATAAGAAAGACTCATACATTTATGAAAAAAAAACATTTGTCAGCTACAATTCGTTAATCCTAAATTATGATGCTCAGTTGTGTTAGTTTCGAATCACATCTCCGCTCCATATCCACTACCCTGATTCACTAAATATATTCAAAAGGGAGTTAGATGAAGTCCTTACTACTCGGGGGATCAAGGGTTATGGCGAGAAAGCAGGAAGGGGGTACTGAAGTTTCATGTTCAGCCATGAACTCATTGAATGGCGGTGCAGGCTAGAAGGGCTGAATGGCCTGCTCCTGCACCTATTTTCTATGTTTCTATGTTTCTATGTTTCTATGTTTTTGCGATCTTAAAGATTTAGATCATAACTTACCTTTGTTTCTTTTTTGCAATGACAGAAAGATTTAGTTCCTTAGCCTCTTTGTTTAGCTCATTTTTTAACACAGAGCCAAGTTGTTGTGCTGCTTTGATCTTTTCCAATACTTCAATTTATTTTTATAAGTCGAGTGGTCAATAATTGGATGCATGATCCCACCAAAGCTTTATATAGTGGAAGTTGCATGCAGTGATTCTACTTATACACCTGAATATATATTTCCTTGGCAGTTATTGCCATATAATGTTACAACAGTGACACTATTTGTCGAGCCAGCTCATCAGAATCTTTTCTTATGCAGCACCTCTATTGACAATATATGTATTGTGCGACCATATTATTTTGCCTCTATTTTCTTGCATTTTTCAACATAAAGTGCCATTGACCAGTTCATCGTCACATTTATTTTGGCGTGACAGGATCTCTGCATCTTATCCTTTGTTGAATATTTTACTGTCCCCCACAACCTCATTAGCGACCTTAATGAAGGAATCACAAATGAAACACACAGCTTCATCTCAAAGTTGCGCGTTTCATTTGTGATTCCTTCATTAAGTTCACGAATAATATACGGAACAAAGGGGGAGAAATTCGGGAGCGCCCCATTCGGAGCGGTAACGTTTAAAAGGTGAAAAAAGTAGGCGCTAATGTTTTTTAACTTTTAAAAGATTCGGCGTTTGTGTTCCAGGAAGGAAGTGGAGTGCTAAATCAAGCGCTCCACTTCCTTCCTCGAGCGCAACAGGCAACAGGCGGGGCGGTAGGTGTGCAGCACTGCACAATGAGCCGTGCAGCACGGCCAACTTGGAAGGCTCCTACCCTCCCTTAAAGGGAAGGGCCATCGCTATAGGTTCTGCAAGGAAAAAACTTACCTGCTCCCTGACGGCAGCTGTGATCCGGCCCGATCAGCTTGATGCACTGCAGCAGAGTGCCGGGCTGATCGATCGGGAGTGAAGATGATTGAAAAAAATTGACTGAGAATATTTCAGAATTTTTTCCACCTTTCTCAGCCACCTCGCCTTTAAACGTCGCCTCAGAAGCACCCGGCCTCCCGTTGAGCGCCTCCTGCAGCTGTCGGTGTTTTCGCAGGGGGCAGAAGCGAAGTTCAGTCCGGGGCGATGCGCACAGCGATGATGTCACGATCTCCAAGTGAAGGAGATCGGGGCACAATTTCCAATTGCTGTCTCGCTGCGCCCAGTCGGTAAGTGCTTAGCGACCCATTATCGCTCCCTGGAGCCAATAACTGGAGGCGCTAAGGAGGCTAATTTCTAGGCTCGAGAGTCTGCAGACCATCAGATCATTCCTTCTGAAATTTATCTGGCCATAGCTGCTCCATTAGAATTCATTCCATAGATAATTTACTTTATTTCTGAATAACTTGCCAATTAATATTCTAATTTGCAATATCCTGATCACTGTAGTTTTTACCTTGGCTATTCGTCTCCCATTAAGAATCTTATTGAATACTTTCTCAAAGTTGGGATAAAACGCAAGTATGAAATGAGAATAGGTCAGTCCTGTGTCTTCCACAGTCTGGATACAATATATCCTATCATGGGCTCCAGTTGACCCATTTAGTCTCCTGCCTCTGCAAAATGTTTCCTGATTTCCCCAGGGGTAAATTAAGCAAAGCTCCAGAATATGTATCTAAGCTTCCCTCCACTTTATTCATTCTTGACTTGTTCACTTGCTTGGCATGATATTTTAATCACCTCGATCTCTACTTATCCTTAAGTATCTGTATAATATCCATCACTTTACCCTTGTCTGCCAAATGCTTCCTCAAAGAATGCCAATGAATTTGTTGGACCTGACCTGCTTTTCATAAACTCATGTTAGTTTGGATTTATTACCTTGTTTCTCACTAAATACTCTTGATCTGTTTCCTTTTTAATGGACTGCAGGATGTTTCCCCCTACAAATGCCAGGTTAACAGGCTAGCTGTTTTCAAAGTCATACTTCTGAGTATATGTTAACAGTGCAGAATTGCATGAACCCTTTTCCAAGCCTCTGGCATCATTCCTGTAATGTATGCACCAGTGAGTCACCAGAGGGATTGGAATGCATCATCATCCCTGGCAACCAAATTTTAATTTGATTTAAAAGTTTCCTTTAAAGTTTTATTTGGAAATGTGTGGGTTCTAGTGCCCTTGAAAAGGGCCACTTGATTTAAAGTTACAATTAAAATAGTTGTAGAGCTGTTGAGTTGGGAGTGGCTTAGCCAGTCACGTAATGTTCACAAGACTCAATAAAACCCCAGCCAGATGGGTTCGGGGGAATCTACGATTGTTGTGAGCCTGGTGGATGAACTGGTAATGTGTAGTGTGATTGTTAAACCTTTTGCTAATAAACCAACTAGTTCTTAATAGCAATGTGTTGCTATGAATTCTTAAGCGAAGAATCCAGGAAGCAAATACATTACAATTCCTATAATAAAAAAGGCATTCACAAACTGTATGTCATCACCGCTCTTAACTTTTATCAGGCTTGGAAGCTATTAAGGGACTATGATATTATTTGCCAAACTAATGCCTTTGGTGAATGGATAGTTCTGCAAGAAGCCTGCACTATCCCGTGCCCAGGTGCTGTAAGTTTACAAAGAATAATTAAAAAGCCTCGTGGAATGTTGGCCTGGAATACAATGGGGAGGAAGTTATGTTACAGTTGTATAAAGCTCAGGTTAGACCCCATTTAGAGCACTGCCTTCAGTTTTGGGTACTGCACCTCAGGAAGGATATATTGGCCTTAGAGGGAGTGCAGCGCCGATATAACAGAATGATACGGGGGCTAAAAGGATTAAGTTATGAAGGCAGGTTGCATAGATGAGGCCTTAATTGAGATGTTTAAGATGATTAAAGGATTTTAAAGGGTGGATGGGGAGATCTCTAGTGGGGAGTCCAGAGCAAAGAGGGATAACCTTAAATTAGAGCTAGGCCGTTCAGGGGTGATGTCAGGAACTACTTCTTCGCACAAGGGTAGTGGAAATCCGGAACTGTTTCCCTCAAAAAGCTGTTGAGGCTGGGGGTCAATTGAAAACTTCAAAACTGAGATGATAGATTTTTGTCAGGCAAGATTTATTAAGGGTTGCAGAATCAAGGCAGGTAGATGGAATTAAGATACAGATCAACATAATTGAATGCTGGGATAGGCTCACGGGGCTGAATGGCCTACTCCTGCTCCTATGTTCCGAGGAACATTCTGATAGATGCTTGTTGTATTATTGTCTAGGATCTTTCTCTTATTGCTCTAATTTTGAGTTTGTTTTGTTTTAACTTTTACTGTATTTGTTGCAGTTTAATAGAGATTGGATGAATCATGAAATATAACCACCTTTAACGGCATGAAACCTCAAATATTCTAATTTTATGTCAGCGTTTGGGTCAATTATAACCATTCCTGGGGAAGATATCATTTTTCACAGCTGGGTTCATCACCCAAATCCATCCTTCTATTCCTTTCATATTGCTATTATCTGCTCCATATTTACTTTTTCTTTTCCTCCCTTATCATATTATCCCCCCCCCTCCCCCCCCGCCCCCACTTCCTTGCAGCACTATCATTTGCCACCTTACAATAAAAGTGAACAAGTTTTAAAATCTGTGAATGGGCACACATGATCAAAATGTATTTTAAAATTACATTTTATTCTAGTGCATGCGGCAATGGTAGTTGGCGTGCAAAGAACTGACCAGGAGGGTGGGGAATGGGGGCGGGAGGAGCTATTGAATGTGCAGGCTTTTTTTCTCTCTTTCTGCAGTGCTACCAGCCATTATAAGTCGAGTAATTCTACTGAAGGCTAGCAGCGGGCAGTCTGAACATTAAGCCTGTAAGATGGTCGCAGGTCTCAGAGCGAATAAAACGGGAATTCATCATTGACCAAAGCACTGAGGCTGGTTTCAGCACATGTTGGTCTATTCTTTCAGCCTGTTCACTCAGTGTAAACTCCCATCACTGAAGTGGAATGGAACCTGATGTATCTGCAATAGATACAATCTGATTTGAGCCAAATCATCTGAGATGGTTTGGTTCAAGTCAGACTTGAAAGTCTGATCAGATCGATGCTTCTTGTTGTCTTAATTTAATCCAATTAAAACCTTTATATGTAAATAGGGGTTAAGGAGTCATAGTGTTCCTTTGATTCCTGCCAAAATGTTCGGCTATTTAAACCTATTAAATAATCAATGTAAATTAATATGTTGTAGTCCAGTTTCTGTGCCAATCTTTTATACAAATTAAAATAAGAGAGACCTTAAAAGAGCAATCTTTTACAAATAGGTAACCAAACACTGGTTCTTTAAGGTTTTAATTCGCTTTTTTGTGAATCCAGCGTTTGGTATACATGGGGCAGAAATGAGCAAATCTAAATCAAGATGGTGGGTGCGATTCGGTTTGATTCTCAACTTCTCTTGCGATCCCAAACCATTAATCTTAACCAAAGAGTACAAGTCAAGCAGGGTATGAAGTAATAATACTGCTAATACACTCCTCATAGTATCTAACTTGCCATTTAAACTGTATAAGTGGGGAATGTTTTTATCATCTATCTCTGTCATGCACAAAGCTTTGACAAAATAAAGATGAGAACTTGTAAAGCCCATTTTGTGGACTGGGGCGCTGATGGTTTGATTGACAGCGTGCTTGTAATGCACACTCAAATTTCAATTTTGGGAGATGAGAGGATGGCCCATAAACGTGGACAGGAATGAAAGAATTTGAACAGAATTCTGGAGCAGCCAAGATCAGGAGCTTGCCATGTGGGGAATCACCATTCTGAATCCATGTCCCAGTTTTCTAGCGCAGTTGAGCTTGAACAAATGCAGCACCCTTATCGAATTAGCCTTGTCAATAAAGTTTACAGACGTTTTAAAAGAGATTATTAGCATGATGGCATTGCTACATTACCAGCCCTGTCATTGAAGGCACACAAATCTTGTATTTCATGATGCTTTAGAAAGTGGCACCATTCTCTCCCATTTCTGGAAAATTGCTATCACTACAGGAAGTGTACAAGAGTGGTTCAAGATAACTCAGCCTGCAAAATTTCCCTCCTTTCCTTGTGGGCAAACTCCTGATCTCTGCAAAACAATTGGCCGAACGGTAGCCTCCTGAAATGATGGGTATAAGTGTATTGCTAATGTTGATACCTTGACGTAATAAAACCTTGGTTTTTTTGTGGAAACAATACTGAGCCAGAAAGGGTTAAATCTGCTGAAATGAGGCTGACGTGAAACTTGCATTGTCTGATGGGTTAGTTCACCTTGCTATTTCTCCAAATAATTTCTCCAACTGCTATATGTGCATTGACATGCAGTACACACCAAGCCAAGGCAGGTGGGCTTTAGTATGGATACGTGTGAGGATGTACGCTTTCGAAATCTGGGATGGAATGATGGTCTTTCTGTTCCATTTGGATGGTCTCGAGGAGGTGGTAGATTGATCCACTTCTCTTGACAAGATACTCGTGAAATATTAATATTTGCTGCTGTCAGGTCTGGTTGCTGCTCTCATTACCAACCAGGTGGGAGGTGGACAAGCAGTGCTGTCAGGGTATTTCAGCTGCTTGCTTGTCAAGGTACTTGATCTGCTTCTCACTGGCAGCAGACTCTGAAGCTGCTTGGTAATTGTGAGGGATTTACAGCATAGCATGTGAGTTTTCAAAGCTAAGACGTAGCCCTGCTTACAAACAACCGAGAATATTTTAATAATAAACATGCACTGGATAATAGATGGCCGACAGGAGATTACAAAGCATTAATTCAATGAGTGCATGCTGACATAAACTAGCAGTTTATAAATATATACACAATCCAGAGTTTGAATTGCTGCCTTAAATTCACTATATCGTGTATAATTAATTTATTTAACACTATACTCCGCCATGTTGTGTGCAGTAATAATCATATGCAAAATAATAAGGTGCACCTTGCGGCTGGTGTTACAGTAAGTACCCATTTCTTTTCTAGCAGACTTCAGGGAAATATACTGAGCACAATAAATGGTGCTGCACGATGAATAGTAATATACTGAGCCTAAGATATAGGGCATAATTTTACAAGTCCACCATCGGTGAAAATGGGAAATTCAAGCATGTACTACCAATGAGTATATCAATATCAGATTGAGTAGTTGAGGCAAATGGTATAGATGTTTTTGAGGGGAAGCTAGATGAGTCCACGAGGGAGAAAGGAACAGAAGGATATGCTGATGGGGTTAGATGAAGTAGGGTCTCAGTTAAGGAGATCTTTGAAGTGCTCCTTCCAGCAGGTCCTGACTGCCTCGGTGTCCTTGATGAGTGTCTCCCCGTTCTTGGCCAGCAGTGGGGTGGGGCCTTGCGTGCTTGGGTCGTAGGTGGCCTTGACTGCGGTGAAGAATCCTTGCACATCATGGCTGTCGAACAGCTGCTGAATCTCCTGTGCTTTCTCCGCCTACCATCTATTCTTTAGGTCGCGGATTTTTTGGTGGACCTCAGCTTTAAGCCATCTGTGATGTTGCTTTGCTGCTTCTGAGTTGGGTTATTGTTTTAGGTACAGAAATGCCCTGCGCTTGCGATTTATTAGCTCTTGGATCTCCTGATCATTCTCATCAAACCAGTCCTGGTGTTTCTGGTTGTGTGACTGAGCGTCTCTTCCCAGACACTGGTGATGGAGGCTTCGAGGGCAGACCAAGCGTTGTGGACATTCTGCGTCTCGGGGTCATCAAAGGTCACCAGGTTAGCAGTGAGGCACTGGCTGTATAGGACTCTCATAGTTGGGTCTCTGAGTGCTCCGGCATTGACTTTTTTGCAGCATTGCTTCTGCTGCCATCGCCGCTTTTGGGCTATGTTGATGGTGATGATGGAACGAATTAGGTGGTGGTTCGTCCAGCAGTCGTCAGCTCCTGTCATGGCATGGGTGATGCGCACATCCTTGTGATCCCTGGCTCAAATGACGATATAGTTGAGCCAGTGGTTAGAGCGAGGGTGTTGACACGATACCTTGTCCTTGTCCCACTGGTGGAACAAGATGTTAGCGATAACAAGGTCGTGCTCTAGGCATTTTGTCAGGAGCAGGATACTGCTGGAATTGGTTTTCCCTACCCCCCTCTCTGCCGATCACGCCTCCCCGGAGGGCTGTGTCCTTGCCGACCCTGGCGTTGAAGTCACCGAGGAGGATCAGTTTGTCGTTCGTAGAGACGGGGGACAGGGATTTTGCAAGGCTGGAATAAAAACCCTCTTTGGTCTCATCTATTGCATCAAGTGTTGGGGCGTACGTACTGATGACTGTGGAGCACTGATTCCGGGATAGGGTGAGTCGGAGAGTCATGAGATGTTCGCTAATCCCGCAGAGGGTGTCTCTGAGTCGGTCAATCAGCTTGATTGTGAAACCGACTACATGGAGATGGTGTTCTTCCTCTGGTTTGCCTTTCCAGAAGAAGGTGTAACCTCCAAGTTGTTCCTGGCCTTCCCCTGCCCACCGGGTCTCGCTTAGGGCGGCGACATCGACGTCGACATCGAAGCGTCTAAGTTCCTTGGCAACTATGGCGGTGCAGCATTCCTGTCTGTCGTTGTTGGAGTTGTCCATGAGGGTCCTGACATTCCAGGTCCAGAACTTCATATTGAAGGGCGGAAGATACCTGTGCGTGAGTTCTTTCAACGTGGGGTGGCCGTTGCACACCGGCTACCACACAGGCTTAGCTGAGCAAGGTCTTGGTCCAGTGGCAAGGGGGTCCAAGACGACTGGAGACCAGGCACTGCTGCATGAGCCTAATTGCCTACGGTGAGATTCAGGCCATAAGCTCAGCGCTGCCTTAACTGAGATTCCTTAACCGAGACTCCTCTCCTTAACTGAGACTCTGTCTTCAACGTGAGTGTCCTCCATCACGCAGCATGCTACCCGCCACCATCTCAGCAAAACCCCGGCCCTGCATGAGATAGAAAAGGCCATCTGCCAGCTCAAGAACAACAAGGCAACGGGAGCGGATGGAATCTCCGCTGAGGCAAAGTATGGCGGAGAGGCACTATTGGGATGAATGCATGACCTCATCTCTCTCATCTGGAAGGAGGAGGGCATGCCGGGAGATCTCAGAGATGCAGTAATCGTGGCCATCTTTAAAAAAGGGGACTAGTTTGACTGCGGCAACACCAGAGGAATCTCCTTGTTATCAGCCACTGGGAAAGTCATTGCTGGAATCCTCTTCAACCGTCTTCTCCCTGTGGCTGAAGAGCTCCTCCCGGAGTCATGATGCGGATTTCGTCCACTACGGGATACAACGGACATGATTTTTACGGTGTGACAGCTGCAAGAAAAATGCAGGGAACAGCACCAACCCTTGTACATGGCCTTCTTTGACCTCACAAAGGCCTTTGACACTATCAACCGCGAGGGACTATGGAGCATCCTCCTCCATTTCAGCTGCCCCCAAAAGTTTGTCACCATCCTCCACTTGCTCCACGACGTCATGCAGGCCGTGATCCTGACCAACGAATCCATTACAGACCCAATCCACATCTGGACCGGGGTCAAGCAGGGCTGTGTCATCGCACCAACCCTCTTCTCAATCTTCCTCGCTGCCATGCTCCACCTCACACTCAACAAGCTCCCCGCTGAAGTGGAATTAAACTGCAGAACCAGTGGGAACCTATTCAACCTTCGCCGTCTCCAGGCCAGGTCCAAGACCGTCCCAACCTCTGTCGTTAAACTACAATACGTGGATGACGCTTGCGTTTGTGCACATTCAGAGACTGATTTTCTAGTCATAGTCAACATCTTCAATGAAGTGTACGAAAGCATGGGCCTTACACTAAACATACATAAGGTCTTCCACCAACCTGACCCCGCCACATAGCACTGCCCCCGAGTCATCAAGATCCACGGCGAGTCCCTGGACAACATGAACAACTTTCCATACCTTGGGCACCAATTATCAGCAAGGACAGACATCGACGACAAGGTTCAACACCGCCTCCAGTGCACCAGTGCAGCCTTTGGCCGCTTGAGGAAAAGAGTGTTCGAAGATCAGGCCCTCAATTCTGCCAACCTCATGGTCTACAGGGCTGTAGTGATACCCGTCCTCCTGTATGGCTCAGAGACGTGGACCATATACAGTAGACACCTCAAATCATTGGAGAAATACCACCGATTTCTCCGCAAGATCCTGCAAATACCCTGGGAGGACAGACTCACCAATGTTAGCATCCTCAATCAGGCCAACATCCCCAGCATCGAAGCACTGACCACACTCGACCAGCTCTATGGGGCGGGCCACATTGTTCGCATGGCTGACACAAGGCTCCCAAAGCTCTACTCGGAACTCCCACACAGCAAACAAGCCCAAGGTGGGCAGAGGAAACGTTTCAAGGACACCCTCAAAGCCTCCTTGATAAAGAGCAACATCCCGACCGACACCTGGGAGTCCCTGGCCAAAGACCGCCAGAGATGGAGGAGGTGCATCCGGTAGGGCGCTGAGCACCTCGAGTCTCATCTGAGAGCTGTGGAGGCTGGGTCATTGAATATATTTAAGCCGGAGATGGACATATTTTTGAGCAATAAGGGAGTAAAGGGTAAGGGAGAGTGGGCAGGGAAGTGGAGCTGAGTCCATAATCAGATCAGCCATGGTCTTATTGAATGGCAGAGCAGGCTCGAGGGGCCAAATGGCCTACTCCTGCTCCTATTTCTTATGTTCTTATAGTAATGGGAGCTCGGAGTTCCCATTACTATGACTGAGAATATTACATTGTGATTGGTTATCCAGGCCCAAATGATCCCAGGTGCGCGAACACTCCTGGGATATATGAGCCTCTGCGCTGGGCTGTGCATCAAGGCCTCAGAGAGCAAATTTCAATCTTCCGAGACCACCAGGTACTTTCGTAAACAAAAGCTTCAGTTCAAGGCAACCGCCCGCAGGAAGCCTTCAACCGCAATTTTTGATCCATGATTCTATAAATGAATTATAAAATGGTGCATATTTGTTTTTCCAGTTAGATTTTTTAAAATACTCCTATCATAAGACTCCTTCGTAAAGAACGCTCCATCAAGTACTTCCTTAAAAGAGTGCAAGTGAAGAGACTCCCTCTTGGTGGTGACATGAGCCATTGCATTCTGAACAAACACTGTGTGGTTATGAATTTGCATGATGCCAGGATCAAAGTGTCAGAAAGCTCCGTGTGCTCCAAGTACCTTTCCCACTCAAATCTGATGATACAGGAATGCTCAATCATACGTGTGTGGTTGCAGCTGTAAACAGATTTTATTTCCCAAGTTGGCCTGTTCATGAATCAACAACTGAATGTGGAATGTATCGTGACAGTGATGACAGAAAAAAAAACTGTTGTCAAATATAACCTGTTATGGAGGAAGTGCAATATTGCAAAACTGATACTCTTTTAGGTCCATCATCTCATAACCTATGAGCAACATTATCACCACTTAAAATGTAACTAATTCCCATTGCGTGCACATTCAATAACAGAGGAAAGACACCAAATGATTGGAAAATGTTTTGCAGGAAAAAAATTGCTTTTGTTAATCGAATAAGTCAAAGTAATGCTCGATACCTCGCTGCCTCGCTCCACCTCACAGTCAACAAGCTCCCAGCTGAAGTGGAACTAAACTATAGAACCAGTGGGAAGCTATTCAATCTTCGCCATCTCCAGGCCAGGTCCAAGACCACCCCAATCTCTGTCGTCGAGCTACAGTATGCAGACGATGCCTGCGTCTGCGCACATACAGAGGCTGAACTCCAGGACATAGTCAACGTATTTACTGAGGCGTACGAAAGCATGGGCCTCACGCTAAACATTCGTAAGACAAAGGTCCTCCACCAGCCTGTCCTTGCCACACAGCACTGCCCCTCAGTCATCAAGATCCACGGCGCGGCCCTGGGCAACGTGGACCATTTCCCATACATCGGGAGCCTCTTATCAACAAGAGCAGATACTGATGATGAGATTCAACACCGCCTCCAAGCGCCATTGCAGCCTTCGGCCACCTGAGGAAGAGAGTGTTCGAAAACCAGGCTCTCAAATCTACCATCAAGCTCATGGTCTACAGGGCTGTAGTAATACCCGCCCTCCTGTATGGCTCAGAGACATGGACCATGTACAATAGACACCTCAAGTCACTGGAGAAATTCCACCAACGATATCTCCGCATGATCCTATAAATCCCCTGGGAGGACAGACGCACCAACATTAGCGTCCTCGACCAGACCAACATCACCAGTATTGAAGCACTGACCACACTTGATCAGCTCCACTGGGCATGCCACATTGTCCGCATGCCAGACATGAGACTCCCAAAGCAAGCGCTCTACTTGGAACTCCTTCATGGCAAATGAGCCAAAAGTGGGCAGAGGAAATGTTACGAGAACCCTCAAAGCCTCCCTGATAAAGTGCAACATCCCCACTGACACCTGAGAGTCCCTGGCCTATGACCATCCTAAGTGGAGGAAGTGCATCCGGGAAGGCGCTGAGCACCTCGAGTCTCATCGCTGAGAGCATGCAGAAACCAAGCACAGGCAGTGGAAAGAGTGTGCGGCAAATCTGTCCCACCTTCCCTTTCCCGCAACGACTATCTGTCCCACCTGTGACGGGGACTGTGGCTCTCGTGTTGGACTGTTCAGCCACCTAAGGACTCATTCTAAGAGCGGAAGCAAGACTTCCTCGATTCCGAGGGACTGCCCATGAGTTGGAGGGATGAGACATCAATATAATGCTCGAAACCTCTCAATGAGTTCAGACGCAAATCCCAATTCTGGACCAAACCATAAATATAATTCACTCTAATTTTGCTATTTCAGTTTCTAACCATCTAGAGAAATTCACCCACAATTAGTCAAGTCACCTCAAAATAATCTGCGTAAGATGAGGAATATTCTTGTAATGCATGCTGTAAACACAATACTGCCTAGGTTGCTTTTTTCCCCACCGTGAGTAGACCCAAACAGCAAGATGGAAGAAATAAACCTAGGTGGTATACATTCTGTGAAGAAACAAAAAAAAAAGCTTGCCTCAGTGATTTGGATTTCTTGCTAAACTGCTTCAACTTCACTCTTGAGGTTCAGAAATTCAGCTGAAGCTTCGGTTTGTGGTACAGCACACATTCAAAGCCAGCTGCTGCTTGTTTCCAACAGAAGACAAGTCATTCCTGTTTCCTTGCTCACAATTCTCACAATAAGAATAAAGACTGACTGGACTTGTATTTGATAACTGCAACACACATATAGGAGATTTCATAATGACTGGGAATGTTTACACCTTTTAAACCTCACAATTTTGACACTGGTAGGGTTGATGAATTGAAATAGCTCCTTCCAGTGTCCGCTGTGGCTCAGTGGGTAGCATTCTTGCTTCCGAGTCAGAAGGTGTGGGTTCATGTCCTACTCCAGGGACTTGAGCACATAAATCTAGGCTGACACTCCAGTGCAGTGCAGAGGGAATGCTGCACTGTCGGAGGTGCCGTCTTTTGGATGAGACGTTAAACCTAGGCCCCGTCTGCTCTCTCAAGTGGGCGTAAAAGATCCCATGGCACTATTTTGAAGGAGAGCAGGGGAGTTATCCCTGGTGTCCTGGTCAATATTTATCCTTCAATCAACATCAGTAAAAAAAAAACAGATTATCTTATCATTATTACATTGCTGTTTGTGGGAGCTTGCTTGTGCGCAAATTGGCTGCCGCGTTTCCTACATTAAAATAGTGACTACACTCCAAAAGTACTTCATTGGCTGTAAAGCGCTTTGAGATATCTGGTGGTCGTGGAAGGTGCTAGATAAATCCAAGTCTTTCTTTCTTTCTTTTACAATTTGAAGCTGCAGCTGGAGTTTTCCAAAGCAGTCTCAGTGTTGTCCCAGAGTCGCTCCATGGCTTATCATTATTATTGTATAGTGAGAAAAATAAGCCATGCTAATTGATGCTGGATGTTCTTTGTATCATAAGCCAGAAAAAATAATACAAGCTGTAGTTTTCCTAATGAGCAAACAATTTTAAAATTCCTGTTTACAAACCCACCCACCCCCAATAATTATGAATGCTGCTTTATTATTTTGTCTGGTGTTCTTTATGAAGCGCTGATGGTTAGACTGTCCCACATCAAGGTTTAGCTCTTCACTTACAGCTGGTAGATTGTAACTCCATCCCTCCAAGAGCTCAAAGATGAAGATTCGTTGTAGATTACTTATTCTAACCAGGGAAGTTCAATCAGTCGTTCTGCTATTCATGCATTTTCAAAAAGGTCACTGGTTGAGTTGAAAGTTCCCAAAATATCAGACATAGACGTCAGCTCCTGCACCACTTCTATTTTTACTGATTCACAGATTATACAAAATGTGCTCCGGTGCAGCAGTGGGGCACACACGTTCAAAATCCTCAAACCACCAAATTGCCAGTACTGTGCAAAGTTGCTAAACGCAAGCTGGGCACTTCTCCATTTTGGGAAGGGAGGGAACAGAAGAATGATAACGTACACCATTTGTCTTGAAGCACAATTGACTAAGGTCATAGTGGAGGTCGCCTGCCTGTCTCGAACATGCAGGCAACCTTTGGTCTGTAGACTGGAAATAAAATAGTGTGACATTACATTTTATGATACTAGAGCTGAGAGGTTATAACTATCAGGAAAAACTGAACAGGTTGGGTCTCTTTTCTCGAGAAAAGATAAGTGATGTAATAGAGGTCTTTAAAATGATGAAGGGAATGAATAGGGTAGATGTCGAGAAGCTGTTCCCATTTGTAGGGGAATCCAAAACAAGGGCTCATAAATAAAAGACAATCACCAATAAATCCAATAAGGAATTCAGGAGAAATGTCTTTACCCAGAGAGTGACTAGAATGTAGAACTTATCTCCTCATGGATTATTTGAGGCGAATAGCATTGATGCATTTAAGAGGAAGCTAGATAAACAAATGAGGGAGAAAGGATATGCTGATGAGGTTAGCTGAAGTAGAGTGGGAGAAGGCAGGTGTGGAGCATAAACACCAGCAGCGACCAGTTGGGCCAAATGCCATGTTTCTGTGCTGTAAATTCTATGTAATTTTAGGTATTCCCACAAGCTAATTTTGAAAACTTATTGAGTCTGGATGCATTTGAAATCTCTCCACAACTCTCCAACAACAGAGTTGATATACACTCTTGATTGGCTATGATTAATAAATAAAACATGCGCCACTCCCTGAAATGGCATGCCGCTGCACGCTGCTTCCTCCAGTGCAGGCAGGCACAGCAGGAGGGGCGAAGGAGCGGCAAGAGTTCATAGAGGGTTGTGATCGGAGCCGAAGAGATGCATGAGTTTGGGGCTCAGAACAGGCGAGGGCCAAGGGGCAGCACAGGCCAGCCCACACTGCGATATGTGTGCGTACTAGGTCCGTGCAGCAGAGCAGGTCTCCAGTCGTCTTGGGTAATCCTTGCCACTGGACCAAGACGTAGCTCTGTCAAGCCCGTGTGGTGGCTGGTGTGCAACAGCCACCACATGTTAAAAAAATCCACGTACAGGCATCTTCCACCCTTCAACATGTAGTTCGGGACCTGGAATATTAGGTCCTTCATTGAAACACCTGTGAACTCATCCCTTTTTGGTGTGGAAGCAAGTCATAAGAACATAAGAACATAAGAATTAGGAACAGGAGTAGGCCATCTAGCCCCTCGAGCCTGCTCCACCATTCAACAAGATCATGGCTGATCTGGCCGTGGACTCAGCTCCACTTACCCGCCCGCTCCCCAGAACCCTTAATTCCCTTATTGGTTAAAAATCTATCTATCTGTGATTTAAATACATTCAATGAGCTAGCCTCAACTGCTTCCCTGGGCAGAGAATTCCACAGATTCACAACCCTCTGGGAGAAGAAATTCCTTCTCAACTCGGTTTTAAATTGGCTCCCCCGTATTTTGAGGCTGTGCCCCCTAGTTCTAGTCTCCCCGACCAGTGGAAACAACCTCTCTGCCTCTATCTTGTCTATCCCTTTCATTATTTTAAATGTTTCTATAAGATCACCCCTCATTCTTCTGAACTCCAACGAGTAAAGACCCAGTCTACTCAATCTATCATCATAAGGTAACCCTCTCATCTCCGGAATCAGCCTAGTGAATCGTTTCTGTACCCCCTCCAAAGCTAGTATATCCTTCCTTAAGTAAGGTGACCAAAACTGCACGCAGTACTCCAGGTGCGGCCTCACCAATACCTCACCAGTTGCAGCAGGACCTCCCTGCTTTTGTACTCCATCCCTCTCGCAATGTAGGCCAATATTCCATTCGCCTTCTTGATTAACTGCTGCACCTGCAAACTAACTTTTTGGGATTCATGCACAAGGACCCCCAGGTCCCACTGCACCACAGTATGTTGTAATTTCTCCCCATTCAAATAATATTCCCTTTTACTGTTTTTTTTCCCAAGGTGGATGACCTCACATTTTCCGACATTGTATTCCATCTGCCAAACCTTAGCCCATTCGCTTAACCTATCTAAATCTCTTTGCAGCCTCTCTGTGTCCTCTACACAACCCGCTTTCTCACTAATCCTCGATATGAGGGACTGCCTATGGTGATGATTGGCTTGGAAGGGAATGTAGAGGTTTCCTCCATTTTCAGCTATGTACTGCCGGGAGTTGGAGGCCATCTTCAGCACCCAATGCTAATTACATTCATTTACAAATTGCAGGCAAAGGAAACAAAATGCAGGAACCTTTACTGGGATCCAGTTAATGGCTCCAGATTCCTGTCCACCAAAGACATGCTATAATTACTGTCAATCTTTGTTTGGATATGGAAACGATTTTAATGCGTTGTGCAGGAAACATTTTGTCCCTCTGCATGTTTTTGTTGGAGATCGATGCAATTAAATTTAAAATGAAATGAATTGAACCTGAAAGGGCATCTTCACAAAAAAGCAGCGAAAGCTGAGGTTGGGCTATTTTGTGTTTCAATATTTCACCTGGACTTGAGAACTGGCAGCATTAATACATGAGCAGAAATATATTTTCTAGCATTGCAGATTCTGTCAATTCTGGACATTCCGCTGAATTTTAAGACTCAGTAACTTCACACTGTAGACACTCTGATATGCCACTACCTTGGTTTCCAAATCGATTGTTAATGGCTCTCTCACAGAATGCTGTAAAATGCTAGCTCTGGAGAGCCATTTTTGCATGACTGAGTGCTTTATGGTCAGTTATGCATATGTCACCTATCCAATAACCTCTGCAACAATGATAGTCTATTTTTAGTTTCCAATAGAAACACTGTCAAGTAGAATTAGAGAATTCGACACAATTCGCACCAATATTTTGCCACACTGATTCTCACCTTCTCCCAAAAAGAACATAGTAACGGCAAAGCTTCAAAGGGTCAGCTACACTTTGCATTAATGCTACTTGTTTTTGCAAGCTCAGATGTCCGAATGGATTTTGGAAATATACCAAATAGGTAAAGTCAACTCTGATTAAATAAATCCTTGATCCAAGCATTCAGTTCCAATGGATTAGGTCACTTCCAATTCAGTTATGCTGTATAGAATTCCAATGCCAACCAACATCATTTCCAATTCACTCCCAGCGCACAGAATTCTAATAGATCAAGGTAATTCCTATTTTCTTCCATTATATACAACCCAAATGGGCCAAACCCCATTTTCACCATATTAAGAATGAATTTGTTGCATCCCAGCAATTGGTAATAATGAGATTTTATTTTCAACATATTTTGTGAACATTGTGCATCTGACTGTTTAAAAAAAAAAATCATTTTGCAATGTGTTCCTCATCCATTTCTGATTTTACATTTCTTTTTTTTTTTCAAAATTGCTATTTTTTTCCCCTTTAGCTTGTCTTATCTTTTAGGTTCTTGCCCTCATGCCACACAACATTCTCCAACAGCTGCATGATATGCCAATGCAGTTTTATAATTGACCACAAGGAAGTAGCAAGCCATGGAGAGGGTGAATCCCTCCATGTAAGGGAAGGGGGGGTTTGACCTCCACTCTCCATCTCACTCGACAGCCCATTCAAATTACCACTTGCCATGCAGAAAATGATGGACATAAGCCTGCCAGGCACGGTGGATTGTTGTCTGATCAAGCTTCACTCTTGTTTCATGACTGCGAGTTTTTAGTAGCTCTAATCACACTTTTTTGCTCAAGTATTTCAAGCTGATTCATCAGTAGGACAGACTAAGGAGAGGAAGATAGGGACGATCAGCACATGCATGCAAGTGCAAGAAGATTCACATTCTTGGGGTATTGGTATGAGTGCTGCAACAAGAGAAGGTTATAAGGAAGGGACAGTCTTCACCTGAACTGAAATATCACCAGTACTGTTCCAGAAAGAGTAAGTACATCAGAAGAGTAACAGTTAAACTAATATAGCAGGGGTGGGGAAAGTTTAAGTATGAGAGTAGATAGGGAGAGTAGGATTAATAAAGCTATTGGAATAGAATCAGAAAACTGAGCTGAACTAGACCGTCAGAACATACAGAAAAAGGCTATAAGGCAATGAGCGATAGGGGCAACGGATATCAAACAATGACCAGGAAAAACAATCAGGATCAATGTTGGAGTCAGGATCGAGTGGCATGGTTACAAATGCACAAAGCATTCAAAACAAAATTGAAGAGTTAGAAGCATTATTAACTTATGAGGATATGTTATATTTTTGATAACCGAGACATAGCTTAGGTTTGGACAGAACTGAGAACTTAATAGTCCCAGTTATAACACATCTAGGATATAAAGGATGGAAGATTATACCTATCAGGGAAGATTGAACAGGCTAGGACTCTTTTCTCTAGAAAATAGAAGAATAAGGGGTGGCCTGATAGAGGTCTTTAAGATTATGAAAGGGTTTGAAAGGGTAGACATAGAGAAGATGCTTCCAATTGCCAGGGAGACCTGAACTAGGGGCTATAAATATAAGATCTCCTGAAGATGATCTCCTCTACCTCAGCTCCATTGTTTGATGGTTTGTAATGCACACAAAATATTGTACCATTATGTTTCCTATGTCGTAACTCTATCTGTGTGAATTCTGATTACTGCAACTCCCTGAGGCACCTTTTACATTCTAGCAACAGAACCATTTACTAACACAGCCACCCTATCCCTTTACTTCCCTCCCTATGGACATAACATAGATACAGAGTAATTACATAGAATTTACAGCATAGAAACAGCCATTCAGCCCAACAGGTCCATGACTCCACACGAGTTTCCTCCCACCCTTCTTCAACTAATGCCAACAACATCTCCTTCTATTCCTTTCTGCCTCATGTGTTTATCTAGCTTCCTCTTAAAAGCTTCTGTGCTATTCGCCTCTACCTTCCTCTCCTTAGTCACTGATAAATCCAATAGTGAATTCAAGACAAATGTCTTTACCCAGAGCGTGGTTAGAATGTGGAATAAGGGATACTCAAGAGGCCAAAATTAGAGGTGCACAGATATCTCAGGGGGCGGGGTGGGGGGTGGGGTGGTCGGGGGGGGAGCGGTGGCGTGGTTGGTTGTGAGGCTGGAGGAGATTACAGAGATAGGGAGAGGCGAAACCATGAAGGGATTTGAATATAAGGATGAGAATTTTGAAATCGAGACGTTGCTTAACCGGGAGCCAATGTAGGTCAGTGAGCACGGGTGATGGGTGAATGGGACTTGGTGTGAGTTAGGACACAGGCAGCAGAGTTTTGGATGACCTCATGTTTACGTAGGGTGGAATGTGGGAGGCCAGCTAAGAGTGCATTGGTATAGTCAAGTCTAGATGTAGCAAAGGCATGGATGAGGGTTTCAGCAGTGGATGAGCTGAGTCGGGGACGGAGTCAGGCAGTGTTATTGAGGTGCAAATAGGCAGTCTTAATTATGGCACGGATAAGTGGTTGGAAGATCATTTCCGGGTAAAATATGACACCAAGGTTGTGAACAGTCTAGTTCAGCCTCAGACAGATGCTAGGGAGAGAGATGGAGTCGGTGGCTGGGGAATGGAGTTTGTGGTGGAGAAATGGGGAAATAGAGAGAATATGAGAATAAAGGAACACTTCAGAAACACCAACCACAGTATGCCTACATTAAATGTAATGGCCTCAAAGGTAAGGCTGCTGGACTGGAATATGGCACAGTTTCGTGAGATAACCGATCGAGCCCAAATTAACTTAGAAATGCATGGGTTAATTAAGAACAGCCAGTATGGATTCATTGAAGACAAGTCATGCTTGGCAAATTCTGTGGAATTTTTTTGAAGAAATAACTGATTGCATAGATAAAGGGAATGCAGTAAATTAAGTTTATATGAATTTTCAGTTGGAGTTGGAGAAGTGTCTCATGAGGCTTGTTTAAAAAATCCAGTTGTGTTGTATAAAAGGAAATGTGGCAGCATGGATAGAAAGTTGATTACGGACAGAAAATGAAGAGTTACAGTAAATGGGTGCTGCTCAAATTGAAGAAGGATTGGAAGTGGTATACCCCAGGGGTCAGTACTGGGCCCACTTTTGTTCATACATATATATATATCTTCATCATAGGCAGTCCCTCGAAATCGAGGAAGACTTGCGTCCACTCTAAAAGTGAGTTCTTAGGCGAGCCAAAGGCGGGCAGAGGAAACGTTACAAGGACACCCTCAAAGCCTCCCTGATAAAGTGCAACATACCCACTGACACCTGGGAGTCCCTGGCCAAAGACCATCCTAAGTGGATGAAGTGCATCCGGGAGGGCGCTGAGCACCTTGAGTCTCATCGCCGAGAGCATGCAGAAATCAAGCGCAGGCAGCGGAAAGAGCGTACGGCAAACCAGTCCCACCCACCCCTTCTCTCAACAACTATCTGTCCCACCTGTGACGGGGACTGTGGTTCTCGTATTGGACTGTTCAGCCACCTAAGGACTCATTTTAAGAGTGGATGCAAGTCTTCCTCGATTCCGAGGGACTACCTATGATGATGATAATGACGATGAACAGTCCAATACGGGTATTACAGTCTCTGTCACAGGTGGGACAGACAGTCGTTGAAGGAAAGAATGAGTGGGAGTGGTTTGCCACACGCTCCTTCCGCTGCCTGCGCGTATATATATATATTTATATGATTTGGACTTGGCTGACCACACAGATTTGTAAAAAACATTATTGTGTGTGCAATTTTGGGCACCCCATTATAGAAAGGACATTAAAGCCACAAAGAGCATGCAGCATAGATTCACCAAGTTGATTGTCAAGGCTGAGAAATGATAGTTATGAGACTTGAGATATTGGCCTGTTTCCACAACAGGAAAGGTTAAGAGGAGATTTAATTGAGTTTTTTTTTAATTATGAAGGGCTTTAATCGAGAGAACAAGGAAAGATTATTTCATTTCTGTTGGTGAGTAAGTGAAGAAGGGTCATCAATTTAAAATTGATCCTAAGAAAGTAAGGTGAGTAGTTAGTGGAACGTTATTTGCATAGAGAGATATTGAAGCATGGAATGCTTTGCCATAGGGAATGGTTGAGGCAGAGAACATTACATCTTCTGATCAATATTTGAAGCAGAGGAAATTACAGGGTTATGGGAAGAAAGCAGGGCAATGAGATTCAGTTCGGCTTGTTCTAACATCGAGCTGGTACAAAGACTATGGGATAAATTACCTCCTTCTATGCTGTAAACTTCTATGGTTTAAAATAAGTACAAACGAGTAGTGACGACACTGCATGAAGACTGGAGTCTGCTCATGTGAAGTTCGGCAAGTGTACTCTCTTGCACTTTTTTCTCGCGATACTCAAGGCCATCGTTACTTTTTCAGTCATATTCAGTAAAATAATTGTCCAATTTCTCAGAACAAAGAAAATTGAATTTCAATGGGTTAAATGATTTACCGCTTTTATATAAGAACTCATGGCAGGCAGTGATTCTCCTGTATGGAAAGTTCAATGACAAGAATAAGGAACTATTTTACTTCAGATAATTAGAGTCTTCATTGTGTGATATAAGGATTGAGCTTCTCTTCACCTTCAACTGGGAATTCTGTTATTTAACCTTTGTCGATGGTACTACTTGCTCACAGATTGATTCTTCCCCATCTAACTGCTTTGCTGTTACAGTTCTCATCTGCCTGCAGCGTAACTCCTACTGTTTTTACAGGCGGAACAAAAATCAAGATAATTATGGCCTAATCTCAAGGCATTTGCTTGTAAAAGATACAGATGTAAAACAAAAAATATATGCAGTTAAAAAGATTATCATTTTAATGCATTTGGTCTTAAAGATGAGGGGCTAGACTTTCCACTTCACATCGCCCATATATCGCCCAAAACGGCCTTTCATCGCCCATTTTGACAAAAAAGTGGAAATTGAGGTTGGATAATCGGCGAAAAATTATCCCCCTGACTTTCAGCTCACATCGCCGAGCTGATCGCTGAGGTGATCTCCTGTACATTGTCCAGCCCAACTTTCGGCATATCGCCAGCACATTGCCAGGCTAATAGCTCACCGAGAACATCGCTGGAGAATAGTTGCTTTTTCCTGGCCTTCCTCACAGCACTACGGACACCATTTTGAATGACAGAGGAAGGGAGAAGGCTGCTAAAAGGGGCTTTTAACATCCTTTTAATGATAGATCCACACACATTTGTACTTATATTTATATTTAAATGTACAACAGTTGCATTAGTGTTTTAACTTAACTTTACTTACGTAATTAAAAGACAATGCACAATGATTGTAAGATTCAACAAAATTTTATTATTAACAATTTCAATTTTAAACACCCCCCACCCCCCAACAGCAACAGTAACAAGAACAACAACAAGGAAAACATGAACAGCAATAACACCCCCTCCCTAACTGCGGCCACGTTTCCCTCCAGATCCTGGACTGGACCCACCCCCGCCCCCCCCCGTATCCTAGCCCCACCCGCCCGTTTTGGTCTCCCAGTATCGAGACGACGTGGGCATGCAGTGGGCAACGGCAAGACTTCCTGCCATGGTGGGGGTGATGGTGGCACGATCGGCTGTTGGGGGGGTGTTGGAGGGGAAGACAAAGCACCGGCAGGGGTATCGTCTTCCAAGTCAGAAGGAAGTGCTTCCTCCTGACTCGCTTGTGTGCCTGGGGTTGTGCTTCGATCGATCACGGCACCTTGGGGTGCAGCGCCGTGCTCAGCCAGCAATGCATACCGCAAGGCATTGGTGCCGGCGGTCTGTGCACGCATCTCCTCCAGCGTCTGCTGCATTGCCTCCGCTTGGGCAGCAGACACCCGGGAAAATTCCCGTGCGAACCGCTGGAGATGCTCGCGATTTATCGCGACCGTCTCCTCGCACAGGAAGATCAAGCCCTCTATCCGATTGTCCACTGCAGGCGAGTGCTGTGCTCGCTGGCCCAACCTCCGTGGGGTCGGCGTGCGCGCTATAACGCGCCTTGGCGTTGCCGGCTGCACGCCGCTTGGTCCCGGTGCCTCTTCAGCGGCAATAGCAACTTCCACGTTGGCCGCAGGTTCATCCCCCTCTGTGGCTTCCTCCATTTCTTCCTCCTCCTCCTCTGGCTTGGTCGTATCCTCCTCCTCCTATGCGGCCTCCACTTGCACCTCTGGTTGACCTTCGAAGCACAATTGAGCCTATTGAGCTTATTAGATCAGAAGGGTACACATTACCGACAAGCCTTTACATATTAATGTATCATGTGGATTTAACTGCCCCTGCCGCGGCTGCATCAGTTGTAGATAGACACAGGGGTTTATAGGGAGCGCACAGAGAAGGGGACAGTTGGCCAGATGACCTTACCCTGTTCTTATTGCTTATGTTCTTATGTTGTCAACCTGAGAGTAGCACAAAGGCTGCATTCAGGACATGACATCATCCGTACATTGCATTTTAATTAAATGATATTACATTACTTTAAAACTGTTTCACACATTACTCACGTGACACATGGGAGGGTCCTGCAACACCACGGGTGGTGGCCGAGCAACTGATGGTCCCCACCAGCGCTGTTGCACGCTCCTCCAGCTCACTTAAAGTCTGCATGTAAGCAGGAGCCCCTCTGGTGCACCTCCGCTGCGCCCTGTTGTTAGATAGCTTCTTCTGCAAACGTGAAAAGAGCATGGCATAGCTAATTGACTTGGTAGTTTCATGGAAAGACAACATCTTCAAACATTACATGCAAATGAGATCCACAATTGATGCACGGTTATAACAAAGATCAGTGTGTTTTGGATCTACATATGTATATATGCATATGTATGTATGTAAGAATTTACAAAATTTAATTCAATCCGGGAGATTTACTATTACAGTTTTAATTACAATCTTCATCAATACAATATAAAATCTATACTTACTCTAGCTGATGCCACAAGGCTGTTCCAGCGCTTCCGGCACTGGTCGGGCCCCTTGCCTCTGGGACACCGAGGAGACGACGTCCGCAATCTCGGACCACAGTTTCCTGTACGCCCGGGGTGGAGGTTTTCCCTTAGCATCTTGGGTAAGTTCTGTCCATTTGGAGTGCATCTCCTTGACGAGGGCCTCGTTGGCCTCGTCCGAAAATGGCTTTGCCCTTTTCCAACCCCATCCACGCTCTTGGACGATTGATGATGATGATGACATTTCTACAATTTATCCAAACCTCCAACTCTTCAACAGCAAAAAACACTTTATCCAACTCTCCAAAGGCAAAAAAACACTTTATCCAAATCTCCAACGGCAAAAAACTCGACAAAGCTCCACAAATCTCCTCCCTTCAACTCCAACAACTCTCTCCTTTATCTCTCCTCTCTCTCTCCCCAACGGCCTTGTGCGCATGTGTGGTTGACCCCTGACCTCCCAAAACACGCAAAATGATGTCAACTGGAAAAAATTTTTTACATCTCATCGCTGGCCGTTCGTTGGGCGAGCGTCACATCACTGACCTTTTGCGTTGCCCATTTGACATCGCTGACCTATCGCCGTGGAAAATCGCCATCCAAAAAATGGGCGATGAGCCAGCGATCGCCAAGGCTGGGACATCGAAAATCGCTGGAACATCGCCCATTTTTTGGGCGATAGGCAGCAAAGTGGAAAGTCTAGCCCGAGATCTTTATGTGTACATCAGAACACTTTAATGTGTGGGGGGTTAAGGATGTGAATGAAAGATGCTGTAAAAAGGAAAGTTGCGATCGTGATGACAGTGTGAGTGATGACTGTGATGCAACTATCCTCCATATGAGTTTTGTTGCTCATTGTTTATGGTTTCTGTCAGCTTCAAAGGGCACTGTGCTATTTCTAAGATCGTTCACTGTGTTTGCCTACAAATAGAGGAGGCTTCGATAGTACAACGAACCACGTGACAACATTGGTGAAAGACTTCTGTACATAATGAAATCTTAAACCTGCTCTTTTTAAATGGGTTTATGATCTTGGGAAACATAGTATTCCCCTGCTGCGTTCCCCTTTCAAAAAAAGCCTAATTATATTTTTAACTGACATTATACGTGAAATAACAGGGACTATGAAAGTTTGCAATGCAGTAGGTGCAGTGGTTGTTCCACTCTGGCAGATAAAGTAGTCCCCGTCATAAATTATTCTCTTAACTGTGCACTCATGTCAAGTCAAGGGTCAAGGTAAGACACTTGAATACTTTGTCTTTTCTCAGTCATTTTTTTCTCTGTCTAATGTATTGTTAGGTGCCTTTAGCAGCAAATAGCATAGTGGTTGTACCTTTTTCCAGTTCTGATGAAGGGTCGCAGACCTGAAGCATTAACTCTGTTTCTCTCTCCACAGGTTCTGCCTGACCTGCTGGGTATTTCCAGCATTTTCTGTTTTATTTTAGATTCCAGCATCTGCAGTATTTTGCTATTGTATTAGTGGTTATGTTACCGGACGAGTAATCCAGAGGCCTAGGCTAATGATCTGGAGACATGAGTCCAAATGCCACCACAGCAGCTGGGGAATTTATTAAATAACTCTGCAACAAAAATCTAGCATCAGTAATAGTGAATATGAAATTATTGGATTGTCATAAAAACTCATCTGGTTCAGTAATGTCCTTTTAGGGAAGGAAATCTGCCATCCTTACCTGGTCTGGCCTCCAGACACACAGCAATGTGGGTGACTCGTAACTGCCCTCTGAAATGGCCTAGCAAGCTACTCAGATGTACCAACCGCTACAAAGAAGTATACCAAGAATAGAAACCGACAGACCAACTGGCATCGACCTTGGCACTGGCTTCAGACATGACAACGGCATACCTAGCCCAGTCGACCCTGCAAAGGCCTCCTCACTAACATCTGGGGAGAGCTGTCCCACAGACTCATCAAGCAACAGTCTGACATAGTCATACTCACAGAATCTTACCTTTCAGTCAATGTCCCAGACTCCTCCATCACCATCCCTGGGTATGTCCTATCCCACCAGCAGGATAGACCCACCAGAGGTGGCAGCACAATGGTATGCAGTCTGGTGGGGGTGACCTCAACATTGACTCCGGACCCCATGAAGTCTCATGGCTTCAGGTCAAGCATGGGAAAGGAAACCTCTCCTGATTACCACCTACCACCCTGCCTCAGCTGACGAATCAGAAGTCTTCCATGTTGAGCACCACTTGGAAGAAGTGGCACAGAATGTACTCATGTGGGATGAACGTTAATGTCCATCAGCAAGAGTGGCTTGGCAGCACCACTAATGACCGAGTTAGCTGAATCCTGAAGCAGATAGCTGCCAGACTGGGCCTGCGGCAGGTGGTGAGATAATCAACACAAGGAAGAAATCTACTTGACTTCATTCTCACCAATCTACCTGTTGCAGATGCTTCTGACAATGACAATATTGGTAGGAGTGACCACCACACAGTCCTTGTGGAGGCAAAGTCCCATCTTCTCACTGAGGACTACTCTACAAAGCACAAGTTTGGAGTGTGATGGAATACTCTCTGCTTGCCTGGATGAATGCAGCTCCAACAACACTCGACACCATCCAAGACAAAGCAGCCCACTTGATTGGCACCCCATCCAGCACCTTAAAGATTCACTCCCTCCACCATCGGTGCACTGTGGCTGCAGTGTGTACCATCTCCAAGATGCATTGCAACATCTTGCCAAGGTGTCTTCAACAGCACCTCCAAAGCACATGACCTCCACCACCTAAAAGGACAAGGGCACCATCCTGACTTGGAAATATATCGCTGATCCTTCATCCTCGCTGGTTCAAAATCTTAGAACTCCCTCCCTTACAGCAGGGCTCAATGCTGGGTCCCTTGCTTTTTGTTGTATATATCAATGACTTGGACTTGAATGTTGGGGGTATGATTTAGAAGTTTGGCAGATGAAAGTAAAATAGACTGTGTGGTTGATAATGAAGAAGAAAGCTGCGGACTGCAGGAAGATATCATTGTCCTGGTCAGGTGGGAAGAACAGTGGCAAATGGAATTCAATACGGAGAAGTGTGAGGTAATGCATTTGGGGCGGTCTAACAAGACAAGGGAATACACATTAAATGGTACGACACTGAAAAGTGTAGAGGAACAAATGGACCTTGGAGTGCAAGTCCACAGATCCCTGAAGGTAGCAGGCCAGGAAGACAAGATGGTTAAGAAGGCACATGGGATACTTGCCTTTATTAGTCGAGGGATGGAATACAAGAGCAAGGACGTTATGCTTGGACTGCATAAAACACTGGTTTGGCCACAGCTGAAGTACTGCGTGCAGTTCTGGTCACCACATTATAGGAAAGATGTGATTGCACTGGAAAAAGTGCTGAAGAGATTTACAAGAATGTTGCCTAGAGTGGAGAATTTTGGCTATGAGGAAAGATTGGAGATGCTGGGTCTGTTTTCTATGGAACAGAAGTTTGTAGGTTCAGAGACTTTGAGCACAAAAAATCTAGGCTGACAATCCAGTGTACAGAAATGCTGCACTGTTGGAGGTGCTGACTTTTGGATAAGATATTTAAAGCGAGGCCCCATCTGCTCTCTCAGGTGGACGTAAAAGATCCCATGACATCATTTTGAAGAAGAGCAGGGCAGTTATCCCCAGTGTCCTGGTCACTATTTATCCCTCAATCAAATCAGTAAAAAAGCAGATTATCTTATCATCATCACGTTGCTGTTTGTGGGAGCTTTCTGTCCGCAAACTGGCTGCCGCGTTTCCTACATTACAACAGTGGCTACACTTCAAAAAGTACTTCATTGGTTGTAAAGCAGTTTAGGATGTCCAGTGGTCATGAAAGGCACTATATAAATGCAAGTCTTCCTTTCTTTCTTTGTTTCCTTCTTTCCTTCTTTCATTCCTTCATACAGATTTTCTCTGAACCTAATCTCAGTCTGTGCAGATGGTGTAACATTGACAATCGCCCCTTCATCATGATCCACTAACATATCTGTATAACGTCACCATACAATACGCACTTTCCCTCTTCTAAGTCATCCGTTGGAATACACACCAGAACTTTAGGGGTGACTGTTCAACTCAAAGACACTCTCTTGCCACAAACCACTCTCTTATTTGTGTAATGAATGTAAAGTTGGAGATGATATTCCAGCACACAGTTGTGATGATATTACGTTTCAGCCTTTGGCAGAGAAATCGTCCCCATCAGTAATCGTTCTCTTAACTGTGCTTTGATGTCAACTAAGGGATCAACCTACAACACTTTCTCTCTCACTTCAGTCATATTTCTCTATGTCTGAGGTATCATTTGGTGCCTGAAGGGTCAATTTTACATTTTAGCAATGGCAGAAAATAAGTCGGTGGATTAACTGCCCCATGATCCATTTCCCCCCTGTTTTCCTTTCAGTATTCATTCCTAAACTCTCCTAACTGCCCTCAAAATGTACCCTCAATCAGTGTACCTGGCATTATGGTATATTTGCTGTGCTCCTATAGGGCGAGTGAGTGTGCACTCCACATCAAGCAAACATATGTCCACTTGTGTAGAGTCCTCAGGAGCATGAATTAGAAACTTTTAAACATGGTGATAGGTTTCTGTCTATAAAAGAAAGCCTTGCATTTATATAGCACCTTTCATGATCACTGGGCATCTCAAAGCACTTTACAGCCAATGAAGTACCCGATGCTTGACTGACCCCAAGAAAAGTTATGTTTTCCTGCATTCTGTTTTCGTTGTATACTTTAAAAAATATTTTTATGAGTTTTTCTGAAAATAAGCTTCAGGATTGTTTCTTAACATTAACAAGAATGGGATTGTGCAGCCAAATTAGACAGGTACTTCAAGCTGTGTATTGACTGGCTGGTCTGCCTATACCTATCCATAATGAAGGCTTTAGTTTAAAGTAATGTGCCTTCGCGTTTAAATTTCAAGACTGTAGGCTATTTCATTTATGAGAAATAAAATATCCCAACAAGAGGCTTGTGCCCTTCTCTGAGGGAAAGTCTGATAACAAGACTGCCAGCCTACTAACCAGGCAAAATTCATACAAAATCTCTCTCAGTACAGAGCAGTCCTCGTCAACCCAGGCATGACACATGAAAAAACAGAGGGATATTCAAGGGGCCCTTTGGATTGCCAAGCAAAAGGTGGTAGAGATTTTCTCTCAGGGATTTTTGATTCTCCCCGATTCTGCATCAGAAAACACAACATTTCAGAATAATTGTCTTCCATATGCATTTGTTTGTGGGGGGAAAAAACACGCACTGTACAGTCTTCATTAAACGCGACACAGCCAGGGATTGTACTACAATGTTTAGCTTGATCAACAATTGATTCGAGTCAACAAAACTTACTAAAAACTGTTAATTTTAAGGTGATTGTAACATGTTTGATTTTTCTTTTAATGCATGTGCCTGGGTAACATACTGCAGCGAGCTATCGTGCCAGAGTCTCACCTCTGGGACCTGTATTCAAATCGAGCTTAGACTGATGAGATGAAAACCACCTCTCTGCCAACTGCAGAGGATTCGAAGTGAAATTACTTTTGGACAATCTCAAGTCAATTCCCTGGTGGGAGTGAGTCCACAGCACTGACTATAATCTGACACTAATTGGTGTTAAATTCTCAGTCTGATTCAGAGAGGGGCGGATGGCCGATGTGGGAAATGGAAATGTCACAGTGGGGCAGTCAGAGGCTGCTGTTCTAAGGTTGGGGTTAAGACATGCTGTTGATGCAGATCGAAGGGAGCTTTTCTCTGCACCTGACCTGAGGGGACTTAATGATGACACTGGGTTGAGAGCTTGATAACATTTCATTTCCAGCACAGACGTCATTTGCTTTGGTGAGCATTAGTTAAACCGCCCCTTCCGCACCCTCCCCACCCAGCCCCGCCCAAAAAAATCTGAAATGAAATCACACCGAAAGCTTCTCCAAGCTATTAATGTTTACAAAATAAAATTAAAAGTCAAGAAATATGTGTTTCTAAAAATGTGACAATTTGAAACCCACTGAAAGGTTTATGCACACAGTTCTTCATAAGATTTAAATTTTTATCATCGGCAAGACAGGAATAATAAGACACACATTTAAGGTGATCATAAAAAGAATTAAAGGTGACATTAGGAAAGAATTCTTGACACAGATGTAGACCACAGACTTCTCAGCCACAAACCAATGTTGAAACAGAGTGCATAAATTATTTAAAAAATATTAAATAGTTGATTGAAATTGAAAAAAAAATTAAAGCTGGACTGCATAATTGGACTTTCTTTCAAATCTTTTTTAGATGGCTCACGTGGGTAAAAAAACACCAGCACTGATTTGATGAGTCTTTGCTGTCACATTCTGTGAATCTATAAGCATATGCTATAAGAATCTAAAAGACCGTGAAAAGACTAATTCTAAATAGTGAGGATGCTGGAAATCTGAAATAAATACAGAAAATGCTGGAAATACTCAGCAGGTCAGGTAGCATCTGTGGAGAGAGAAACAGAGTTAACATTTCAGGTCAATGACCTTTCCGCAGAACTAGCAGAAGTTTGAGATGTAACACGTTTTTAACCAAGTACAGGGGCAGGGAAAGGGGGAGGGGAGGAAAGAAGAAAAGGGAAGATCTGTGATAGGGTGGAAGGCAGGAGAGATTAAATGACAAAAGGTACGATAGTACAAAGCAAAAGGAGATGGTAATGGGCAAACACAAGACAGGAAACAGCAAGCAATGAAATGAACAAGGTAAAAGAGACTGTGGTGTCCCTGCACCTTAAATACGGATTCACACGAGGCACGTACTGCAGACACAGTCACTACGTGACCTTAACCTTTATTCCCAGGACCAAGGAGTGCTGACCCTGGGTGGGACCTCCTTTTTTATACCTGGAAACCCAGGTGAGGAGTGTCTCCCACAAGTTCACCCCTTGTGGTCAGGGTGTGCATTTCTAGGGTATAAGTACAGTGTACAGGAGTTGCATGAAGGTTACAGTTACATGAAGATTACCGTTGCATGATGGTTACATACATGACATCACCTCCCCCCTTACGTCTTTTTGTGTTTAAGGTTAAGTCTTTCAGGTCGTCGACGCTCTCTCGTGGAGCGCCGCAATTGGAGCTCTGGTGGCTGAGCCTTGGCACGCGTCTCTGTCACCTGAGGTGATTCCGGCCTGTCTGGGCTGGCCGCAGGAACTGTGCATGCTGTGGACTGTCCTTGTTGCTCGTCCACTGGCAGTGGTGTGGGTGACATCTCATGCTCTTCTTCAAGTTCCTCTGTGTCTATGCTGAGCCTTTTCTTTACTTGGTCCAAGTGTTTGCGGCATATCTCCCCATTGTTCAGTCTGACCACTATGACCCTATTCCCTTCTTTGCCAATTACGGTGCCTTCAAGCCACTTGCGTCCCAAAGCATGGTTAAGAACAAATACCAGGTCATCCATTTCTATCAACCTCCCCCTTAAGTTTCGATCATGGAACTTGGTTTGGGACTAGTGCTTGCCCTCAACAATGTCTGCCAGGGCTGGGTGAATGAGGGACAGCCTGTGTTTCATGAGGAGTTCCGCTGGCGGGACTCCCGTGAGCGAGTGCAGGTGGGACCGGTAGGCCAGCAGGAGGCGTGATAGGTGGTACTGAAGATAGGGTCCTTGGATGCATAGCATGCCCTGTTTTATGACTTGGACCGCACGTTCCGCCTGGCCATTGGAAGCTGGCTTGAACGGCGCTGTCCGGACGTGTTTGATACCATTGCCCGACATAAACTCCTGGAATTCATGGCTGGTGAAACACGGGCCATTGTCGCTGACCAGGATGTCCGGCAAGCCGTGGGTCGCGAAAACCGTACGCAGACTCTCCACGGTGATGGATGTCATGCACGAGTTTAATATGATGCACTCGATCCATTTTGAGTATGCATCGACAACGATCAGGAACATTTTCCCCATGAACGGGCCCATATAGTCTACGTGAATACGTGACCATGGCCTGGTGGGCACACGTCATGCACCTGCGAACCCAGTGTTCCAGGTCTGAGTCAATCCCTGGCCACCACACATGTGACCGGGCAATGGCCTTCATTAACATGATGCCAGGGTGCTCGCTGTGGAATTCCCTGATGAACGCTTCCCTTCCTTTCTGGGGCATGACTACCCGGCTGCCCCATAGAAGGCCTGGATGGAGAGCTCATCCATCCGTCTCTGAAATGGTCTGATCTCCTCGGGGCACGCCCCGTGTGCGGGTGCCCAATCCCCAGTCAGAACACATTTCTTTATCATGGATAGGAGGGGGTCTCTGTTGGTCCAGAGTTTGATCTTGGTGGGCTGTGATGGGGGAGTTTGCGGTGTCAAAAGCCTCAACGGCCATGACCATCTCAGCGCTTTGCTCCGACGTCCCCTCAGTGGTGGCCAGTGGGAGCCTGCTGAGCATGTCAGCGCAATTTTCAGTGCCTGGCCGGTGCCATATGGTGTAATCATACGCAGCCAGCATGAGAGCCCATCGCTGTATGTGAGCTGACACAATGGCAGGGATGTTAACGGCTTGTGGTCCGCTTCTCGCACGAACTGTCTACCGAAAAGGTACTGGTGCATCTTTTTCATACCATAAACACAAGCGAGTGCTTCCTTTTCGACCATGCCGTATCCACGCTCTGCCTTGGAGAGTGACCTGGAGGCATAAGCCACCAGTTGGAGTCGGCCATCATCATTACCCTGCTGCAACACACACCCAACCCCGAAGGATGATGCATCGCACGTTAAAACAAGTTTTTTACAGGGGTCATACAAAGTCAACAGTTTGTTAGAACACAGCAGGTTCTTCGCCTTATTGAAAGCTCGTTTTGACAGTCCCCCCAAAGCTATTCACAACCTTTATGCAGGAGCATGTATAACGGCTCGAACAATGTGCTGAAGTTCGACAGAAAGTTCCCGAAATAGTTCAAAAGTCCCAGGAATGATCGCAACTCCGACGTGTTGCCGGGCCTGGGCATCCGGCGGATCGCCTCCGTTTTTGATTCAGTGGGCCGGATCTCGTCTGCAGCAACCCTCCTGCCCAAAAACTAGACCTCTGGGGCCAAAAACACGCACTTGGCCTTTTTCAGCCGCAAGCCTACCCGGTCCAGTCGGCGTAGCACCTCCTTCAGGTTGTGGAGGTGTTCCTCGGTGTCTCGATCCGTTATAAGGATGTCATCTTTGAATACGATTGTTCCAGGAATGGATTTGAGCAAGCTTTCCATGTTTCTCTGAAAGATAGCTGCCGCCGAACGAATGCCAAACGAACAATTGTTGTAGATAAATAATCCCTTGTGCGTCGTGATGGTGGTAAGAAGCTTGGATTCTTCAGCCAGTTCCTGAGTCATGTAGGCCGAAGTGAGGTCCAGCTTCGTGAACAGCTTGCCACCTGCCAGCGTGGCAAAAAGGTCCTCCGCTCTTGGGAGCGGGCATTGGTCTGGCAGCGACACTCGGTTGATAGTGGCTTTGTAGTCGCCACAAATCCTGACCGAGCCATCTGCTTTAAGGACAGGAACGATGGGACTTGTCCAGTCGCTGAATTCAACGGCCGAACTTATGCCATCTCTGAGCAGCCTGTCCAATTCACTTTCAATTTTCTCACACATCACATACGGCACCACTCTGGCTTTGTGGTGCACTGGTCTTGGCGTCCGGAGTGATGCGTATCACTACTTTAGTGCCCTTGAACGTTCCGACACCGGGTTGAAACAGTGACCCGAATTTTTGTAGGACCTGTGAGCATGAATTTCGCTCCACAGATTAAATGGCGTGCACATCCCCCCCATTTCCAATTCATTTCGGCTAGCCAACTCCTCCCCAAGAGTGCGGGGCCATTTCCCGGGACGAACCAGAGTGGCAGTCGGTTCTGTGATCCATTATATTACCACCAAGTTTGCACTGCCTGGCACTGGGATGATTTCTTTGGTGCACGTCTGTAGCTGCGTTCCAGTTTGGGCCTGCTAGCTCTGTGTGGCCATAGTCTCTCAAATTGTTGGGCGCTCATAAGTGACTGGCTAGCTCCCGTATCCAGCTCCATGTGCACTGGGATGCCATTCAATAAAACTTTCATCATCATAGGTGGTGTTTTAGTGTATGAGCTGTGGACGTCAGCCACATGAACCCACTGAACTTCAGCATCCGTGGCTTTTCCCCAGGCATCATCCTGCATTGCAGACCCCTCATCTGGTTCCTCTGTCTCGCAGATTAGCCTCGCTACAGCCTTTTTGCACATCCTGGCCAAGTGTCCATTGATGTTACAAATCCTGCAGGTATATTGCTGAAACCTGCAGCTTTTCGCAGTATGTCTACCCCCGCACCTCCAGCATGAGCTGAGATTGTTGTTAACAAAAGGACTGTTACCAGGCATTCCTCTCTGATTGCCCATTTGGTGGGTGTTAATGGTCCCATCGCATTGTTCCTCGTGATGGCGTGAATTGCCGATATCCTTTCCATTGTCCCTGTTGCGGGCCCACCCTCGAGTCTGTTGCTGCCTGGGTGGTTTTGAAATGCCCTAGCCTGCCTGCAGGGTCCTGAGCCGCGTTCACCTTGTTAACTCCCTGGTCCATCGCCACGTTGGGACCAGGGCTGCGTGCATAAATTAGCTTGGTCTCCTCTTCCCCTGCCATGAAGGTCTGAGCTATCAATGCCACCCCTTCTAAAGTCAAGTCCTTGGTCTCTATGAGCTTCCTGAAAATCCCGGCATGATTAATGCCCTCAATGAAGAAATCCCTTAACATCTCCCCCCTGAAGGCGTCTGTGAACTTACAGAGACTGGCCAAGCGCCGCAGATCCACAACGAAGTCCGGGAAGTTTTGTCCCTCCCAACGCCGGTGAGAGTAGAACCGGTGCCGGGCCATGTGTACGCTACTCGCTGGCTTGAGATGCTCACTGATCAGCTGGCTGAGCTCTTCAAAGGACTTGTCATTGGCTTTTGGGGTGCGAGCAGGTCTTTCATCAGCGCATACGTCTGTGGTCCGCAGCTGGTCAGTAGATACGCCCTCCGCTTGTCAGCCACTGCCGCTCCCAGCCAGTCCTTCATGACAAAGCTCTGCTGGAGTCTCTCCATGAAGTCGGCCCAGTCCTCACTCACACAGTAACATTCCTCTGTGCTACCAGTGGCCATCCTCATGGTTTGGTGATTCCCGTTTCTCGTCGCCAAATGTGGTGTCCCCGCACCTTACTACGGATTCACACGAGGCATGTACTGCAGACAAAGTCACTATGTGACCTTAACCTTTATTCCCAGGACCAAGGAGTGCTGACCCTGGGTGGGAGCTCCCCTTTTATACCTGGAAACCCAGGTGAGGAGTGTCTCCCACAAGTTCACCCCTTGTGGTCAGGGTGTGCATTTCTAGGGTATAAGTACAGTTTACAGGAGTTGCATGAAGGTTACAGTTACATGAAGATTACCGTTGCATGATGGTTACATACATGACAGAGACAAACAGAAATCCTATCGGAGAGAAGAGCAAAACTTCTTCAAGGTGGGCATTCCTAGAAGAGAAGTGGCAGTGAATTAAACACTGATACAAAAGTAAAGTAGTGCGGATGCTGGAAATCTGAAATAAAAAAGAAAATGCTGGAAATACCCAGTAGGTCAGGCAGCATCTGTGGAGAGAGAAACGGAGTTAATGTTTCATGTCGATGACCCTTCGTCAGAACTGGAAAAAGTTAGAGATGTAACAGATTGCTTTGTAAATACTGTTCAGCCTGCCTGCTTGCTCCATTACATAAAGAACCATTTGACAAATTTTTTTAATATATTTTGTCTGATGCAGACTGATCATATTTCTACAACAATTCAGATTTCCAAGAGTTTTGCGAACTGTTGGCAGAAAGGAATCAGCTTTCAATTTACAATCACAATTTACTGTTCCTACTTGTGGGTGAAAAATTTGCTAAACAATAATGTATTTTCATTAGTAAATATGAATAATTTATTAGCAGTCTAGAATTCTGAATTGGTTGATAACAATTCTGTCATATGAAATAGATTTGGTTCTTGTAAGCGCAAAGACAATTTTTTATCCAGTTACTCATGCTTTTAAATATTTTATTGACAAATATATTAATGAATTAAAGTTCAAGTTGTATGGTTGTCTACCCTTATGATGAAATATTTGTTGTACATTTTCCCATGTATAGAGAGTGGTTGATCTTGGTCTCATTTTTCAGTCCCAATACGCAATAGAGGCAAGTTGAGATGATCGGGTTGAATGGAGGGAAAGAGAAAATCATCCAGATGGGTGGGACATTGTCTATCTGATCCGAACAACATTTTGGCATGAATGGACAAAACTGAAGTGAAAGAGACATGCGTTTATTGAAGGTTGTCCTTTAGCCTGTGTCTTAGAAATGTCTCAAAGTGGCTCACGTGCAGTGAATTACTTAAAAGTGCAGTTAGTGTTTTTATTTCAGCAGCCAATTTGTGCACAGCAAGATCCCATAAACAGCAAATGAGTGAAATTACCACTGTTGGTTGAGGGGCAAATATGGACTAGGACACCTTCAATATTGCAATAAGATTTTTTTGTCTAATGGCCATCTGTACATGCCTTTTTAACATTTCATCCAGAAGACATAGTCGGGATCGAATGGTAACAGTTTAGTCAGAGGCAGAATGGATTAACATGATGTCCTTTTGTCTTTGATTCCAGATATCAGAGGTTTACATTACTTGGGATGACTGTCTCCTCACTGCCTACTGTATGGATGCTATGCAAATTGAGTTTTGGATAGTCTGAACTCAGTTCCTAGTAACTGCAAGGTCGCAGTATAATCTTTCACACAGGTGAACCAATCAAACCACTGATGCAGAAGAGAGTACTGTTCTGAGGCTGTGATTAATATGCATCATTAGGAAAAGTAGATACTGGTGTACTTTGCAATGTAGCATATTATCTGACTTAGGGGTGTCTGATGCTCATACCGGAGTCAAATATGGAAAAGAATCACAGAATGATAGCGCACAGAGGGATGATTCGGCCCATCGTGCCTGTGCTGGCTTCTTGAAAGAGCTACTCATGATCCTGTCCTTTCCCCATAGCCCTGCAAATGTTTGCCCTTCAAGTCTTTATTCAATTCCCTTTTGAAATGTGTTATTGAATCTGCTTTCACCACCCTTTCAGGCAGTGAGTTCCAGATTATAACAACCAGCAGCTTAAAAAATGTCTCCTCATCCTGCCTCTGATTCTTTTGTCAGTGGCCTTAAATCTGTGCTCTCTGGTTACCAACCCTTCTGCCACTGGAAACAGAGTAAATAAGGATGAACTATCAAAACCCCTCATGATTTTGAACACCCTGATTAGATCTTCCCATAACCTTCTCTGCTCTGCGGAGAACAACCCCAGTTTCACTTGTCTCGCCATGTAACTAAATCCTGCATCCCTTGTACCATTCTAATAAATCTCCTGTGCATCCTTTCTAAGGCCTTGACTTCCTTCCTAATGTATACTGTTTTTAGTGAAGTCGAATGTGACTGGCATGGGACACGGGAGAGAATTTCCCTGCTCTTCAAATAGTGGTTGTAGGATTTTTTACGTCCACCTGAAAGGGCAGACAAGGCGTCGGTTTGAAGACTCATTGGAAAGACAACACCTCTGGCAGTGCTGCATTCCTCAGCACTGGTATCACGAGTCTCACCCTAAATATGTGCTAGAATCCCTGGAGTGGGAATTGAACCCATGACTCCAGCAGTGAGCAAAGCTGACAAGATCCAATCCCTTTTCCCTAGCCTAGACTGTGCCTTTGTTATTATACAGGGCCCAGAAGAGGCGAGGGCCCAGGGACAGCACTGGCTAGCCCAAACTGTGATCTGTGGATTGTAGGAGCATGTGCGCACTAGATCCATGCAACAGAACTTGGTCTCCAATTGTCTTGGTTAACTGTTGCCACTGGATGAAGACCTAGCTCTGTCAAGCCCGTGTGGTGGCTGGTGTGCAATGGCCACCACACGTTAAAAGAATCCATGCACAGGCATCTTCCACCCTTCAATATGTAGTTCAGGACCTAGAATGTCAGGTCCCTCATTGAAACATCTGTGAACTCATCCCTTTTTGGTGTGGAAACGGGTTATCTTCGCCACGAGGGACTGCCTAATACTATAATGTATACTCTGGCTGGTCTTATTCCACACTGCTTCCATCCCTCACTTTTCATTAGAAAAGAAACCTAGAAGAACATTGACGACAGACAAATAAATAACATTTAATATAAGCTCCATCTGATGTATTCAACTGTTAAACCTGCAGTAGATGATGCCGAGCCTTGTTTGTGTGGCACAGTATTACTTTATTGACTCTGGAGGAGCTATCAGGCAGTTGTATTTCAGGACATTCTGAAGGCTGGAACATTTCCTTTATGCTGCAGTACAACAGCACTGTTATTTGATACCTTTTTAGAGAGGACAATCATTCAAATGTTTCCATTGTGTTGGAACAATATGATTTTTGTAGCCACATTCAAATGGCAGCCATAGAAAGAAGCAGTATAACACCAGGCAGAGACGAAGGAGCAACTGCTTCAACATGCACAGCGGGTAGAATATTGTCTCCTCAACTTCTTTTCAAGAGGACTCAATGGGGGAAAATGCTGAATTGAAGGAATATTGTGCCAAAAAGGACTTTGATGCCAGGCAACTGTGAGATGGTCATGTATACAAAGTTTCATTCAATTTACACAAAATAAGGTCGAAAGACAATTCACCTTCAAAGTTATTTTCATTTGAATCCAGGACACAGCAATGACCACTGAACTTTTCTTTCAGGATAAGGTGGGAGAGATCAATATTGTGACGTTTTACTCGACTGTGCTTGGAGTTAGTGCAGAACTTTACCTCAGAAGATTAAATTAGTCACATAGGGTAGATGTCTGCGCTCCTCTAATTCTGCCCTCTTGAGCATCCCTGATTGTAATCGTTCAACCATTGGTGGCCGTGCCTTCTGCTGCCTAGGCCCCAAATTCTGGAACTCCTTTCCTAAACCTCTCCACCTCTCTACCTCTCTTTTCTCCTGCAAGACGCTCCTAAAAACATACCTCTTTGACCAAGCTTTTGGTCACCTGTGCTAATTTCTACTTGTGCGGCTCGGTGTCAAATATTTTATCTCATAATACTTGGGACGTTTCACTATGTTAAAGGTATATAAATACAAGTTGTTGTTGTTGATTGCACCTGCTCTATAGATTAAGAAGTCTTGATAAACCAAATGGCTTTTTTTTCTTGTTCCATACTTTCTTTAGTGCTTATGTTAGAGTATGTTAAAGCAGATAAAATATTATATTAACATTAATTGCAAGCTACTGAGCAGTTCACCCTTTAATATGAGTTATTGTAGCTCAATCTCCTCCCCACTCGCCCCCAACCAGCCCCTCCCCAGTCGCTGCTGGTTAATCTCGTGCCCCCACTCCTCCCCCATCCCCAGTCGCTGCCACCACCACCATCAACAGCACCCCAAATGGGACACCAGGAATACAAATTGCCTTGAAAGAATCTGAGAGACCAATTAAAAAAGGTGGAGAGGCACAACAGGTCAATCAGCATGTGGCGAGAACAGATGTCACTGTTACTGGCTCATAGCCTTCCTCAGATCTGAAAAATAAGAAAAAAATATATAATAATCTACATCAGCTAACAGAGTCATGGTGCTGAGTAAAAATATTAGAAATGTATTGCATCAACCATCCTGTGTACCCCACCAATAATCAGTTCCATTTACGCCCAAGACAGATTTCCACCCCGTGAACACAACATTAGAAATAGGAGCAGGACTAGGCCATTTGGCCCCTCGGGATTGCTCCGCCATTCAGTTAGATCAAGGCTAATCTTCCACCTCAATTCCACTTTCCTGCACTATCTCCATATCCCTTGATTCCCTTAATATTCAAAAATCTATCAATCTCTGTCTTGAATATGCTCAACAACTGAGCTTCTACAGCCCTCTGGAGTAGAGAATTCCAAAGATTCACAACCCTCTCAGTGAAGAAAGTTCTCTTCATCTCAGTCCTAAATGACCGACTCTTTAACTCAAGACTGTGACCCCTGGTTCTAGACTCCCCAGCCAGAGGAAACATCCTCCCTGCATCTACCCTGTCAAGCCCTGTAAGAATTTTGTATGTTTCCATAAGATCACTTCTCATTCTTTTAAACTCAAGAGAATATAGGCCTAGTCTACTCAATCTCTCCTCATAGGACAATCCCCCCATCCCAGAAATCAGTCTGGTGAATCTTCGTTGCATTCCCTTTATGGCAAGTATATCCTTCCTTAGGCAAGGAGACCAAAACTGTACACAATACTCCAGTTGCAGTCTCACTAGACCCCTATATAATTGTAGTAAGACATCTTTACTCTATACTCAAATCCTCTTGTAATAAAGGCCAACATACCATTTCCTCTCTTAATTGCTTGCTGTTCCTGCATGTTAACTTTCAGTGATTCATATACAAGGACACCTAGGTCCCTCTGAACACCAACATTTCCCAGTCTCTCACGATTTAAAAAAATATGCTGATTTTCTATTTTACCTACCAAAGTGGATAACTTTACATTTCTCCACATTATATTCCATTTGCCATGGTCTTGCCCACTCACTTAGCCTGTCTATAGCTCCTTGAAGCCTCTTTGCATCCTCCTCACAACTTACATTCCCACCGAGCTTTGTATCATCAGCAAACTTGTATATACAGGTGCAGCGACCCGAATCCCAACCCTCGAGACTGAGGCCATTCCGGATTTTGCGTTTTGCCGGATTTTGAAACGTCTTTCTGACATCACGAATCCGGAAACACCCGAGCCCAGGTTCGGGTATTTCCGGATTTCGGAATGTTAGAAAGTGACGGGGAGGGGTGGGTGCTCGTCGATGAGCTGTTCGGGTCGCCGGCTGAGGCCACGCCACCGTGGAAGTGTTTGGGCGGGGCCTCGCCACCGAGATGTTCGCGCGGGGCCCTGCCGCCGAGATGTTCGCGTGGGGCCCCGCTGCCGAGATGTTCGCGTGGGGCCCCGCTGCCGAGATGATCGCGTGGAGCCCCACCACCGAGATGTTCGCGTGGGGCCCCGCTGCCGAGATGATCGCGTGGAGCCCCACCACCGAGATGTTCGCGTGGAGCCCCACCACCGAGATGATCGCGCGGGGCCCCGCTGCCGAGATGATCGCGTGGAGCCCCACCACCGAGATGTTCGCGTGGAGCCCCACCACCGAGATGTTCGCGTGGAGCCCCACCACCGAGATGTTCGCGCGGGGCCCCGCTGCCGAGATGTTCGCGTGGGGCCCCGCTGCCGAGATGATCACGTGGAGCCCCACCACCGAGATGTTCGCGTGGAGCCCCACCACCGAGATGTTCGCGCGGGGCCCCGCCGCCGAGATGTTCGCGTGGGGCCCCGCTGCCGAGATGATCGCGCAGGGCCCCGCTGCCGAGATGATCGCGTGGAGCCCCACCACCGAGATGTTCGCGTGGAGCCCCACCACCGAGATGTTCGCGTGGAGCCCCACCACCGAGATGTTCGCGCGGGGCCCCGCTGCCGAGATGTTCGCGCGGGGCCCCGCTGCCGAGATGATCGCGTGGAGCCCCACCACCGAGATGTTCGCGTGGGGCCCTGCCGCCGAGATGATCGCGTGGAGCCCCACCACCGAGATGTTCGCGTGGGGCCCCGCTGCCGAGATGATCGCGTGGAGCCCCACCACCGAGATGTTCGCGTGGGGCCCTGCTGCCGAGATGATCGCGCGGGGCCCCGCTGCCGAGATGATCGCGTGGAGCCCCACCACCGAGATGTTCGCGTGGGGCCCCGCTGCCGAGATGATCGCGCGGGGCCCCGCTGCCGAGATGATCGCGCGGGGCCCCGCTGCCGAGATGATCGCGTGGAGCCCCACCACCGAGATGTTCGCGCGGGGCCCTGCCGCCGAGATGTTCGCGCGGGGCCCTGCCGCCGAGATGTTCGCGCGGGGCCCTGCCGCCGAGATGTTCGCGTGGGGCCCCGCTGCCGAGATGTTCATGCGGGGCCTCACCGCCGAGGAGATGATCGTGCATTTTCCCCACTACTGACGTCAGCCTAACTGATCTGCAGTATCCGGTTTTCTCTCTCCCTCCTTTCTTAAATAGTGAAGTTAAATTTGCTACCTTCCAATCCGCAGGAGCCATTCTAGAGCCTATGGAATTTTGGAAGATGACAACCAATGCATCCACTATTTCTATAGTCACCTCTTTCAAAGCCTTAGGATATAGGCCATCAGGTCCAGGGGAATTATCAGCTTTCAGTCCCATTAATTTCTCCAGTACCATATTTTTACGAATACTTATTTCTTTCAGTTCCTCATTCTTGCTATACCCTTGGTTCTCCATTATTTCCGGCAAGATTTTTGCAACTTCTTCCGTGAAGACAAAAACAAAGTATTAATTTCTCTGGCATTTCCTTATTCCCCATTATAATTTCTTCTGTCTCAGCCTGTAAGGGGCCCACATTTACTTTCACTAATCTTTTCATTTTTACATATACAAGCTTTAACAGTCTGTTTTTATGTCTCTCGCTAGTTTACTCTCATATCCTATTTTCCCTTTCTTTATCAATTTCATAGTCCTCCTTTGCTGAATTCTGAAATCCTCCCAATCCTCAGGCTTACTGCTCTTTTTGGCAACTTCATAAGCCTCTTCCTTTGATCTAATACTATTTTAGCTTCCCTTGTTAGCCACAGTTGGACTCTCTTCCTGTGGGGTTTTTGTGACTTAAGGGAGTGTATATTTGTTGTAATTTGTGTACTAATTCTTTAAATGCTATCCATTGCTTGTCTACCATCATACCTTTTAATGAAGTTTTCCAATCTACTTTAGCCAACTCGCTGCTCATACCTTCATAATTTGCTTTGTTTAGATTTAAGACCCTAGTTTTGGATTAAACTAAATCACTTTCAAACTCAATATAAAATTCTATTCTTTATGGTCAGTGCTCCCTAAAGGCCCCTTTACTCATCATCATAGGCAGTCCCTTGGAATCGAGGAGGACTTGCATCCACTCTTAAAATGAGTTCTTAGGTGGCTGAACAGTCCAATACGAGAACCACAGACTCTGTCACAGGTGGGGCAGATAGTCATTGAGGGAAGGGGTGGGTGAGACTGGTTTGCCCGTACACTCTTTCCGCTGTCTGCGCTTGTTTTCTGCATGCTCTCGGCGATGAGACTCGAGGCGCTCAGCGCCCTCCCGGATGCACTTCCACCATTTAGGGCGGTCTTTGGCCAGGGACTCCCAGGTGTCAGTGGGGATGTTGCACTTTATCAGGGAGGCTTTGAGGATGTCCTTGCAACGTTTCCTCTGCCCACCTTCGGCTCGTTTGCCGTGAAGGAGTTCCGAGTAGAGCGCTTGCTTTGGGAGTCTTGTGTCACGCATGCAAATGATGTGGCCTGCCCAGCGGAGCTGATCAAATGTAGTCAGTGCTTCAATGTTGGCCTGTCCTCCCGGGGATTTGTCGGGTCTTGCGGAGACATCGTTGGTGGTATCTCTCCAGCGACTTGAGATGTCTGCTGTACATGGTCCATGTCTCTGAGCCATACAGGAGGGTGGTTATTACCACAGCCCTGGTGAGTTTGGTGGCAGTTTTGAGGGTCTGGTCTTCAAACACTCTTTTCCTCAGGTGGCCGAAGGCTGCACTGACGCACTGGAGGCAGTGTTGAATCTCGTCATCAATGCCTGCTCTTGTTGATAAGAGGCTCCCGAGGTATGGGAAATGGTCCCATTTATTACAAGCTTATTAATTAACCATTTCTCATTGCGCAATACTAGATCTAAAATAGCCTTTTCCCTAGTTGGTTCCTCAACATACTGATCTAGAAAACTATCTTTTATACATTTCATGAAATCGTCCTCTACACTATTACTGCATATTTGGTTTGCCCAGTCTATCTGTCCCCCATGATTACTGTATTACCTTTGTTATATGCATTTCTAATTTCCTGATTTATACTGTGCCCTACGTTACCACTACTGTTTGGGGGCCTCTAAACAACTCCCACCAATATTTTCTGCCCCTTGCTGTTCTTCACTCCACACAAACTGATCTTCTACTTGATTTTTGGAGCTAAGATCCTTTCTCTCTACTGTCTTTATCCTATCCTTTATTATCGGGACTACTCCTCCTTTTCCATTTTGCCTATTTTTCTAAAAGTTAAGTATCCTGGAATATTTAGTTACCAACCTTGGCCACTTTGCAACCACGACTCCGTAATGCCTATTAGATCAAACCTATTCATTTCTATCTGTGCTATTAATTCCTCTATATTGATGCGAATGCTTCGCATAGAGTTGGTTGTTTCCATAAATCTTGTTTCTCATTGGTAACTGCTTTCCTCATTTTTGGTCACTACCTCTTCAGCTCTGATTCTCGGCTGTTTAGTTTGGAGCCAATCAAAAAAAGTATTTTAAAAATTCTTTCACAGGATGTGGGCCTCGCTGGCAAAGCCAGCATTTATTGCTCATCCCTAATTGCACTTGACAAGGTGGTGGTGGGCTGCTTTCTTGAACTGCTGCAATCCATGTGGTTGGGGAAAGTGTGAAAGAAAGAAAAACTTGGATTTTTATCGCGCTTTTCACAACCACCAGATGTCTCAAAGCATTTTTAAGCCAATGAAATACTTTTGGAGTGTAGTCACTGTTCGAATGTAGGAAACAAAGCAGCCAATTTACAGCAATGTGATGATGACCAGATAATCTGTTTTTTTGATTGAGGGATATATATTGGCCAGGATACCGGGGATACTCCCCTGCTCTTCGACATCGTGCCGTGGGTATCTTTTACGTCCACTTGAGAGAGCAGATGGAGCCTCGGTTTAACGTCTCATCTGAAAGACGGCACCTCCAACACTGGAGTGTCAACTCAGATTTTTTGTGCTCAAGTCCTTGGAGTGGGACTTGAACCACAACCTTCTGATTCGGAGGCGAGAGTGCAGCCACTGAGCCACCGCTGACACACTGACAAGAAAGCAAGTGTGGCACTTACAGGAATTAAAACTTTCATTTATTATAAAGTCAGCAAATACACTGTGGGCACATTAAGTGCATCAAACAGCTAATAGCTTGTTCCCAGCTCAATGCTGCGCAACTGATACTCTAAAACTCTGGGAGAGAGATGTATTTCTCATGCGCGCTCTCCTCCCAAAAAAATTATTGTCAGGCCTGCCCTCCCCAATAGTCCCAGATGCTGTATCCCCTTAATGTTTCTGGATCCCAAAACCTCCTCTTCCACAATCTTACCAGCACTTTGGACCTCCCTCCTCTGTGTTCTTTAGGACCACAGAACCTACCTGCTATTAATGGTACCCTACCCCAGCATGTTCCTCGCATCACTCCTATCCTCGCTGCTCCCGATCCTTTCCATTACTCCCAGACTCCTTAGATGCCATTCAAAATACTCCCAGACTCTATGACCCCCTTCTAGTGTCCCCAGCCTGCAGAATCCCTCTCACAGTCCTGACAGACCTTGGGATCCCACTCCCACACTCCCATTACTCCCGAAATTGAGCACCCAGCTACCCAATACTCACCGATTCCAATGCTATCTGCTCCTCTCGTATCCAACCACCCAATAATATGCCATATGATGCACAGTATAAAACAACACATCCTCTGATTCACTATGAGCAATATCCCAGGACATATGCTAGTAATACAATGAAAGTCATTGGTTATATTGGAGTTTAAGTTTAATACTTTCTCACGCTTTTATGTCACACTTACTATTTTTAGCTCTATTTGATCTCCTTATCGCTGAAGGAAAAGGAAATAGTGCAGGGCGTGTAATGGGCAGCCGATTCTCTACTACCTTTCTCATGTCCCCGTCAAAGTTGACTTTTACATAAAGTGAGCAATGCCACGGGAAATGCAGATTGAGAAATTCCTGAAGGAATTTGGTTTCTTCGTGGTAACGGTTGTCATGGTGAATGTTGATGGCCAGGACCTCGTGTCCTGCTGATGCCCAAGAACATTGACATTGAAGGACAAAAATCAACAGTCAACTGCCGGGAAAGAATATAGGTGGTAAACTATATTACATTTTGACAATTTGCACATGAACAGTGGCCACATTTCCTCAGACTACAGATTATAAATCTTTTTAACACCTGAGGCACAGCAATGATGTTCTAGCAGATCTGTATTTCCCAACCCTCTGCCCACCCTTTAAATTAACAAATTCCAAGAATCGTGTGCGTAACTCTTCTAATTGAGCAATAGTGTCAGATTGTCTTATTTATGCTAATGTTGGTTTCAAGCCATGAAGTGTATTGTTGTTTATAGTTTCCCTCATTGATGTGGAATCTTCTGCCTCAGACTGCCACATTCTCCATTGATCACCTAATCACACAAATGCTCCATCGATAAATCAGTCTAATGTACATTCCATTTATAGCCCTGAGATTCCTCCTATTTATATTCCCTCCTTGCCTCACTGAAGCATTCTATTGGCATTATGTATTCATTATCTGTCCTATGTGGAGAGTGGTTAATACATACAAGCCACGGATTCTGCATTGCTCAATCACACCCCAATCGAGCTACTGCACAGTGCAGACCAAGTAATGACTTTCTGATTATCTGTCATTATATGATGAATGAAATAAATATGTACCATTCAGAGTAAATATAGGATGGTTAACACATCATCAGTGTTAAATTGTGGGTGTTCAGGCAGTGGGAAAAGGTTGTAAAAGGCTGTATATCGCTAACTAGGGTTATATAGACAGCTGGGAAGATTGTAGTATCAGTGAAACTGAAAGGCAAACAACAGCCTGGCATCATGGAGAAGAGATAAAATCCACTTGCAGTTAATCGAGAATTCACTTTGGAGATAGTCTCTGGCAGATCAGATTACTTTCATCTTTCAGGGAGCTACTTTTCTTTGGTGAATTAGTTGATCACTACAACATTGCATTTACTTGTTGCAAATGTTCACTTAGTATGGATTCATACTCCATTGATGCTTAGGCATGAATGTGTCGCAACCGGTCACAAATTTGAATTGTAATGGGGACGTGTACATAGGAAGTAACCAAGACCTAGAGCTCAGCATGCAGACAGTAATACTGGATGTGATTGCAAAGCTGCCATTCAAAAGAGATTCAAATGGTGTATGTTGAAAGCATCAAAAGGTTTAGCTGATGTCATAAATGCGAAGAGTTAGGCTCGAGCAAGTTATGATTGCCATCTGAAGCTGAGATTCCAGTTATGAAATGACTCTTCCATGAATTTTTAGCATATAATCTAGTAGTTGATCTCCAGTTATGTGGCTCATGGCAGAGTGGAGTACAGTGTGTAGTTTGTTGCAAACATGAAGCTGTGTTTGCATTTAACCTAGCCTGTTTCTTTAAGGCCAGGTAAGGTATGCCCTATGTGGAAGAGGTATAAATGGGCACATTTTGAGGTCAGTTGGAGCCTATTTTGGAATTTCTGTAGATTGGAAGCTGTTTGAAAATTCACAGCTCCTTTCCTTGGGGAAGAGATTACGTTATAGAATCATAGAATGGTTACAACATGGAAAAAGGCCATTTAGCCTGTTGAGCCCATGCCAGCTCTCTGCAAGAGCACTTTTGTTAGTCCCACTCCCCTGCCCTTTCCCCATAGCCCTGCAAATTATCAAGCTCTGAGAAACTACCAAATAATGACAGAACTTCTCTTTTATTTAAATACTACTTTAAAGATGTTCAGTTGAAGTGTGCCAAGCACCCACGAGATGCATTCCTTTTATGTAAATAGATAGATACTATGGAATTCGAGAGTCACTTTCGAATTGGACAGTGGGTCCAATTCTCTAGGTTCTCCCATCTACCCTGTCACTGGGCTGGAGGAGTGCAACCAAAGTGTACTGCACCTGTCCAAGCCCGGAAGCACCTGCATTTCTTGGCCTGGGCCATGTTATACCCAGTGTTGGGCTGAGTGCTGGAAAGCAGGAACAGGAATCCAGGAAAGAGCTGCAGACCACACAGAGCAGAAAAGCCCCAAGGGATGGGAAAGTTTGAAATGCTCATCTTTTGGGCTTTTCTTTGTCTTGCTGGTCGGCTCCCTTTGACCCACTGACGGGGACTCTGGCAGAAGCCCAACTCCAGCTTTGTGGAGTGCCCCTGCCCCTGTGCACCCCAATCATAGCAGCAGGATAAATAGGCAAAAGGCCAAGACCACCCTCTTTTTAGCATGAACTAAGAATTGGCCCCGGGAACCTAGAAATCCAGCAGTAATTTAAAAGGGGATATGGTCCTTCTGGCAGATGTCATAGCATGTTCAATGTCGACAAAGAATGTCAGCCTTCAGAGAGAACGATTAATACAATTATTATAATCCCTATAAGTTTATTGAATGATAATCAACAGCTGGTTACTGGATTATAATGGGGCAAAAGTTGCAGCCTCGCCGGGTCCATACGATGTGCGCACGATGCGAGGTCTCGCAAATATCGGTTCTCGGGGAGCAATGCGCATGCTCCGAGAACCGGCTTTTCCGATCTGTCTAAATTTCTTTTGACAGACCCAACTCTTTGCCCAGCGAATGTCCTTCAAACTCTTATGTCTGGTAAAAGCAGGCATAGAGCCTACTTTTACCAGTGTAAGAGTTTTAAAACATAGAAAATTCAATTTAATCGCTCATTTTTATATTAAAAACCCTGTCCATTCAGGCAAGTTTATTTTTAACCCTATCAAAAAAATATTTGTTTCTGTAAAACCTTTCATTACATTCAATTTCAATTAATTTTAAATATATGAGGTGTTCTTTTTATTTATTGTGTTGTGTTTCGTGTTTTAGTGGGGTATTCATATTGACAGTAATGGGAGCTCGCACAAGCAGAGCTCCCCTTATTATCAATGAGAATACTACATAGTGATTATTGGTCCAGGCCCACGTGATTCCAGGATACAAATACCTACCTGGAGGACATGTTCCTGTATGCTGTGCAGCGAATGAAGGCCGCCGACTGGAATCCTACATTCCTCCGGGACCACCAGGTATTTTTGTAATTTTATTTTTGGGTCGGAGGTGTTCGTCCAAAGGAAGCCTCCGACCGCAATTCGCCCCCCCAGCATCCCCCTCCCAATAATGCTGGTAACTATTATAAAGAAAACAATGCTGTCTGGGAGTGATTACAAGGTGCAATCCTGTTGCAATCTCATATGGATTTTCTATATGGAATAATGGGTGCATTGGAGCTGCTTAGACTCTGTAAATGAGGGGTTGAGATGGTTTGTATATAGAAGGAGGTTGGGGGTGAAAAAGTTGTTGGATGGCGGAAGATAACAAGATTAAAGTTGTTTTGGCAGGAGAGATCCCTAATGTGTTGCCACCCTGGCAGCCAATCCCCTGCGATGACAGATGAATCAACATTCGCGTCCTCGACCAGGCCAACTTCCCCAACATTGAAGCGCTGATAACATTTAATCAGCTCTGTTGGGCAGGCCACATAGTTCGCATGCCAGACACGAGGCTCCCAAAGCAAGCACTCTACTCAGAACACCTTCGTGGCAAATGAGCCAAAGGTGAGCAGAGGAAAAGTCACAAGGACACCCTCAAAGCCTCCCTGATAAAGTGCAACATTCCCACTGACACCTGGGAGTCCCTGGCCAAAGACCGCCCTTAGTGGAGGAAGTGCATCCGAGAGGGCGCTGAGCACCTCGAGTCTCATCGCCGAGAGCATGCAGAGATCAAGCGCAGGCAACGGAAAGAGCATGCGGCAAACCAGTTCCACCCACCTTTTCCTTCAACAACCATCTGTCTCACCTGTGACAGGGACTGTGGTTCTCGCATTCGACTGTTCAGTCACCTAAGGACTCATTTTTAAAGTGGAAGCAAGTCTTCCTCTATTCCGAGGGACTGCCTATAATATAGAAGGGTGAGTATTGGAAAATGTGTTGCAGCCTGCTACAAATGACGAATCTAACCTGTTATATATGTGGACTTGTATTTACTTTGTACAGCCAACAGAGGGCTCATCCCCTGGAGTCCCAAGGGATCCCACAATCCCTTGGGAGCACAGGCATTTAAGGAGGCTTCACAGGTTGGAGAGGCACTCTGGAGAACTGCAATAAAAGACGAAAGTCACACTTTACTTTGAGCTCCCAGTGTTCAGTCTGACTCTTTCTCCAGACACAACAACTGGTGACGAGATATAGATAGCGAACCCAAAGATGCAGGGAACAGTGGGCATCCTGGAGAAATTCTCGGAGGGAGATGATTGGGAAACTTTTGTGGAGCGACTCGACCAATACTTCATGGCCAATGAGCTGGATGGGGAAGAGAGCGCTGCCAAATGAAGGGTGATCCTCCTCACCGTCTGTGGGGCACCAACGTATGGCCTCATGAAGAATTTTCTCACTCCAGCGAAACGCACGGAGAAATCGTACGCCGATTTGTGCACACTAGTCCGAGAGCATTTGAACCCGAAGGAAAGTGTTCTGATGGCGAGGTACCGGTTCTACACCTACAAAAGGTCTGAAGGTCAGGAAGTGGCGAGTTATGTCGCCAAGCTAAGATGTCTTACAGGACATTGCAAATTTGAAGGACATTTGGAACACATGCTCAGAGACTTTTTCGTACATGGCATTGTACTTCGCAAACGTTTGATTGTAAAGACCCCAACCTTGAGTAAGGCCATCGTGATAGCCCAGGCGTTCATTGCCACCAGTGATAATACAAAGCAAATCTCTCAGCACATAAGTGCTGCTACAAGTACTGTGAACAAAGTGAAGTTGTTTTCGAATCGTGACATACAGTACAGGTCACACATACCTGCAGCTGCACGTCCACAGATGACACAGAGTCCACCATCAAGGTTGATGAATGCAACGTCATTAACACCTTGTTGGCACTGCGGGGGTGATCATCGTTTCCATTCATGCCGATTCAAAGAGTATGTTTGCAAGGTCTGTCGAACAATGGAACACCTCCAACGAGTGTGCAGGCGATCTGCAAAGCCTGTTAAACCTGCACACCACCATGTTGCAGAGGAGGACAGATCCATGGAGGATCACGACGAACCAGAGCCTCAGATAGAGGAGACAGAGGTACATGGGGTGTACACATTCACCACAAATTGTCCCCCAATAATGCTGAATGTTGAACTAAATGGACTCCTGGTGTCAATGAAGCTGGTCACAGGCGCGAACCAGTTCATCATGGGCAAAAGATTGTGGTGCAACAAGGCCTCAAGGCCAGTCTTAACTCCAGTTTGCATGAAACTAAGAACTTTCACTGAAGAACTGATTACTGTAATCGGCAGTGCTACCGTAAAGGTCTCCTACGATGGAGTGATGCACAAGCTACCACTCTGGGTGGTACCGGGCGATGGTCCTCTGCTGCTCGGCAGGAGCTGGCTGGGAAAGATACGCTGGAACTGGGACAACGTCCAAGCGCTATCGCCTGCTGACGACACTTTGTATGCCCAGGTCTGAAACAAATTTCCTTCACTGTTCGAACCAGGCATCGGGAAATTCCAAGGAGCAAAAGTGCAGATACACCTAATTCCGGGGGCGTGACCCATCCATCACAAGGCGAGAGCAGTACTGTACATGTTGAGAAAAAGGGTAGAGACCAAGCTAGACCAGCTTCAAAGAGATGGCATCATCTCACCGATCGAGTTCAGCGAGTGGGCCAGTCCTATTGTCCCAGTCCTCAAGGGAGACGGCACCGTCAGAGTCTGTGGCGATTACAAAGTAACTATCAATCGTTTCTCCCTGCAGGACCAATACCCACTACCAAAGGCCGATGACCTCTTTGCAATGCTGGCAGGAGGAAAGACATTCACGAAGCTGGATCTGCCTTCAGCCTACATGACGCAGGAACTGGAGGAATCAGCGAAGGCCCTCACCTGCATCAACACGCACAAAGGCATTTTTGTTTATAACAGATGCCCTTTTGGAATCCGATCAGCGGCGGCGCTATTCCAGAGAAACATGGAAAGTTCACTGATCTCCTGAAGTTGGTCCCGCACACCGTGGTCTTCCAGGACGATATCTTGGTCACAGGTCGGAACACAGTCGAGCACCTGCACAACCTGGAGGAGATTCTTAGTTGACTCAACCGTGTGGGGCTCAGGTTAAAATGCTCCAAGTGCGTTTTCCTGCGGCCTGAAGTGGAGTTCTTGGAAGGAGAAATGCAGCGGACGACATCAGGCCCACAAATGCGAAGACAGAAGCAATCGAGAATGCACCGAGGCCACAGAATGTGATGGAGCTGCGGTCGTTTCTGGGACTTTTGAACTACTTTGGTAACTTCTTACCGGGTCTCAGCACACTGCTAGAATCACTACATGTCTTAGTATGAAAAGAGGGTGAATGGGTTTGGGGCAAAAGTCAAGAAAATGCCTTTGTAAGAGCGAGAAAATTGTTATGCTCAAACAAATTGCTTGTGTTGTATGATCCATGTAAGCGTTTGGTACTAGCATGTGATGCGTCGTCATATGGAGTTGGGTGTGTATTGCAACAAGCTAATGATTTCGGGAAACTGCAACCGGTTGCTTATGCATCCAGGAGTCTGTCTAAGATTGAGAGAGCCTACAGCATGATTGAAAAAGAAGCATGAGCGTGTATCTATGTGGTAAAGAAAATGCATCAATACCTGTGAGGGCTAAAATTCAAATTGGAAACTGACCATAAGCCACTTATAGCCCTGTTTTCCGAGAGTAAAGGGATAAATACCAACGCATTGGCCCGCATCCAGAGATGGGCGCTCACGTTGTCCACATACAGCTATACCATCCGCCACAGGCCAGGCACAGAAAACTGCGCCGATGCTCTCAATAGGCTGCCATTGCCCACCACAGGGGTGGAAATGGCGCAGCCCGCAGATCTAGCCATGGTTATGGAAGCATTTGAGAGTGAGCAATCACCCGTCACTGCCCGACAGATCAAAACCTGGACAAGCCAGGACCCCTTATTATCTCAAGTCAAAAGTTGTGTGCTTCACGGGAGCTGGTCCAGTGTCCCAGTGGAAATGCAGCAAGAGATAAAGCCGTTCCAGCGGCGCAAAGATGAAATGTGTATACAGGCAAACTACCTTCTATGGGGCAATCAAGTAGTGGTCCCCAAGAAGGGCAGAGATACCTTCATCAATGACCTCCACAGTACCCACCCAGGCATTGTAATGATGAAAGCGATATCCAGATCCCACGTGTGGTGGCACTGTATCATAGAAACATAGAAAATAGGTGCAGGAGTAGGCCATTCAGCTCTTCGAGCTTGCATCGCCATTCAATAAGATCATGGCTGATCATTCCCTCAGTACACCTTTCCTGCTTTCTCTCCAGACCCCTTGATCCCCTGAGCCATAAGGGCCATATCTAACTCCCTCTTGAATATATTCAATAAACTGGCATCAAAAACTCTCTGCGGCAGGGAATTCCATAGGTTAACAACTCTTTGAGTGAAGAAGTTTCTCCTCATCTCAGTCCTAAATGGCCTACCCCTTATCCTAAGACTATGTCCCTGGTTCTGGACTTACCCAACATCGGGAATATTCTTCCCGCATCTAACCTGCCCAGTATCGTCAGAATCTTACACGTTTCTATGAGATCCCCTCTCATCCTTCTAAATGCCAGTGAATAAAGGCCCAGTTGATCCAGTCTCTCCTCATATGACAGTCCAGCCATCCCTGGAATCAGTCTGGTGAACCTTCACTGCACTCCCTCAATAGCAAGAACGTCCTTCCTCAGATTAGGAGACCAAACTGTACATAATATTCCAAGTGAGGCCTCACTAAGGCCCTGTAGAACTGCAGTAAGACCTCCCTGCCCCTATACTCAAATCCCCGAGCTATGAAGGCCAACATACCATTTGCCTTCTTCATCGCCTGCAGAACCTGCTTGCCCACTTTCAGTGACTGATGAACCAGTCTCGTTGCACCTCCCCTTTTCCTAATCTGCCGCCATCCAGATAATATTCTGCCTTTGTGTTTTTGCCCCCAAAATGGATAACTTCACATTTATCCACATTATATTGCATCTGCCATGCATTTGCCCACTCACCTAACCTGTGCAAGTCTCCCTGCAGCCTCTTAGCATCCTCCTCACAGCTCACACCACCACCCAGTTTAGTGTCATCCGCAAACATGGAGATATTGCACTCAATTCCTTCATCTAAATCGTTAATGTATATTGTAAAGAGCTGGGGTCCAAGCACTGAGCCCTGCGGCACTCCACTAGTCACTGCCTGTCATTCTGAAAAGGACCCGTTTATCCCGACTCTCTGCTTCCTGTCTGCCAAACAGTTCTCTATCCATGTCAGTACATTACCCCAATATCATGCACTTTGATTTTGCACACCAATCTCTTGTGCGGGATCTTGTCAAAAGCCTTTTGAAAGTCCAAATACACCACATCCACTGGTTCTCCCTTGTCCACTCTGCTAGTTACATCCTCAAAAAATTCCAGAAGATTCATCAAGCATGATTTCCCTTTCATAAATCCATGCTGACTTGGACCGATCCTGTCACGGCTTTCCAAATGCGCTGCTATTTCATCCTTAATAATTGATTCCAACATTTTCCCCACTATTGATGTCAGGCTAACCGATTTATAATTACCCGTTTTCTCTCTCCCTCCTTTTTTAAAAAGTGGTGTTACATTAGCTACCCTCCAGTCCATAGGAACTGATCCAGAATCGATAGACTGTTGGAAAATGATCACCAATGGATCCACTATTTCTAGGGCCACTTCCTTAAGTACTCTAGGATGCAGACTATCAGGCCCCAGGGATTTATCGGCCTTCAATCCCATCAATTTCCCTCACACAATTTCCCGCCTAATAAGGATATCCTTCAGTTCCTCCTTCTCACTAGACCTACTGTCCCCTAGTACAATCGGAAGGTTATTTGTGTCTTCCTTCGTGAAGACAGAACCGAAGTATTTGTTCAATTGGTCTGCCATTTCTTTGTTCCCCATTATAAATTCACCTGAATCCGACTGCAAGGGACCTACATTTGTCTTCACTAATCTTTTTCTCTTCACATATTTATAGAAGCTTTTGCAGTCAGTTTTTATGTTCCCTGCAAGCTCCCTCTCGTACTCTATTTTCTCCCTCTTAACTAAACACTTAGTCTTCCTCTGTTGAATTCTAAATTTCTCCCAGTCCTCAGGTTTGTTGCTTTTTCTAGCCAAATTATATGCCTCTTCCTTGGCTTTAACACTATCCTTATTTTCCCTTGTTAGCCATGGTTGAGCCACCTTCCCCATTTTATTTTTACTCCAGACAGGGATGTACATTTGCTGAAGTTCATCCATGTGATCTTTAAATGTTTGTAATTGCTTATCCATCGTCAACCCTTTAAGTATCTTTTGCCAGTCTATTCTAGCCAATTCACACCTCAGACCATCAAAGTTACCTATTCTTAAGTTCAGGACCCTACTTTCCAAATTAACTGTGTCACTCTCCATCTTAATAAAGAATTCTACCATATTATGGTCACTTTTCCCCAAGGGGCCTCGCACAACAAGATTGCTAATTTGTCCCTTCTCATTACACATCACCCAGTCTAGGATGGCCAGCTCTCTAGTTGGTTCCTCGTCATATTGGTCTCGAAAACCATCCCTAATACACTCCAGGAAATCCTCCTCCACCGCATTGCTACCAGTTTGGTTTGCCCAATCAATATGTCGATTAAAGTCACCCATGATAACTGCTGTACCTTTATTGCACACATACCGGTACCTTATTTCTTGTTTGATGCTCTCCCCAACCTCACTACGACTGTTTGGTGGTCTGTACACAACTCTCACTAGCGTTTTCTGCCCTTTGGAATTCTGCAGCTCCACCCATACCGATTCCACATTATCCAGGCTAATGTCCCTCCTTACTATTGCATTAATTTCCTCTTTAACCAGCAACACCACCCCGCCTCCTTTTCCTTTCTGTCTATCTTTCCTAAATGCTCAATACCCTTGGATGTTGAGTTACCAGCCTTGGTCACCCTGGAGCCATGTCTCCGTGATACCAATTACAATCATACCCGTTAACTGCTATCTGCGCAGTTAATTCGTCCACCTTATTCCGAATACTCCTCGCATTGAGGCACAGAGCCTTCAGGCTTGTCTTTTTTACACACTTTGCCCCTTTAGAATTTTGCTGTCATGTGGCCTTTTTTGTTTTTTGCCTTGGGTTTCTCTGCCCTCCACCTTTACTATTCTCCTTTCTATCTTTTGCTTCTGACTCCATTTTATTTTCCTCTGTCTCCCTGCATAGGTTCCCATCGATGCGGACTTAGAATCCTGCGTTCACAGATGTAATACATGCTCGCGGATAAGCAATGCACCCAGGGTGGCGCCGCTAAGTTTATGGTCTTGGCCTTCCAAACCGTGGTCTAGGGTACACGTCGACTATGCAGGCCCATTCTTGAGTAAAATGTTCCTTGTGGTTGTAGACGCGTACTCCAAGTGGATTGAATGTGAGATAATGTCGGCTAGCACGTCCGCTGTCACTACTGAAAGCCTGCGGGCCATGTTTGCCACTCACGGCTTAACCGATGTCCTGGTGAGCGACAACGGGCCATGTTTTACCAGTGCTAAGTTCAAAGAATTCATTGACTTTGCGGGGGAGTGTTGTTATATATGTGAACTTGTATTTACTCTGTACAGCCACCAGAGGGCTCATCCCCTGGAGTCCCAAGGGATCCCATAATCCCTCAGGAGCACAGGTATTTAAGGAGGCTTCACAGATTGGAGAGGCACTCTGGAGACCTGCAATAAAAGACTAAGGTCACACTTTACTTAGAGCTCACAGTGTTCAGTCTTACTCTTTCTCCATACACAACATAACCTATAAAAGAACATTCAGGAAACATTTGATACATTGCTGTGGTGCCTGAGAAGAAGTAACGGAATCTGAAGATTATAAATGTAACCTCTCGATTCTGAGGGCCCATGATATACAGGAAATTATCCAAGGCAGTGATGGCTGCAAATGTTCAAGACAGCACCTAAGTACAATTTAATGGCAAGTGAGATGTGTTTTTAGCTAAAGAAAAGGCCACAGTTATTCGCTATTAACAGCTAAGAGAGAATGTGTCAAGCTGTTGGTGGAGGTCAAGATGCTGCGGTGGGAAGGTAGGGAAAAGAGAGACCTTAGTTTTTGTTGCAAAATGTCTTAGCACGAAAATAGGAAGGAATTATCTAGCAATCGTTATTGCACACGTCAGACAATGTTATCACCTCCTTTTCTATTCTTGAGTCTGCCAGCAACAATTTCACTTTTGGCTGTTTGAAATATAATAGGTTGTCATAATATTCTTCCTGTTCCAGAAAATTATTTTCCATATCCGAAGATGTCCTTCCAACAACTCTCCCCTGAGACAACAAGTCTAACTGTTAAACCCAATAAATCCACAGTCTGAGGTTTGGTCCTTGCCGAAGCAATAAACATTCCAATCAAATGTCAGGGCCTAGAAACATTACCAGTTTTATACGGTGGAACTGAACACTCATTTCAGTCAGTCGAAGATTGTCGTGGAAGGTCAGAGTTACACTGTGACAGGTCTAAATGCTCTGAGAGAAATGAGCCTGGACAGTCTCAATCCAGCTCTAAATTGGCACAGGCTAAATTGCCTCTATACAATGTGACTTAACTCGTAAACGTGGAACTCAACTGCATCAATGTAACATTTCCATTTTAGCAGCCATCTTTGTGGTCCCTTGGAGTAAAACTGGCGACATATCGCCGAATGGTGCTGAGAACTTACACCAACTAGGAAATGGTTTAAATCATTACAGCCAGAAGCAAGTGGGGGGGGCCGAAATTCAGTAGCGCTTCGTTTGGGGCAGTAACCGAGGCAAGGCGGAACCTCCTGCGCCAGGCACGGAAGTCCCACCCCGGCAACAAAATTGGGGTTACCACCTCCGAGAGGAAGCAGAGCGCAATGAGACACGCTCCACTTCCTCTCATGGGCAGGAAGGGGACGCAAAGTGCGGGGATTTTCCAGCACTACGCGGAGTGCTGTGCAGCGCTAGCTAGAGAACAGGTCCCTCCCCTTCTATTAAAGGGGAGGGAATGCTGCAAACTCTGCAATGGGGTGAGGGGCACCACTTCCCCATGGGGAGTGGGGTGCTGGCACAGAAGCAGAGTGCCGGGCTGCAACATCATGGCATGGACCCCACGAATTGGACAACACAAAATCTCAGCTGGTAAGTCGGCCATGGAGAAAAAATTGCACGCCACACCTCCCCTTGAATCTTAGCCCCACGAGCGGCATGCGGCCCATTTTGCGACCCATGGCGGCCTCACGCGGCAGTACCAAAGTTCCGCTGCACGGTGAAAATGGGTAGCTACGCACGGCGATGACATTGTCAGCAGAAGCGGTGCGCTGCCAGTTTGCGCCTCTGCTAACTCCTGCAGAATTTCATGGGAAGCAGTAGCAGCCTGGCACCCCAAGCGGGAAATCATTGCCGCCCTATTACAGAGACATATTCGAATTGACTACCCACTTCTCACCCAAAGCTGTGGTAACATCGATGAGTGGTACTAGTTTCCATTTTGGATACATGTGCTCCTGCACAGTATGTGGTGGTTAACAATGTGTTTTTATTCAGTTGGCCTTGGAAGAGATCCATGTGTGTCTGGTCAAAGTTCAAATGCATTGAGATTGAATCCAAGGTGTAGTAATTTCAAGCAGATGTGTTTTCAATTCATAAGGAATGGAAATTAGCTCCTATGCAATGTTTATTCAATGCATTACAACAAGTAGTGGAACTGAAATTGGAGTTGATCCAAGGGAAAATTTCATGCAAATGAGAATTTCACTATTCCAGCACAGTAACAAAGCAAATTGAGCTTATCATCGAGGAGGATGAACAAGTGGAGGATTTGTATAGATTGTACAAATTCTTCAATGCAATCTGACAATTATTTATATCGTAATATACTGCTGCCCTACTTGGATTTGAAGAATATATATTAAAGAATTTATGGTTCGGTGCCAGTGACTCTCTATACTTTCTATTAGTACAGCACTATTTGGTAAGTTCAGATTATATAGACTGGAGTAGAGGTGGAATTAAAATACATTACACATCACTTCACATAATGATAAGGGGTTCAGAAATGTCTAACAAAATGTATGTCTAACCGAATGAATCATAAATGTTAACAGATAAGCTGCATTGTTAATAACTTTATGTAAAATATTAGCCTGGATTTTGAGATCAGCAGCAAACAAAAACAGGGTTCGCCACTCATTACACTTACAGCTGCCCACATTCTTTCAATGGGCTTTTGAGCAGCAACATACAGATATCGGGTGTCCAATACAGCATGGCACCCTCTACAGAAGATCTTGGACCTGTATGAACAGGGAAAGCAACAGTATGTCTCTTCAACCAATCAGATTGAAGAATCCTTACTGAGGCACACACAGTCTGAACCAGGAAGTGTAAGTTAGAATATTTAATTCACTGTAAAATCATGTGTAGAAAGTAAAATCAAGAGAGGGAAAGAAAGATGGAATTAAGCGAGAGAGATAAAAGAAACAGAAAGAAAAAGTTTTTAAAAAATATATATTTTCTTTGACCTATCAAACCATTGTTAAAATCTGAAGGAATGAGAATCCACACTTGTAAAAGTAAATTTTCAGTGCCAGAGAGGTTGTTTGGTGGTAAGTAAAATTTATCATGGCGTTGAAAATTCAATTACACTTGAATGGACAAGCCCTAACTTTTTCTGGCCTGTTTAATCATAGATTTATAGAATTTTATGGTACAGAAGGAGATCATTCGGCCAGCCAAAAAAGCTATCCAGCCTAATCACACTTTCCAGCTCTTGATTCGTAGCCCTGCAGGTTACAATACTTCAAGTGCATATCCAAGTACTTTTTAAATGCGAATTAGGGTTTCTGCCTCTACCACATTTTTAGGCAGTGAGTTCCAGACCCCCACCACTCTCTGGATGAAAGATGTTCTCCTCAACTCTCCTCTAATCCTTCTAGCAATTATTAAATCTATGCCCCCTGGTTATTGACCTCTCCACTAAGGGAAATAGGTCCTTTCTAAATACTCTATCTAGGCCGCTCACAATTTAATGCACCTCAATTAAGTCTCCCTTCAGCCTCCTCTGCTCCAAAGAAAACAATCTCAGCTTATCCAATTTTTCCTCATAGGTAAAATTGTCCTGTCCTGGCAACATTCTCGTAAATTTTCTCTGTACCGTCTTTAGTGCAATCACATCTTTCCTGTAATGTGCTGACCAGAACTGCATGCAGTACTCTAAAACTATGTTTTATACAGTTCAAGCATAACCTCTCTGCTCTTGTATTCTGTGCCTTGACTAATAAAGGAATGTATCCCGTACGCCTTCCTAGCCATCTTAGTTACCTGTCCTGCTTCCTTTGTTGCTCTGTGGACATGCACTCCAAGGTCCCTCTGTTCCTCGACATTTCTCAGTACACTACTATTTATTGTGTTTTCCCTTGACTTTTTGGCCCTCCCCTCCCCAAATACCTCACACTTCTCCTGATTGAATTTCCTTTGCCACTTTTCTGTCCACTGGACCAGTCCATTGATATCTTCCTGCAGTCTATACCTTTCTTCCTCATTATCAAATACATGGTCAATTTTGTATCATCTGCTATTGGGTAACTAGTGGGTAAATGCCACAACTTCACACCCTTCATGTGCTTGAATGCCAAATAGAAACATAGAACATAGAAACATCGAAATTTACAGCGCAGAAGAAGACCATTTCAGCCCATCGTGTCCGCGCCGGCCGACAAAGAGCCACACGGCCCTTGGTCAGCAGCCCTAAAGGTTACATATAAACCTATGAGCAATGACGGAAAGGCAAAGAGCACCCAGCCCAACCAGTCCGCCTCACACAACTGTGACACCCCTTATACTGAAACATTCTACACTCCACCCCAACCGGAGCCATATGATCTCCTGGGAGAGGCAAAAACCAGATTAAAAACCCAGGCCAATTTAGGGAGAAAAAATCTGGAAAAATTCCTCTCCGACCCATCCAGGCGATCGAAACTAGTCCAGGAGATCATGCTGGCCGTATTCTATTCCCTGCAGTACTTACCATTATATCTGTGCCGTCCAACAAAAGGTCATCCATTCTAATATCAATTACCAGCTCGAGGTCTGTAACCCTGCAGGTTACCGCCCTTTAAGTGCCCATCCAACCATCTCTTAAAAGTAGTGAGGGTTTCTGCAACCACCAATCTTCCAGGCAACGAGTTCCAGATCCTGACAACCCTCTGTGTAAAGAAGCCTCCCCCCATCAAATCCCCTCTAACCCTTCCACCAATCACCTTAAAACTATGCCCCCTCGTAATAAACCCTTCCACCAATGGAAATAGACCCTTACTATCCACTATGTCCAGGCTCCTTAATATTTTGTACACCTCAATGAGGTCTCCTCGCAACCTCCTCTGTTCCAATGAGAAAAAACCCAGCCTATCCAATCTGTCCTCATAACTAAGATTCTCCATTCCAGGCAGTATCCTAGTAAATCTCCTCTGCACCCTCTCTAGTGCAATCACGTTCTTCCTATAATACGGCGACCAGAACTGCACGCAGTACTCCAGCTGTGGCCAAGCCAAAGTATTATACAATTTAAGCATAACCTCGCTACTCTTATATTCTATGCCTCAGCCAATAAAAGCAAGCATTCCATCTGCCTTCTTAACCACCTTAACCACCTGGCCTGCTACTTTCAGGGATCTGTGGACAAGCACTCCAAGGTCCCTTTGTTCATCTACATGATTAAGTGGCCTACTGCCTAATGTGTATACCCTTTCCTTATTAGCCCTCCCATACTTCACACTTCTCTGAATTAAATTCCATTTGCCACTGCTCTGCCCACCTAACCAGTAGATTGATATCCTCCTGCAGCCCATGACTTTCCTCTTCATTATCAACCACGTAGCCAATTTTAGTGTCGTCTGCAAACTTCTTAATCATACTCCATATATTCAAATCTAAATCAAGGGATCCAGTACTAAGCCCTGCGGAACCCCACTGGAAACATCCTTCTAGTCACAAAAACATCCATTTCTTGGTGAGGTACCAATGTAGTGAATCTTGTGGAAGACAAAGGCATATCTTCTTGAGATAGTCTCGAGAATACTGATTTAAGTTTGCAAAGGTGACAAGTAATATTCAGACACCTTATTGTGGTAAGCCACAACCTTGCCTTTCCTGATATTGATGGCAGTGCCTGCACCATTGATCTGCAGCACATCCTGTTCTACTTGGATGAGGGTAATGATGTTGCCGACTCATCACTCTATTCCCCGCTCCCTCCCCCCCACATCCCACCTCCCCAACATCTTTTTCCTCTCCATCACATTCAGCGCTGTCTACTGCAGGAAGAGAGGAGTGAGAGTTAGTGCGTGTCTGCTGAAAAGGTCAGTGGAGCAATGTGGGGCCTTGCATATACGAGTGATGAGAGGTGGAGATGAAGCACAATGGAATGAGAATGTGGAGGTGATGATGTAAAGGCAGGTGTGTGGTATGTGAGAAGAGAATCATTTTAGTTTGTAAAGTGAAGAGAGGAAACGACGAGGTGAATTTTTGCTGTCAGTGTGTATGGGATGATAAAAAGAGATGTTGCTGTCTGGCCTTGTGTGATTAGAAGTTGAAGGATGTGATTGATGGGAGGGAATTGCTGAAAGAGGTTGGGGAGGGGGTGAATGGAATGTTGTCAGGTGGTGTTGCGAGAGTTGGAGAGATGAAGAGATGTACTTGCCCTTTCTGCTTTAGTGAGGTGATTGAATCTTTTTCTACATTGAACCCAGGTCCTGTGAGTAATGCTGGTGGCACTGACCCTGTCAGCCTGCTTGATAGTGGTCTTGAAGATGCTCCTTCAGCTTCTGTGGAACAGTTGCTCACTTCTTGCCCTGATTTTGTTCACTTAGACCTCCAGGGAGGCATCAGAAAAGCTGGAGAGCAGATATTCATCCCTTTATAGCAGCCAGGATATCTTCAAGAGAGAAAAATTAAAAATCCAAGCAAAGGATACACCCTCACTTTAAGAGCTAGAGCGTTGCTTTAAATAAGCCCCGGAAATCATGCAAATGTATTTTTTTGAATATCTGAATACAAAGAAGGAAAATATCCAAGCAAAAACAGTAAACAATTTAAAGCACAATAAACAATCAAAACTCCTAAGGCAAAATAAAGCCAATCAGTAGGAAGATTATAAGATTCTAAAAACTGAGATAAAATTATTGTGGTGAGAGTCTTCTCAAGTCTAGGAGAACCATGGGGGCTTATTCATGTTTTGTATGACGTGGATGCTTCAGGCCAGAGCAAATCATTAAGTTTACACGAGGAAAAGTCTTGAGCAGATTCAAGACTTTGAACAATCACTTCAACCAAAAGGATTGGGTAGTTGGGGTGGACAAATGAACACCACAGAAAGATGAAAATTAGAGGATGATGGATTTACACAGGCAGTAGAAGGACATATGCAGCCAGGGCATGATAGATGTAGACCCTCCCATCCCAAGTGCAGTGAGATGGGGGAAATGACTGAAGAGCTTTCCAAAGTACCACGAAAAACAATCCTGGAACACATCCAAGAGTCAACTTCATTGTCTTTAATAATTCAAAAAGGACAACCATATATAAATAAGTGAAGCCTGAGAAATCAAAGGGAATACATAATTATCCCAGCTGAGGTAAAATTCCACCTTAAACTCTGAGCGAAGCAGTAATGTCACCTTCCTCCAGAGAACTGGAAAGTAAAAGTGTGCTGCAAACAGCAGCAGCTCAATAACATGTACCTTTTCGGCATCCAATCGAATCTCCACAGCAAAACCCAAGTGCAATGGCTTGGCTGTGATTGAGACATCTGTAATGTACTTGACCTACATTATCAAGGACTACTATAACTGGACAAAGACAATCCTGAAGAAAGCCCTATATCTCAGTTTTCACCATCCATTCTGGCCTAAAGTGTGTTCCCCCTCCCACTTCCCAATTGGTGGCTGAGCCTTTAGCCATTATGGCTCTGCCCTGGAATTTTTTTTAAACCTATGCTACAGCTCTTCCACCTTCAAACGTTGACTCAAAAGCAACCTCTGTAAACATGTCTTCAGTTCCCTCTCCTAACCTTACTCCTAACTCCTGCTCACTTATTTCTTTCCCTTTGTGAAGTATCTTTTGTGACATTAATCTTGCTGCAAGACCAGTTGTTATTGTTGAATGGGACCTACTCTGCCACAGCTTCTGCAACATTGATTAACCATCCCAGCACAAACAATGCAACTGTAGTGGTATGTGAGGTGCAATGGGAATTTTTCAATTGTACCTCCTATGGGTGGATCCAAATCAATAGTGGCAGAAATGTGGACCAAATAGTTTTCTATCTGAAATTGTACAATTCAGGTTGACTGCACACTCCATTTATTTTTTTTCATTTGTTAATTTAGAAAGTGTTACTACATAATGCATAATCTTATTTGAAGATAACATTCAAACCTGGTAACAGGAGAACAAACCTCTAGAACCCTTCAAACATGTATGATGTATTATTGATCAGTAGATTAGCCAAGACCAAATCAATTGGGCAGGGGGAGGGATAATCCAGTCGTTCAACACATAAGAGCATGCAGAATGCCAAGGAAAGCCCATAACCTAATTAGCTCTCCCAATTGATGGAGAACTAGTCTTATCACAGCAATTCCGATTTGTGGTTTATCAGACAGACCTACAAGTAATACAAGTATATATACATCTGCTTAAAATATGTTAATTGACCCTTTTTGCACGTGATTACATATAAAACTTTGGGAAATTGACTGGCAAACAGTTTCTCAATCGTCATTGGGACTATTTGCAGGAAGGTGAACCTGCCACACCTTCTGAAACCTAAGTAATTTAGTGGCTTCCTGGAAAGCAAAATAGTGTCCAATAGTGAGAGTAGCTGACTCACAAAACAGAATCAGCTAAAAAGAATTGCCGAGGATAACTGAGATATTCGAAGCATGCCTTTTGGCATGAAAGGAAACGGATTAGTAAATAAAAAACAAATTGCTACCTTTGAGATGATATTTACAGTTATCTCCCCCCACACCTGATTTGACCAATGATGAGGAATAAGGGGAAAGGGAAGGAAAACAAATGAATAAGAACACAATATATGAGATTCACTAAAGGAAAATTTATAAAGGGTAGACGAACTCTCCCTCAGCGGCTCAGTTGTTAAGTGCACTGCCCATGTTGGAGCTGAACCATAAAGACCAAGAAGTCTGTGTTGAATTAATTGATCTCACCCAGAGCTCAACTGGGCTAGTGACGAGAAAAATCAGCCAGGATACCCCTTCCCGATTGTTATTTTCTACATAGCACTCATATTGATATTGAGTGAGAGCAAGATCGCATTTTGAGTGTGATAGCCTCGATGGGCAAAACGTCTGCCATCGTTTGTTCTGTACATTTGTGCTCACACATGAAGAGCAGAAGCCAGATGATACCAAACGGCTACTAACACCATGGAAAAGAGAGAAGGAAGAATGAAAATATGGTCATTAGTAATTCAGGCAAAGGATTTATGTTCAGAAACTTATTGGTCATTTCAAAACAGGCACCACTATAACTTTGGTTGTACAAATTATGTATTAGCATGGCTGATAAATAATCCGATAATTCTTTGGTTTGTGTTTGTGTCATTTTATTCAGCATTTAATTAAAACCCTGGTTAATCAAATAAATCTCAGTTGACTAAAAATCATTACTCACTGGAAGTGTTGTGATTTATCTTAAAACCAATGTTTTTCATTGTCCTGCAGGGATTTAGAAATCTCATGGGTCATCACCTTGTGGATCAAGTCTGCTGGTGACTTTTCGTTGTGTAATAACATCTCAAATACATGGTAGCAGGCCTGGAGTGAGTTTTAGAGGAGTCTTTGTTGTGCCTTACAATATAAAATATGAAATAGGCATCTTTTAACTAGAACATGTTTGTACTGCGACTTCCATCACCACATTGTTAACCCAATGATGATCTGAAGCTATTTTTATTCATTTATTTTCAAATTGATCCAGTTGTCTTTTTACCTTTATGAAAAGCAAATATATTTTTAAATCTTATTCCTTATGGTTACAATAGCATTTTTGGCAGCAAAATCAAAAATAGAATGAGAATTTTTGTAGATCACAATTAGAATAAGAACATGGGTAAATAGGGTCATTGGTCTGAAACATTAATTCTGTTTCTCTCTCCACAGATGCTGTCTGACTCGCTGAGATTTCCAGCATTCTCTGTTTTTATTTCAGATTCCAACATGTGCAGTATTTTGCTTTTGTATGAGTAAATTGGGAATGGGAGGAAAACATTGCCCTTTGATTGTATTGCTTCAGTGAACAATCTACTGTGCGGTGCCATAGATTATCCGTGGACAGTTTATTATCCACATACAGATGTAACCAAGCATTGCTGTTTCACATAAAATGATATTCCAAGGAAGAGAAAACGCATAGCTCTGAGTTCTGAACAGCAACTTGATTGTATTACCACCAGTGCAAAGATATAATTAATGCAGCACCAACATTTCCAGCAACTGTCTCTTTTTCTCTACCAAGCTGACTATCTAGAAACCTGACCTAGCATAGCCAGACATCTCCACAAGTGCCTGACTTGGCTGTCTTTAATCTACTGATGTATGTGAACTGACTGTTGTTCCAGCTCACAACCTCTGCTCTTCTGAATCTGGTATTCTAACCTGTACAAAGCTTTCCCCACCATTACCTCCCCACCACCCCCGCCCCAGCTCTAACTATCTGAGTTTCTTTCTTCCAACATTACCCCACACCTCACTGGGTTTTGCTTTTCCCAGTCCCCCTTACTGCCTGTTCTTCTCAATTGTTGAACTTCTTGCTTGCTGCTATTCCAGACTTGAATCCCTCCTGGGTGGGACCTACCAAACTCCACCCAACACAAACTACAGCTCCTCCAGAACTCTACTGCCAACTTCTTATCCCATGCGGTCTTGCTCACCCATTAACCTAGTATTCATTGACTTCCATTGATTCCCCATCTCCCAACGCATGAAGTTCAAAATCCTTGTCCTTATTTACAAATCCCTGCACCACCTTGCTCCTCCCTACCATTGCAATCTTCTCCATCCCTATGTTCCAGCTCACAACCTCTGCTCTTCTGAGTCTAGTATTCTAGCCTGTACAATTTGAAGGTGCAGCTTCCAGTGATCACAGTACTACACTCTCGATTCTTTTTTTCTAAAATGGCTCCTTCTTTCTACATCTCTCCCAAAATTGAAGATCCACCTCAAATCGTATCTTTTTAGCTGACTTCCCTCACGCATCCGTTATTCCTTCCCCCTCACCTTGGTGAAGCACTTTGATATGTTTCCCTGTGTGAAAGCTCGATACGATTGTAAGTTGTTGGTGACTACATGGAAAAGGCTTGCATCCCATAAACTATTGCACTCACATGGCATGAGTTGGCATCACATGGAGGGGTTACAGTGCCATGTGGAGTAATTGCCATCTTTCTAATTTTACCCAAGGACATCTGCAACACTTTCCTGTTCCAAATAGAACCTTACATGCTGTTCTCCCACATTCTGTAAGTGCAGTAAATATCTAAACAAACAGCTTTCAACCAAAACAGCTGTTCATTTTTTTTATATAAGGCTGCGGTAACCAGCACATGCAGTTCTCGACAACGTGTACCATTTTCCAATGCACCCACTTTACTCAGACTTCCGCCGATCCCTTTTGTGCTTCAATCTTTAAGCCATTTTGTCAATAAGTTTTGTCCAGTTTTTAACATAAAATAGGCGGCAGGGAAAAAAGACAGCTGCAAAAGATACAAAGCAAAGAAAGCAATTAAATGGATCCATGCAGGAGGCAATGGACTTTTAATTTTGTATAGGTTTAAATTGAGCTTTATAAAAAGCCCCAGGAAAAGAGAGATTATCTGTTTAACTACCCTAGCCTATACCAGCTGTGCTCATCCTAAGAGTAAATTCCTTCCATTACTTAACAGTTTGCTTTTAAAAGCAACTCGTTTGAACCGCTTGACTCTTCTTCTAATGAATCTAATCATTAAAAAAAAAGTTACACTATGATATCTCATAATTGATGCTAAATGTTATTTGTTACAACAAAGTGCTACAGCAAGCAAGAGATATTTAATTCCATGGTCTGTTTGCAAAGCAAGGCTATGAAATTAATCGCAAGCCGGCAGTGTTGCAGTATGGTGCTTGTCTTACACTTTTACAATCACAGTTTGAATTTTGGCAGAGATTGGCATTCCAAGTTGATGGCCATATGCTGAGTGCATGTATGTCATTTCTTCTTTGAGCTTCGTTGTGGATTAATAGTGCACTTTGGGAAGGGAAAAACTCACACTATGGTTATTTGACCAGAGCTGGTGGATGAATATGTTCCTACATAGATTTTAGACTGAAATGCTTCTTAGAAGTAAAGGCTGACGGCGGTAGCTACAGTCAGACATATACACTCTGTGTAAAGCTGCCATCATCATAGGCAGTCCCTCAAAATCGAGGAAGACTTGCTTCCACTCTAAAAGTGAGTTCTCAGGTGACTGAACAATCCAATACGGGAATTACAGTTTCTGTCACAGGTGGGACAGACAGTCGTTGGAGGAAAGAGTGGGTGGGGAGTCTGGTTTGTCACGCGCTCCTTCCACTGCCTGTGCTTGTTTTCTGCATGCTCTCGGTGATGAGACTCGAGGTGCTCAGCGCCCTCTCGGATGCTCTTCCTCCACTAAGGCGGTCTTTGGCCAGGGACTCCCGGGTGTCGGTGGGGATGTTGCACTTAATCAAGGAGGCTTTGAGGGTGTCCTTGAAACATTTCCTCTGCCCACCTGGGGCTCGCTTGCCGTGTAGGAGTTCTGAGCAGAGAGTTTGCTTTGGGAGTCTCGTGTCGGGCATGCGAACAATGTGGCCTGCCCAACGGAGCTGGTCGAGTGTGGTCAGTGCTTCGATGCTGGGGATGTTGGCCTGATCGAGAGCACTGACGTTGGTGCATCTGTCCTCCTGGGGGATTTGCAGGATCTTACGGAGACATAGTTGGTGGTATTTCTCCAGCGACTTGAGGTGTCTACTGTATATGGTCTACGTCTCTGAGCCATACAGCAGGGCGGGTATCACTACAGCCACTCAGACATGTACACACTATGGAAAGTTGACACTCAGACATGTACTCATTGTAAAAGCTGACAGTCAGACATGTACACACTGTGCGAAGCTGACAGTGGTACACTCAAACACATTTGCCAGCAAAATGCCAGCACACACACACTGGGCCAAATTACCTGCTTCTGTGCATAAACCTGAATGGTTCTAAGTGTTCAAGGAAAATGTGCTATTCGAACAAGGGGATGTGCACTACTTATATGGGAGATGTATACCATGCGCATATGGATGCTTAATCCATCTACTAAACATCATTTGTAGTTGTCTCTGCTCTGAAATATCAAAATATTCTGGATCTACAGATTATCCAACTGAAGGCATCCTTGTGCGGGTAGCTGTCACACACAAGCTTTCCAGTAAACGATGTGAGTAAGCTATTGTGTTTTTGCAGGTGTATATACAGGAGTTGAAACAGATGTGCTCAAGGCACATATATAACTTTTGAGTGAATAGTTCCATTTCCCCTGCTGTGTGCACTTCAGATAAGGAAGCTAACTCTAGGATAAGCAAAAGCCTCACAGTCCTGAATTAATTTACAACTTTTACATGTAATTGATGCCGAGGAATGCATGAGCGATAATGCTAGCGCAACAACCGGACCTGGACATGTATTGCCAATAGAATCTCAGGCTCTCCTTGTCTGTATAGCTTCGTGTAGAGCATTTAACCACTGTACCACTGGGTGGGAAGGGAGACTGCTCATTTTATGGGACGATTATGTTGTTAAGAGATATGGGAGTGAACTATTGAAGATAGCATTGCTAAAATGTGTTTCACATTTTGTCAGTGGGATTGGAAGTTTGCTGGTCTACAATTAACTTGCCTCTGAGTCAGAAGGTTGTGGGTTCAAGTCCCATCCAGAGACTTGAGCACAATAAAATCTAGGATGACACTCCAGTGCAGTGCTGAGGGAGTACTGCACTGTCGGAAGTGCCGTCTTTCAGATGAGACATTAAATTGAGGCCCCGTTTGCTCTCTCAAGTGTATGTAAAAGATCCCATGGCACTATTTCGAAGCAGAGCAGAGGAGTTATCCCCAATGTCCTGTCCAATATTTATCCCTCAATCAACATAGCAAAAAAACAGATTTTCCGATCATTATCACATTGCTGTTTGTGGGAGCTAGCTTGTGCGCAAATTGGCCGCCGCATTTCCTAGATTACAACAGTGACTACACTCCAAGAGTACTTCATTGGCTGTAAAGCGTTTGAGATGTCCGGTGGTTATGAAAGGTGCTATATAAATGCAAGTCTTGCTTTTAATTATTAGGAGTGTACTGCAACCGGTTATTTTTATGTAGGTTTCTGAAGAGTAGAATCAAAAGACTCCCTTTTTATTTATTTTGTTTTCATTTTTTTTTAAGTAAGCAGAATTTTCTCTGCAGGCCTCCTTTGGGACTACTCCTGACTGCAGGCTATTAAACAGCACAGGCACAAAGTCCGCTAACCAAGATAAATGCTGAAATGTCTTCTTAATACACCAACTGATGTGTATACCAACAGATTGTTAGTAATTGAAAAGAAAATATCTTGTTTGCCAAATCTCAACGGCTTCCATTATGTCCCTAATCTAAAGATTACCATTCTCACTACCTCATAATATATGACTTTAAAAGGGAAGAAATTCAACCCTATTTCAGAAAACAATCAATTTGTTCACTCAGGAATCGCATTCCACGAGTTCAATTCTGGTAGAATCTGGATCCTACGAAATCTGCAGGCTGGCAACTGTGGAAATCATTTCTGCCTCCTGGTGGAATGGCATCATTTGGTGGCTGGTATTACTGAATGCGATTAACAGAATTCTCATATTAAATAGGTGTTTTTGCTTCTCTCAACCTGTGAAGCTGACGACAGCTCATTTGTGACTTCTTCGCGCTTGAGTTATGTGGTTAGTGTGCCGCATGAAAACAAAGATCGTATTTCATTACGATATTTTTTTGAACTCAGGACGTTTAATTTCCTCTTGTATCCAAGTGATTAACGTGCTCACGCTAAATTCCTTGAGCACAATTTTAACTGAGGCGTAAGGCCATGTATTTTCATTTGTTTATTCACTGTTATGAAAATAGCATGTAAAGGAATTGTATGCAAATTCTTTAACCAGCATATTAGTTGAGACAATGAAACCGCTACATGTTCATAGATGTTCTGGTTCTTTTTGCTGTCTGGTGCAAAGAGAGTGTAGTACAAATTCCATCTGACCACCATGTTGCACAATGTCAGAGGGTGTACTCCTGTGTTAGATCTCTTAATTTCCAATGAAATACGAACTCCGATTGTAGTTTTAACTTTTTAATCTTGGCAGAGAACAACAAACTGCTGGCTGATTGCCAGTTTATTTGTCTTATTGAAACACATGGTCAAAATGGCTGTATTTTATACCTGGATCAATTTACAGAAAAGAATTCACCTTCTTTGACCTTATTGGCTCACTACCCAAGGGTCCTAAAATGTCAAGTTGATTGATGAGTTAATGCAACATGCCGAACTGCATGCAGCAGCCTTGACTTGGGGGTCTGTGAATTTTCACAGTCTGTCAAAATGAGCCTATTGAATACTCTATCAATCCCCCCTTTGATTCTTTCACAAACTGAAAATCATAAAACATCAGGTATCACTGGTTAAACATTCTACAAAATAATTTCATACATGTTAATAGAGTTTCCTTCTAAAATTTGTTGATGTGTTTTGCCACATGTCCGGACTAGTAGCTTCCACACAAATTTACACCAACCCGAGTTCCATCGTGGCCACAATGGAAGTCTGGTTTTAGTAGGTTAATTAACCTTATTCCAATTTAATCCAAATCAATATCTTAATTCAACCAGTGAACAACCTTTCCTTAAGCATAACATACTCCTGTGCCATGTACAGATGGTCTGCTGGGACCTGCAAGGTGTCTCACATGCGGGACAGCAGCTACAGCCGCCTGGTCGCAACAACATTAAATCAACATAAACAAACAATTTACATGTAATTCCCTTGGTACTCTACTATTTCCCTTTGGTGCAGAGGGTCGGCTAGTAAGAAGTAGGCCTATGCCTAGAATACCTACAATCAATAATACAGTAAATTTATACATTTTCGCGAAAAGTAATTGTCCTTATTAGATTTCAGCTTCAGTTACGGGTGCTCGTTTAACGTGTGAAGCGTGGATCCAGGCTTTCTTTCCTTGGACTTTAACAGCTGCCTGGGTGGTCAATAACACTTGATAAGGTCCCTCCCACTTGGCACCCAAAGGTTCTTTATGCAACTTTTTCACATACACCCAGACTCCCGGGATGATGTCCTGTCCTCCTTTGGGTGGATTACCCCAAGCTGCCGATACCTGTCGGGAAACAGAACTAATAGCATTGGTTAAGTTCTGACAGTATGATAACAAAGTGTCACTCATTAAGTGAACATCAGCTTTCCGTAAATCGATAGTTCCTGGCAGCGACATGGGTCTTCCTGTTATAATTTCAAATGGGCTTAGACCTGTAGTTCTGTTCGGGGTTGCCCTAATGCTACATAGCACTATTGGTAGTGTCTGGGGCCATGGTGTTCCTTCTTGGTGATATTTGGCAAGCCGTTGTTTCAGAGTTCGATTCATTCGCTCTACTTGTCCTGATGATTGTGGATGATAAGGACAGTGTAAATCCCATGTAATGTTCAGTAACCTACAGACTTCTTGGCAGACAGCACCTGTGAAGTGTGTTCCCTGATCTGAGTCAATGCTACTCGGAACTCCCCATCGGGGAATGTAATCCTTACACAAGACCTTTGCAGTGTGATTGGCTGTGGCTCTTTTAGTTGGGACAGCTTCTACCCATCTAGAGAATCTGTCGACCATGACAAGAATGTTAGTGTATCCTTGGCATGAAGGAAGAGATATATAATCAACCTGCAGATGCTGGAATGGTCCGACAGGGGCAGGGGGCCTCAGTTGGGGCATTACCGTGATGGGTCCAGAATTATTTTTCTGGCAGACCACACAGCGGTCTGTTACCAGCTGGGCATGTTTTTTAAATCCCCGACCCCACAGCTTTTCTGGAACCATGCCGTCATCTGTTGTGAGGCCAAGTGTCCCCACGAGTGGATCTGTTGGGCTAAAAAAGGCATAAGTGCTTGTGGCGTGACTGGCTTGTCGGTAACTCTTTGTCTCCAGACACCATCTTCGCATAGCTTAATTCCTGCCTCAATCCATGTCCATTTTTCCTCTGGGGAGCACTCGCCTTGCATTGTTTGAAGGTCTCGTGTCAGAGTCCTGAGTGCTTTCAATCTGCACATCTGTGTTGGTTCTTCTGGAGGAATGCCCTGTGAGGCGGCATCTTTAGCTGCCTGGTCGGCTAGGGCATTTCCCTGTGCTTCTGTGGTATTTTCCTTGGTATGGGCCTTACACTTCAGGATGGACACTTCCTGAGGTAATTGTATGGCCTCCAGTAAGTCTCGGACTTCTTTTCCATTTCGGATAGGTGTACCAGCAGCAGTGAGGAATCCTCTTTTCCGCCATAACATACCAAAGTCATGAGCGACTCCAAAAGCATAACGCGAATCTGTGTAGACATTAGCTGTCTGTCCTTCTGCTATTCAACATGCTTCTGACAGGGCCCGTAACTCGGCCTGTTGTGCTGACGTTCCTGAGGGTAAACGTCCTTTTGCCACTACCTCATATAAGGTTGTAACTGCCCATCCTGCTTTTCTGGTACCATTGTCAACAAAGGAGGAACCATCTGTAAACAGGATGAGGTCTGGGTTGTGCAGAGGCTCCTCTGCTGCTAAGGCTGCTTCTTCTGTTTCTTTTAAAATCTCCACGCAGTCATGCTCTTCACATTCTCTCCCCTCTTGCTCCCTCGATTCTGTCATCGGGAGCATAGTTGCGGGATTAACCGGGCTGGCCCGGACGATATGGAGATTAGGAGCTTCCAAAACTGCTGTTCAGCGGGTCCATCTTGTTGCCGTCACCTGAGGCACTCTATTCATAGACAGCAAAGCGTGTACGGTGTGGGGACACTTGACAATCAGCTTTTGGTCGAGGACTAGACCCGCAGTGGTCATTACCGCTCGACATGTAGCTTCCATGGCCCTTAGGCAACTTCCCCATCCGAGGGCTACCGCATCCAGTTTTGCCGAATAATAGCCAATAGGTCTTTGCCAATCCCCATGTTCTTGTGTCAGTATAGCTGTCATATATCCTTCTTTCTCATGGACAAACAGGGTAAATGGCTTACCACTGTCGGGGATTCCCAGAGCTGGTGCCGAACACAAAGCCTTTTTCAAACTCAGGAAGGCCTCTTGCTGTTCTTTAGTGAGGGTGATGGCTTCTTTAGAGGCACGTTTCCCCTTTAAAATATCATTCAGTGGCTGAGCAAGCTGTGTGAAGGAGTCAATCCAATTTCTGTTAAAGTTACACAATCCCAAAAAAGACCTTAGTTCCTGAATAGTGGTGGGTTTTTTAGCAGCCCGAATGGCTGCAGTTCTATCCTGGGTAAGTTCTCTCTTTCCTTGTGAAATCTTTTGTCCCAGGTATACAGCCTCTTCTTGGGATATTTGTGCTTTATCGATGCTGGCTTTATGTCCTTTCAGCCGAAGGTGATCCAGCAAAGCTCGTAAATCTTGTTCATGCTGGTCTTCCGTGTTTGAAGCTAGCAGGATATCGTCGACATATTGGATGACTGTGGATGACAGGGGAGGTAATTCTCGCAAATGGCTTTGTAAAGCCATGTGGAATACCGTAGGGCTGTTGTGGAAACCCTGTGGTAACCGGGTCCAAGTATACTGTTGGCCTTGGACCGTGAAAGCAAACCACTGTCGAACCTCCGGTGCCAGAGGCACCGATCAAAATCCGTTGGCCATATCTATAACCGAGAAATATTTATGTTCCGGTTTGAGGGCATTAAAAATGGTGGAGGGATCTGCGACCAAAGGAGCTTTTTGATCAATACACTTGTTAGCTTTCCTATAATCGACAGTCAAACGCCAAGTCTCATTAGATTTCTGTACCGGCCACACGGGGCTATTGGAGGAGCTATGCATTTTAATAAGCACCCCTTGTTTCTCCAATTGCTGAATAACCGGTAAGATTCCCGCGATGGCAGTTGGACTGATGGGATACTGTTTAGTGCATGGAGGCTTGGTCCCTGTAAATGACGCAGGCTCCATCTGGAGTAGGCCACAATCATTCTTATCTTTAGCCCATATCGGGTGTTCCTTCAATTCTTCTTTCTTCAAAGTTCTAATTGACCATGTCACCCGACCATCCTCGAAATGCAACGATGAATCTATTTGGATTAGAACGTCCATTCCCAAAAGGGGTTCATCTACTGGGCCTATCCAGACCGGCGTGGTTAGTTCATGTGGACCCAGCCCTATAAGTACCGGTGTTGTCCTTTTAATTTCCATTTTATGGCCCCCAATTCCATAGGCTGTACGTGCCCTACCATCCAACGGCAAAAAGTCTCCATATTGTAGGGGTAAGCATGTTAATTCCGCCCCTGTGTCTAAAAGACAGTCCACATCCTTATCGCCCACCCTCACAGTTATATATAGCCCATCTCCCCTTTGTTGTATTAGTGCGAGGAGGGGGGCCAGGGTGGGCTCTAATCGTTTTTTGCTATCCCAAGTAACTCCTTCTGTTGTTGTATTGTCAGTCGCTTAAATGCTTCTATGAGGTCGTTATCTTGTGACAAGCCTGGTTTGTTGGCTGAATTGTATCCCTGGCTGCGTCCTCTTCCCCAGCCATGACCTTTCTGTTTTGCCCTGCACGTCTTGGCCCAGTGACCTTCTTTCCCACAATAATGACATTTTCCGGGTAATTTTCCTAATGACTGTTTATCGGAATCCTGGGATTTCCATCCCATAGCCTGTACAGCTCGGACTTTAGCTCCTATATCCCGATCTAATTGGTTACATCGATCCACCAATGCTGCAAAGGTAGTTCCTCTACCTTCCCAGTCCGGTAACACTACCTTAAGCATTTTGGACAGTTCTGGCTTTAGACCTGCCACAAAAGCTGCTTTCAGGGGTCCAAACACTTGTTCATCCATTTCCTCATCCGTATTATTCATACCCGAATGTTCTAGCCACGTGCATCTAAACCGCTCGTCATACTCCAGGACCTCCTCTGTTCCTTTCTGTTGGCAAGCTGAAATTTTTCCCCAGTCTGTCTTAGCTGGACTGAAGGCTTGCAGCCAGTGTTTAATCACCTCCCATCCTGCATCTAAATCTTGCTCATTCTGCCCCAAAGCATCATCTACCTTGTCGTGCAATTTTCTTCCCTGTGTTTTTGGCACCATTATGGTCAAAATTTGCACTCCGTCCCAGGGATGAAGTTGATATATATTTCTTAAGCGGTCCAATTGGTCCCACGTTTTTACTCCCCCTTTCTTTGGATTGGGCAATTCCTTGGACCATTTATCAATTTTCTCTGGGTCTGCCGGAGCATGAACTAAGTATTCTGCATACACCCTTCTCTTTGTTTTTTTGGTTCCGCCCTCATCCACAGTCTCTTCTGATTTGACTACAACTCGTCTTTTTTTAAACGGGGCAAAGCGCACCCCTAATTCGTCATCCTCCGACACTGTATTGTCGGAGGATTCGGAATCCGTATCTATTCCTCGGTCGTATCTTCGGGTTTGCGCTTTTAATTTATCCAAACATGGGTACCCTGGAAATTGATCAATACATTTTCCTTTTCCTATTATTGTCTCTTGACCTAATGATTTTTTCCATTCTTTAATTTCACCTTTAAGATCTTTAACTTCCGGTTCCAGCTTTTCAAGTTCAAGCTTTTTCTGTCGCAGCTGTGCACAAACAGCTTGTAATTGATCCTTTGTACTGGTCAGTTCTCGATCATGTTGGGAACGCATTATAATTTCATTCCGGTTTCGGATCTGGCCCATAACCGCTAGGGACCATCTAGTTCGCTCTTTATTTTTCATACGGGTCGTTTTTCCCCAGACCCTTTTAATCTCGTCCAAGGACCATTGTCCTTTGGAGGTTCCGTACTTTTGTTCGATCTTAATACAGGTTTTAGATAAGTTGAATTGTTGCTCTTTGTATTCTTTCAACTGTTCGAGAATTAAATCTAGCAAAACTTGAGGTGGTGCCTGCCCACCTTTAACAGTTGTAGGCAATTCTTTGCCCTTATCTCCTGCCACCATTTCTTTACTGAATTCTTTACTGGGGTCTCGAGTCGTAGGCCTGCTAGCCGATCAATAGGTCGGTGATTAATTAACTAACACACCGGCGAAGTTTAGATGTCTATGGGACCTCGAGCCGACTACCAACCGGAGGGTTCGCAAACCGGAGGCTTTCGGAATCGCGTAGAAGGAGAGGCGAATTTAGACTTTTGACCGAGGACTTTTTTTTAAAAAGAGGAGTCCGATGTCCAAAATTCAGTTTCTTTCCTCAGCGATCCTGTTCGCAGCACCAAAATTGTTAGATCTCTTAATTTCCAATGAAATACGAACTCCGATGGTAGTTTTAACTTTTTAATCTTGGCAGAGAGCAACAAACTGCTGGCTGATTGCCAGTTTATTTGTCTTACTGAAACACATGGTCAAAATGGCTGTATTTTATACCTGGATCAATTTACAGAGAAGAACTCACCTTCTTTGACCTTATTGGCTCACTACCCAAGGGTCCTAAAATGTCAAGTTGATTGATGAGTTAATGCAACATGCCGAACTGCATGTAGCAGCCTTGACTTGAGGGTCTGTGAATTTTCACAGTCTGTCTAAATGAGCCTGTTTGAATACTCTATCATCCTGTGTCCTCCATGCATACGACAATGTTTGTTATTTTCTCGCCTCTTTTGCACCCTACCCCCATGTCACGCACCATTGCTACATGGTCTTAACCACCATATTGGGTGTGTCAGCGCACTCTTTCACAATACCGCCACTGCGTGACTTCTCAGAAACCAAAGGTAAAGTAAAAGTAGAATCATATCGTAGAATCATAAAATAGTACAGCACAGAAGGAGGCCATTTGGCTCTTTGAGACATCATTACCTGTTGTAAATCTCTGTACAGATAAAACTGGTGAAAAGGACTGAAAACAATTTGACCAATGGGGCTGAAACTTCTCTGAAAACCTTCCTCTGGCCAGCCTGGGGAAGTTGGTGCCTCGTGCCACTATTGTCGGACCTTCCTTACCTTGCACTGTCTTTGTATGTCTTCACGTTCCAGTGCAAGCTTACCAATCTGCTTACATACTCCATAATAAAAAATCCACGTGAAAGTTGTTAAACCATTAGCAGCTCAGCAGTGACCTTTGAGCCCACAGCACACACAGTGATCGCCATACAGCATCCGCTGTTCATGTATTTCTATTCAAACCTCTATATGGTGAAAATCATTTCCTGCCCAGCAATGCCTCTAAAACATTTTGATCATTCTTGCATACATGGTAGGCAGTCCTGAACACAGAAATACAAAACTATAATTTTGAGAGACTCAAACACGAAAAGGACACTGAAAATGAAACAATAAAAAACAAGAGAACAAAAATGCTCTCTGGAGTTTGCTGAAACATGTTCTTTGATATCCTGAGTCTTTATCGAATTAAATTGTACTCGCAGAGTGAAATTTATGTTGTTGTAATCAAATATATTTGCAGTGCACACCTAAGTGTAATAAGATGACCCCACCCTTATTTAAAATGGCTATGTCAACAAGCCCAATCTTCCCCTCGCTCATTGCTGGCAATGCTACAAGGCATTATTAAATAGCAGGCATTTGGCCCTCTGTTTTCCAGCTGTCAATTTTTGACGCTTGTTTATCTGAACAAAAAGTTCAGCAAAAGTTTATAATGCAGTGCTCCAACATGGCAGTTAGAATTGGCATTTCCTGACAATATAAAACTTGTAATGAATGCATTAAATGGGGGGAGCAAGGGCTCATGATTGCAGTAGCAGCAATATTCACAAGCCACATGACTGTTTGATTTTGGTTGATGCCTTTGCCTCCCCTCTCCCTCCTCCAATGCCTGACCTAAAAATGAACTTCCAGCAATGAACTTGTCATGGCCTAATTAACCAGAAAAACGTTCTATTTGTTCAATTAATAAACGTTGGAAATTATTTTTATGTTGGGTAAAAATTGAACAAGAGATGTCTAAATCTTTGTGACTTTCATCTTTATTCCATTTTGTTGATTTAAACAAGTCAAGTTATTGTTTTTCTAAATAAGGCATTCTTGCTTGAAGACCTTTCAGAAATGTTCCCTCAAGTTAAATTACAGTTCTCTCTGCTCTGTACTGAAGTTATAACCAATCCTGCAAGCATTGTGGAATTTTTTTAATACCAGTTAATGTTCTCAAAGAATTCCATTTGTCAAGTATGTTTTATAAAAAGTGCATTCTTATACAAATTAGTGAGAGGAAATAATATTTTGAGTTGTCAACGCAAGGCGCTACAACCCTCTGCTATCTCAGGGAAAGTAAAACAGAATGGTCCAAGGGAATGGAGACAATGAGTGAGAAGGGGTTATGGAAGGGACACAGTCACTTGACTGATATCTGATTGTTTGCGTTTGAGATTCTACCTCAACAGCCATGCTGCTTCAGGGCAGATTGTAACTGGTGAGACGAAGGGTTAAAAGATACTGCACAATTTGTCTGACTCTAATTTACATGTGTGTACAGCTGTTCCAAGTGTGTGGGGTCAGCCTGTGTGGCATCAGCGCAGATAGTTTGTCCATATTGATGTCTTGAGGGAGCCCGTTTGGGGACAGCAAAATACTGTCTTGCATTTTCTATATTCTAAAATAATCGTGCCAATTTTGGGGTAAAAAATTGCACTGGGAATTGGACAAAGAAAGACTTGCATTTATATAGTGCCTTTCACAACCAGCGGACATCTCAAAGTGCTTTACAGCCAATGAAGTACTTTTGGAGTGTAGTCATTGTTGTAATGGGCGGGAAGGGAAACGTGGCAGCCAATTTGCGCACAGCAAACTCCCACAAACAGCAATGTGATGATGAGCAGATAATCAGTTTGTTATGTTGATTAAGGGATAAATATTGGCCAGGACACTGGGGATAACTCCCCTTCTTCAAAATAGTGCCATGGGATCTTTTGCTTCCACCTGAGAGGGCAGAGGTCAGTTTAACATCTCATCTGAAAGACGGCACCTCCGTCAGCATTGCACTCCCTCAGCACTGCAATGTCAGCCTAGATTATTTTAATGTGCTCAAGTCCCTGGAGTGGGACTTGAACCCACAACATTCTGACTGAGAGGCGATTGTGCTACCCAGTGAGCCACAGCTGGTACAGCCAATGATGTATCAGATCATTTCACAAGGCAGATATCTAATGGGGTTATTTGTTAACCTATAGATTTAATGCTCATGCAAGAAAAAAAAACACACAAATCAATCCTAATAAGCATTAAGGGAGAGTATGAGATCTAGGGAGATACTTAATGGGCTATGCAGTTATTATCTTAAAGCAGCAGTATCCTTTTTCAAATTGGTTTGCCAACATTGGTCCTCAGTCAAATAGGATTGTTCAGTTTAAAACAGTGTTGATATGGTTGGCACAGTATTGGTGCACCAATGCACTGCAAATTATGTTGAAATCAAGATGCAATAAACAGTCTCCTGCTCCATTTCATTAATTCCCAGGACCTCTCAACCTCTGTCAGTCCTCCCATCCTTCCTGCAATCTCTGGCCATTTAAAATCAAAGCTTGGCATCACAATCAGCAATTTCATAACAATCCTATCTTCTACTTTTAGTCGTGTGTAAGCTGTCATGCCTTGCGTTATAGATCTTGGGACTTTCCTCTTGGTTTCTCCATTAAAAACACATAAATGCAATGAATAAGGAGCTTCATCACAATTTGAATCATAAAAAAAGTCTAATTATTTTCAGAAATATTGCAGGTGCTGGAACTCTGACATAAAAATGAGGAAATGCTGGAAACACTGAGCAGGTCGGGCAGCGACTGTGGAGAAAGAAATATCGTGTTATTTGTTTCACCTTCCTGCGTGGCCTGTTTCTGTGCTGTAAATTCTATGTCTTCAGATGTCAATTTGGTATCTATTTGTGAGAGATGGCAGGTCGCTTTAAATTTGCTTTCATACAACTGTTGGTTTAGCTGTTTGGTCAAAGTGCCTCAGGATAACCTTCTGCTGAGCTATCAGTGTAATGTGTACGATAGTTATCAGTTGATTCCCATCTGATCTCCCATAGTGAGCTTCTGCTCGCCAGCTCTAATCATACTACTATAATGCAACCTGTCGGATGTAGGGACTTTGTGGTGGTCAGATAAAACCACCAAGGGTGAATTTTCTTGCTGGCACATTGAGTGATGTATAAACGACAAATTAAAAGCTTTTAGCAAGGAAATTCGACTGGAAATAGTTTCCGCCCCATGTGCGTCTATAAAACATCCCCCTCCACCACCTCCTGAATTTTGTCATGGTTTTTGAGCTTGGAGGTCCGCCCCATGAGCCTCCACTGCCCTCATTTGCTTATGTCAGAGTGAGAGCCATTGGCATGGCAGCTGCAAGTTTCCTGGATTTGTTCTGCGAAAGCGCTCTGGGTTTCTTCGGCTGAGATTTGTGAGGCACTGCACACCAGCCACCACACGGGCTTGGCAGAGCAAGGTCTTGGTCCAGTGGCAAGGGGACAGGTCAAAGAGTTCCTGACAGACAGGAGTCTGGAGATTTTGAATACAAATTTCTGAAGCTCAGTATTGTTCCTTAAAACCTTCTTTGCCATTTTGCCTGCACACACCTGGACTTGCTCAAGGTCAGATCACCGGCAGACTTTTGGATTTCTCTGCCCCTTATCCACAGTCGGATTCTCAAGAGCAGGTTTGGCATTCCCTGTGGGCTTCCGCTTGTAGGCTATTATTGTGGTGAAGGAGCTTCACAACATGGAGCAAAGGAGACTCGGGCAATATTTACTGCCATAGGCATCACAGCACATGTCATCACTGAGGTCTTCTCTTCTGTGGAACAAAGTCTACCATTGACATCCACAGCCTTTCCTCCATCTTCCCTAGCTTCAAATAAAAGGTCATACATTCAAACCACTTCCCCTCTAAACACATGACAACACATTGCCCTCTGCCCATACCTGACCGGCAAATCCTCATCATCTGTGTGAAAACATCAGCGTCAACTAAGTGCACCCTTTCCTGTATTACTCTGACTTTCATCACTGCCTCAGTGGTCAGCACACACACCTCTGAGTCAGACGGTTGTGGGTTCAAGGCCCACTCCAGCGATTTGAGCACCAAAATCGAGACTGACACTCCAGTGCAGTACTGAGGGCGTGCAGCACTGTCAGAGGTGCTGTCTTTCAGATGATACTTTAATTTGAGGTCTCGTCTGCTCTCTAAGGTGGACATAAAAGATCCCACGGCACTATTTTGAATAAGAGCAGGGGAGCTATCCCCGGTGTCCTGGCCAATACTTATCCCTCAATCATCATCACTAAGACAAATGATCTGTGTGCAAATTTGCTGCCGCGTTTCCTACCTTACGACAGTGACTACACTCCCCCAAAAAAGTACCTCATTGGCTGTAAAGCGCTTTGAGATGTCCGGTCGTCGTGAAAGGTGCTACATAAGTGCAAGACTTTATTTATAAAGTGCTATATCAGTTCACATTCTATTATATAGGATTACATAGGATATACGGCACAGAAACAGGCCATTCGGCCCAACCAGTCCGTGCCGGCATTCATGCTCCACTCGAGCCTCCTCTAATCTTTCCTCATCTAAATCTATCAGCATAACCCTCTGTTCCCTTCGCTCTCATATGATTGTCTAGCCTCCCCTTAAATGCAGCTGTGCTATTCACTTCAACCACGCCCTGTGGTAGCGAGTTCCACATTCTCACCACTCTTTGGGTAAAGAAGCTTCTTCTGAATTCCCTGTTGGATTTCTTGGTGACTATCTTATATTGATGGCCTCTAGTTATGCTCTTTCCACAAGTGGAAACGTTCTCTCTGTAACCACTCTATCAAAACCTTTCATAATTTTAAAGACTTTTATTAGGTCATCCCTCAGCCTTCTTTTTTCAAGAGAAAAGAGTTTTATAACACTGAATTCCAAAGTGCACACAATCAGTTATTGTTTCCTAATGCCGTGCTTCCCCTGGGTGTCCATTTGTGCCTGTTATTGTTTTTAATCTATTGCTTCTTCTCGGTGGCCCTTTAGGGAGGTGATTGGCTGCTCAGGCTCTGCAGAAGGTTCACAAGACTGAGTTGGCCGCTGTCACGTGACTGTTTTTCCCTGGCCAGGAAGCACTGCAGGTTGCATCTCTGGAGCTTGCCCCATGGGCTGCCTGATCTTGCCTCCCACATTCCACTGCCGTGGTTCTCTGAGAGGGGAAGGCCAGGCCTGAGAGACAGTCGTATCAGGCAAACGGTAAAATACTGCAGATGCTGGAAATCTGAAATATCAACAGAAAATGTTGGAAATACTCAGCAGGTCAAGCAGCGTCAGTGGGGAGAGAAACAAAGTTAATGTTTCAGGTCTGTGTCCTTCTCTCAGAATTGGAAAGTGTTCGGATGCCACAGGTTTTAAGCAAGCACAGAGACAGGGCAAGGCGGGAGGGGAGCAGGAAAGCACAAAAGGGAAGATCTGTGAGAGTGTGGAAGACAGGGGTGCTTTAAATGACAAAAGAAATGATAGTGCAAGGCAAAAGGGAGAAATAATGGGACGAGTAAAGGAACAAAAGATGGAGGAGGAGCTGTAAATGGCAACCACAGAATCATTACCGGCACCTTCTGTCGGAAAAAAATGGGAGTAGTGGTTATGGCCGTAAATTGTTGAACTCGATACTGAGTCTGGAAGGCTGAAAGTGCCTTATCGAAAGATGAAGCACTTTAGTGTCAGGCAGATGGATTCTAAACTTTGCCATTTCATCGAATCTGCAGTCTCACTAATCAGCAGGATGGCTGGTCTAATGGATTCTGAAAGCCCTGAAACCAGTAGTTACCATGGACTGCAAGCCGTGATTAATGCTACACTCCACTCCGTACCCGATTGCCTCTCGAGCTGCAGTCTCAGGGTCCACGGAGGTAGAGACACTTACTGGTTCCTGGCTGGCAATCTGCTGCAGGTTCCAGTGGAGCTGTCGCCTCACTCAACTGGTGGCATGCTGCCCTCTGGTTCCAGATGGTGTCTGTGTCGTCGTCATAATTCTTCACAAGTATAGTAAAAATATTGGTCAGACATGCAGTGAAGGTGGTTGGGAGTGAAGTGAAAGAGACAAGCACTGTTCCCCTCGTACTGTTTGTCCCTCAGTATGTATTGAAGAGTGCAGGCTGAACTGAAGGCCACACAGATGTTTCTAGGTAATTCAGCTGCTTAAGCCATTTTACACAGGTTTTGCACCAATGCTTCCTCTTCTGGGACTATGAGTAGACCCTGTAAACCTATGGGTATCGCCCTCTACAGGTCACCAGCAGATACAATTTTCTTTCGAAAGGAGTGACAGCAGCATGACTCCCTTTGGAAAAACTCTTGCCCCCCCCCCCCATGTACAAGTTTTACATTACGGGCACTGGTTCAAGCTTACCATTAGTGAGCAAAGATTTCCGTGTGCAGTATTTTTGTACTTGAGATCTAAGTTAGAAATTCTGTAACCAAGTGAAGCCTGCAGAACTGACTTATGTTGCTGTTTAACCTCTAATTTTAATAAACCTGCGTCGTAGTTTATAGGTTAAGTCATAGGTCTTGTGGAGTATTTCTCTTCCACTATCTGAAAGCAAGGGGGTTTTTGGCAGTTCATTTAGCTATGACAGTAATGAGGGTTTTTGCTTGACCCCAAAGCAACACATCATTATCAGCCCTTGTGCTTGCAAAGGCATACTTTGGTTCCAATAATTGGGAACGCTGCATTACAAGAGTATTTTATCTTGCTGCAAAGCACAGGTGAAATATCTAAAAAAAAAAGCCTAAAAATTTAATGGCACATTCAAAATAATAGTATCCCCGCACCCCCCAATCCTTCTGCGGTCAGTTTGCCAATCTTCATTAAGGCGTCAGGTGGAAACTGACTGTAGAAGAGGGAGAAGATGCTGATCAGCTTGGAGGGAAAATTGTCAGGGGAGTCAGTCTAGGATGTCCTTGAGTGCTTCTTTGTGGGCAAGTCTGAGCACCATTGGAGAGGCACAAGAATAGACCACCTTCATGTAAAAAAATAAAAAGAAAGTTGCACTTATTGAGCACTTTTCATCATTGCAGGATGTCCTAAAGCACTTTACAGCGAACAGAATACTTTTGAAGTGTAGTTACTGTTGTAATATAGCACCTCTCAACCTGCTGCTCGATATAGGTCAAGCATCAAGAAGATAGAGAGGGGCCGAAATTGTCCCTTTCTATAAGAGCCGTGACCGGCTCAAAGAGGCGGCCACGGGCTGGTAAGCACTCACCGCTCGGTTGGCAAGGAGGGGCCGGCATTTTGAAAGTTGTCCTCGTGGACTGTCCTGGCGGAGAACATCACCGCTTCGCCCATGTTGCCGCCCTGTCAATACCCCTTACCGACCGGCGGCGACCCCCTCTCCACCCCGCGCGGGAAATTGCCCCGCGGGAGTGGATCGGCCGCCAGTCGGTGCCCCGACAGCTTTCCCCGGCGGGAAGCTTCTTGTGGCTGGGTGGCGCGTCTGCCCCTCAAGGGGAGGGCACAATGCCGCGGCCACCATTTTATATAAATTTTCGGCCGACTGCCAGGTAAGGCTGACAATTATGTCCAAGGGTTTGGCCGGGCCACCAACAGACATCCTGGCACACTCTCTTTGGTGCCAGGCTGCTGGTCTGGCCGAAACCCTCCCTCATGGCCCAGTGTTTGTCAATAAAGTGGCTGCAGCATCCCTCCCCTTTAACTGACGTTGTGACGCATCAGTGCAATGTGGCATGTCCGCATCACGCAGACGCCATCAGCGCGGCGCTGATCACTCGGAACGATGGCCGTTCCGACCTGCCTACACTGCCGCCTCTCTGACGACGGCCGCTCCAACCCGCCCGCACTTCCACCCCGCTGACGACACCACAACCGCATCGCTCCAAAAAAAAAACAAAGCGCTGAATTTCCCCAGATTGTCTGCCCCATGCAATGGGGTGAATGGAACACTTAAAGATTCGAAACATTTGTTATTCATGTGCTAAATAGGTTTAAAATATCTTCTGTAAAAGATATATATTTGGAAACTCTTATGTACAAACATATAAAAACAAAACACTCCTTTGTCTGTACATGTGATGCAGCAATCGATTAACTATTTTCTTCACTGAGGAAAGGGGAAGGCCAAAGTAGATCCATGGAGCTAGTTTTATTTTTTAAATCACCAATGTAGATGAATAGCCATTTCAAGCAGAGGGCAATTTCAGCCCCAGAATGTTAGCATACCACCAAAAATAATTGACTTTGTTGCTATATATATATATGATTTTAAATACATACAACCAACTGTTATGTACTGTAATAGGGAACAAGTTGGAAGATTAAGCAATCCGGGATGGAATCCTTCAGTTGAGTAGACAATATGTCATTGCTTCCTTCGGTACACAGATAAGTTGCAAATGCTTTCGATCAAGTCTTCAAAACTATGAGAAATGTTACTCCTTTGATGAAGAAGCTGGTCATGTTGTTGTTTGCGAGCACATCCCCCCTGACATTGCTCTTATAAGTCACAGGATGTGTTGTTTTATAAGGACAGGAGGATTTTGCCATGCAATACGTACTGTGTAGTGTCCTATTACTGTGTCCCCTAAGGCCACAAACTAAACAGAACCTCAACCCAGTCAGTGTTTAATTGCTGTTTGGTCAGGAGACATTGCAAATTGGAATGTGCTGCTCAGTTTTAGGCTTCAGCTCAAAAACACACAGCAATTTAAATGAGCTTGCATTGGTAACAAAGTGTTATATCTGTGGATGCAGATGTATGTATTTGTAATGTATGTGAACTCATAACAGTGCCTGTGGGTCTGGAACATAGACTTATTGCTGTGCGATTAATGGCTCAGAAATGTTGAACCCAGAAAGATCTTATTTCTGTTTCAGAGAAAGAAAGACTTGCATTTCTGTAGCGCCTTTCACAACAACCGGATGTCCCAAAACACTTTACAGCTAATGAGGTACCTTTTGAAGTGTAGTCATTGTTGTAATGTATAAACGTGGCAGCCAGTTTGCGCACAGCAAGCTACCACAAACAGCAACGTGGCAATGACCAGAAATTCTGTTTTTGTTATGCTTATTGAGGATAACTATTGGACAAGATACTGGGGATAACACCCCTGCTCTTCTTCAAAATAGTGCCATGGAATCCTTTATGCCCACCTGAAGAGAGCAGAAGGGGCCTCGGTTTAACAGCTCATCCGAAAGACGGCACCTCTGAAAGTGCAGCACTTCCTCAGCACTGCACTGGAATGGCGGCCAAGATTTTGGTGCTCAAGTCACTGGAGTGGGATTTGAACCACAACCTTCTGACTCAGAGGCGAGTGTGCTACCCACTGAGCCACAGCCGACACTAGTAAGCACAAGCTAATAATTTAGCAGGCTCAATGATTGGACAGTGATCACATACATCGCATGCTGTGATACAGATTTATCTTCATCATCATAGGCAGTCCCTCGGAATCGAGGAAGACTTGCTTCCACTCTTAGCATGAGTTCTTAGGTGGCTGTACAGTCCAATATGAGGGGATCCCTTGGGAGTACTGTATATAAGCCGGCCCCTACGGCCTGTTCCTCACTCTGGAGTGTCTTAATAAAGACTGAGGTCACTGTTACTTTAACCTCCCTGTGTGCAGTCTCATCTGTGTTAGGAACACAACAACTGGCGATGAGTACACGAATCCAACAAAGATGCAGCAAACTGTGGGCATCCTGGAGAAGTTCTCGGAGGGTGAGGACTGGGAAGCCTATGTTGAACGGCTAGACCAGTACTTTGTAGCCAATGAGCTGGACGGAGAAGGAAGCGCTGCAAAAAGGACAGTAGTCCTCCTCACGGTCTGCGGGGCACCAACCTACAGCCTCATGAAGAATCTTCTGGCTCCGGTGAAACCCACAGATAAGTCGTATGAGGAGCTGTGTACACTGGTTCAGGAGCATCTTAACCCGAGGGAGAGCATGCTGATGGTGAGATATCGGTTCTACACGTGTCAGCAATCTGAAGGTCAGGAAGTGGCGAGCTACATTGCCGAGCTAAGGCGATTTGCAGGACAATGTGAGTTTGATGGCTACCTGGAGCAAATGCTCAGAGACTTTTCTGTACTGGGCATTGGCCACGAGACCATCCTACGAAAACTTTTGATTGTAGAGACACCGATCCTCAGTAAGGCCATTATGATAGCACAGGCGTTTATGTCCACCAGTGATAACACCAAACAAATCTCTCAGCACACAAGTGCTAGCAATGTTCATAAATTAACTGGAACTGTGTTTGTGAGCAGAAATGTACAGGGCAGAAACCACGATTCTGCAACTGCCAGCAGGCCTCAGGTGACCCAGATGACTCAGAGTACGCAACAAAGGATGAATGCAAGGCAATTCACACCTTGTTGATGTTGTGGAGGATTCCATTCAGCCTATTCATGCCACTTCAAAGGGTATGTTTGCAAGAGCTGTGGAACAATGGGGCACCTCCAACGAGCTTGCAGACGAGCTGCAAGCTCTGCAAAACCTGCTAACCACCACATGGCTTCTATAATTGTGAGTAAACTTCGTATTGTTGTTGCCAATTTAAGTGTATCTAAGGGTTAATTCATGGCAGGAGAGCTCGGTCACGTGATATGCTCCTCCTGTACCATGTGGAAACTCAAGGACACTTCCGGTGTCCCTGACGACTTCGTGTGCGAGAAGTGTATCCGCCTCCAGCTCCTGACAGTCCGCGTTGCGGAATTAGAGCTGAGGGTGGATTTACTCTGGAGCATCCATGATGCTGAGAATGACATGAGTAGCACGTGTAGCGAGTTGGTCTTACCGCAGGTGAAGGGTCCACAGCCAGATAGGGAATGGAAGACCAGCAGGAAGAGCAGTGCAAGGAAGGTAGTGCAGGGGTCCCCTGCGGTCATCCTCCTGTAAAACAGATACACCGCTTTGAGTACTGTTGAGGGGGATGACTCATCAGGGGAGGACAGCAGCAGCCAAGTTCATGGCACCGTGGCTGGCTCTGCTGCACAGGAGGGCAGGAAAAAGAGTGGGAGAGTGATAGTGATAGGGGATTCAATGGTAAGGGGAATAGATAGGCATTTCTGCGGCCGCAACTGAGACTCCAGGATGGTATGTTGCCTCCCTGGTGCAAGGGTCAAGGATGTCTCGGAGTGGGTGCAGGACATTCTGAAAAGGGAGGGTGAACAGCCAGTTGTCGTGGTGCACATTGGTACCAACGATATAGGTAAAAAAATGGATGAGGTCCTACAAGATGAATTTAAGGAGCTCGGAGCTAAATTAAAACGTAGGAACTCAAAAGTAGTAATCTCGGGATTGCTACCAGTGCCACGAGCTAGTCAGAGTAGGAATCACAGGATAGCTCAGATGAATACATGGCTTGAGCAGTGGTGCAGCAGGGAGGGATTCAAATTCCTGGGGCATTGGAACCGGTTCTGGGGGAGGTGGGACCAGTACAAACCGGACAGTCTGCACCGGAACCAATGTCCGAGCAAGAGTGTTTGCCAGTGCTGTTGGGGAGGAGTTAAACTAATATGTCAGGCGGATGGGAACCAATGCAGGGAGACAGAGGGAAACAAAATAGAGACAAAAGCAAAAGACAGAAAGGAGATGAGTAAAAGTGGAGGGCAGAGAACCTCAAGGCAAAAAACAAAAAGGGCCACTGTACAGCAAAATTCTAAAGGGTCAAAGTGTAATAAAAAGGCAAGCATGAAAGCTCGGTGCCTCAATGCGAGGAGTATTCGGAACCCAGGAGAGGGCTCTGAGCTAGTTAAAATGGCTGAGAGCTCAGATGAACAGGACCCCAAGAAAAAATGCAAAAGTCAGGAGGCAACAGAGCAGAGTAGCACTGGGGTAAGTGTAAACCACAAGGTGATAGGAAGGGACAATATGTATGAATATAAAGGGGCTGCAGGAGGGGTCAAAACTAAAAATCATGGTTTAAAAACTAGTATTAAAACACTCTATCTAAATGCACGCAGCATTCGAAATAAAGTAAATGAGTTGACAGCACAAATCATTACAAATATCTATGTATATTGTAACTGTTTACAACTGAAAGAGGGGCAGAGTGTAGTGTAACAAAATTTGCAGATGACACAAAGATTAGTGGGAAAGCGGGTTGTGTAGAGGACACAGAAAGGCTGCAAAGAGATTTAGATAGGTTAAGCGAATGGACTAAGATTTGACAGATGGAATACAATGACGGAAAATGTGAGGTCATCCACCTTGGAAAAAAAAACAGTAAAAGGGAATATTATTTGAATGGGGAGAAATTACAACATGCTGCGGTGCAGAGGGACCTGGGGGTCCTTGTGCATGAATCCCAAAAAGTTAGTTTGCAGGTGCAGCAGGCAATCAGGAAGGCAAATGGAATGTTGGCCTTCATTGCGAGAGGGATGGAGTACAAAAGCAGGGAGGTCCTGCTGCAACTGGTGAAGTATTGGTGAGGCCGCACCTGGAGTACTGCGTGCAGTTTTGGTCACCTTACTTAAGGAAGGATATACTAGCTTTGGAGGGGGTACAGAAACGATTCACTAGGCTGATTCCGGAGATGAGAGGGTTACCTTATGATGATAGATTGAGTAGACTGGGTCTTTACTCGTTGGAGTTCAGAAGGATGAGGGGTGATCTTATAGAAACATTTAAAATAATGAGAGGGATAGACAAGATAGAGGCAGAGAGGCTGTTTCCACCGGTCGGGGAGACTAGAACTAGGGGGCACAGCCTCAAAATACGGGTGAGCCAATTTAAAACCGAGTTGAGAAGGAATTTCTTCTCCCAGAGGGTTGTGAATCTGTGGAATTCTCTGCCCAAGGAAGCAGTTGAGGCGAGCTCATTGAATATATTCAAATCACAGATAGATAGATTTTTAACCAATAAGGGAATTAAGGGTTATGGGGAGAGGGCGGGTAAGTGGAGCTGAGTCCACGGCCAGATCAGCCATGATCTTGTTGAATGGCGGAGCAGGCTTGAGGGGCTAGATGGCCTACTCCTGTTCCTAATTTTTATGTTCTTATGTTCTTATGTTCTAAGATCAGTCCATGGTGGATCAAAGCAATTTCGAACCTCAGAGAGAGGAGGCAGATGCTGAAGTACACGGGGTGCACACATTTTCGACGAAATGTCCACCTATAATTCTAAATGTAAAATTGAATGGCTTACCCGTAGCCATGGAACTGGACACTGGCGCTAGCCAATCCATCATGAATAAAAAGATGTTTGAGAGACTGTGGTGCAACAAGGCACTCAGACCAGCCCTGAGCCCCATCCACATGAAACTGAGAACGTACACCAAAGAGCTCATCACTGTCCTGCGCAGTGCCATGATCAAGGTCACCTACGAGGGCACAGTGCACGAACTGCCACTTTGGATTGTCCCAGGCGATGGCCCCACGCTGCTTGGAAGGAGCTGGTTGGGCAAAATCCGTTTGAACTGGGATGACATCCGAGCGCTATCACATGTCGATGAGGCCTCATGTACCCAGGTTCAAAACAAATTTCCTTCCCTTTTTGAGCCAGGCATTGGAAACTTTTCCCGGGCGAAGGTGCGGATCCATTTGGTCCCAGAGGCATGACCCATTCACCACAAGGCACGAGTGGTACCTCACGTGATGAGGGAGAGAGTGGAAATCGAGCTGGACAGGCTGCAACGTGAGGGCATCATCTCCCCAGTGGAATTCAGCGAGTGGGCCAGCCTGATTGTTCCAGTATTCAAAAGTGATGGCACGGTCAGGATTTGCAGCGATTATAAAGTAACTATTAATCGTTTCTCGCTACAGGACCAATACCCGCCAACTAAGGCAGACGACCTATTTGCGACGCTCGCAGGAGGCAAGACGTTCACCAAGCTTGACCTGACTTCGGCCTACATGATGCAGGAGCTGGAGGAGTCTTCGAAGGGCCTCACCTGCATCAACACGCACAAGGGACTGTTCATCTACAACAGATGCCCGTTTGGGATTCGGTGGGCTGCAGCGATCTTTTAGAGAAACATGGAGAGCCTACTCCAGTCGGTACCACGCACGGTGGTTTTTCAGGACGACATATTGGTCACAGGTCTGGACATCGCCGAGCGCCTACAAAACCTGGAGGAGGTCCTCCAGCGACTGGATCGCGTAGGACTGTGGCTGAAGAGGTCGAAATGCGTCTTCATGGCAACAGAAGTGGAGTTTTTGGGGAGAAAGATCGCGGCGGATGGCATTCAGCCCACAGGCGCCAAGACAGAGGTATCAGGAACATGCCCAGGCAACAGAACGGAGCTGCGGACGTTCCTGGGACTCCTCCACTATTTTGGTAACTTCCTACCGGGGTTAAGCACCCTCTTAGAGCCACTACATATGATGTTATTGCGTAAAGGTGAGAACTGGGTATGGGGAAAAAAACAAGTAATTGCTTTTGAGAAAGCCAGAAATATTTAATGCTTCAACAAGCTGTTTGTATTGTATAACCCGTGTAAAAGACTAGTGCTTGCATGTGATGCGTCGTCGTACGGAGTCGGGTGTGTATTACAACAAGCTAACGTTGCGGGGAAGTTGCAACCTGTCGCCTATGCCTCCAGGAGCTTGTCTAAGGCTGAGAGGGCCTACAGCATGATTGAGAAAGAGGCATTAGCAGGTGTGTTCAGCGTAAAGAAAATGCATCAGTACTTGCTTGGCCTCAAATTTGAGCTGGAAATCAATCACAAGCCTCTCATATCCCTGTCCGCTGAAAATAGGGGATAAATACTAATGCCTCAGCCCACATACAAAGGTGGGCACTCGCGCTATCAGCATATAACTATACCATCCGCCACAGGCCAGACACTGAGAACTGTGTGGATGCTCTCAGTCGGCTACCATTGCCCACCATGGGGGTGGAAATGGCGCAGCCTGCAAACTTGTTGATGGTGGCGCAGCCCACAGACTTGTTGATGGTCATGGAAGCGTTTGAAAATGATAAATCACCTGTCACGGCCCACCAGATTAGAACTTGGACCAGCCAAGATCCTCTGCTGTCCCTAGTAAAAAACTGTGTACTGCATGGGAGCTGGGCCAGCATCCCCGTTGAAATGCAATAGCTAATCAAGTCGTTCCAGCGGCGAAAGGACAAGCTGTCCATACAGGCAGACTGCCTGTTGTGGGGTAACCGCATAGTGCTACCCAAAAAGGGCAAAGAAACGTTCATCTCGGATCTCCACAGCACACACCTGGGTATAGTAATGATGAAAGCGATAGCCAGATCCCACGTGTGGTGGCCCGGTATCGACTCTGGCTTAGAATCCTGTGTACGGCAATGCAGCATGTGTGCTCAGTTGAGCAACGTGCCCAGAGAGGCACCACTAAGTTTGTGGTCCTGGCCCTCCAGACCACGATCGAGGATCATGTCGACTATGCGGGCCCGTTTCTCGGTAAAATATTCCTGGTGGTGGTGGATGCTTTTTCAAAATAGATTGAATGTGAAATAATGTCGGGAAGCACCGCCACCACCACCATTGAAAGCCTGAGGGCCATGTTTGCCACCCACGGCCTGCCTGACATACTGGTCAGTCATAACGGGCCATGTTTCATCAGTGCCGAGTTTAAAGAATTCATGACACGCAATGGGATCAAACATGTCACCTCGGCCCCATTTAAACCAGCCTCCAATGGGCAGGCAGAGCGGACATCACAAACCATCAAACAGAGCCTTAAATGAGTCACAGAAGGCTCAATCCAAACCTGCCTGTCCCGAGTACTACTCAGCTACCGCACGAGACCCCACTCGCTCACAGGGCTGCCCCTGGCTGGGCTACTCATGAAAAGGACACTTAAAACTAGACTCTCACTGTTCACCCCAACCTGCATGATCAGGTAGAGAGCAGGCGGCAGCAACAAACTGTAAACGATGTTCGCACCACTGTGTCACGGGAAATTGATCTGAATGACCCTGTGTTTGCTAAACTATGGACATGGTCCCAAGTGGATCGCGGGCACGGTGATAGCTAAAGAAGGGAGTAGGATGTTTGTAGTCAAACTAGACAATGGACAAATTTGCAGAAAGCACCTGGACCAAACGAGGCTGCGGTTCACAGACTGCCCTGAACATCCCACAGCAGACACCACCTTTTTCGAGCCCACAACACACACTCGAAGGATCAACAACACCACCCCGAACCAGGAAATTGAACCCATCACGCCCAACATCCCAGCAAGGCCAGGCTCACCCAGCAGCCCTGCAGGGCCAACAACGCGCCAGCCCAGCGAGGGCACAGCCAACACAACAGAACAGACATTTGTACCGAGGCGATCCACCAGGGAAAGAAAGGTTCCCGACCGTCTCACCTTATAAATTGTTTTCACTTTGACTATGGGGGGGAGTGATGTTGTGTATCTGTAAAGCATGCACTCCCATGTTCCGCCACCAGGGAGCGCATCCCCTGAAGTCCCAAGGGATCCCAGCATCCCTTGGGAGCACTGTATATAAGCCGGCCCCTAAGGCCTGTTCCTCACTCTGGATTGTCTTAATAAAGACTGAAGTCACTGTTACTTTAACCTCCCTGTGTGCAGCCTCATCTGTGTTAGGAACACAATAATCCCTTTCGTCATTCAATCTCTCCTGCCTTCCACCCCAACACAGACTTTCTCTTTTGTTCTTTCCTTCTCTCCCTCTTTTCCCTGCCTTTGGAATTGCTTAAAACCTATTACATCTGTAACATTTTCCAGTTCTGATGAAAGGTTATCGACCTGAAATGTTTATAGAATCATAGAAATTGACAGCACGGAAGGAGGCCATTTCGGCCCATCGAGTCCGCGTCGGCCGACAAAGAGCTATCCAGCCTAATCCCACTTTCCAGCTCTTGGTCTGTAGCCCTTTAGGTCACGGCACCTCAAATGCACATCCAAGTATTTTTTAAATGTGATGAGGGTTCCTGCCTCCACCACCCTTTGAGTCAGAGAGTTCCAGATCCCCACCACCCTCTGGGTGAAGACATTTCCCCTCAAAACCCCTCTAAACCTCCTCCCAATTACTTTCAATCTATGTTGGAGTTAGTCAATTTCAGTCAGGGCAGGGGCACGAGAACTCGGGTTGCCAACCCTGGTCGGACGTATTCCTGGAGGTTTCATCACATGACCTCCTGCCTCCAAAAGCCCCACCCTCACGCACCTGCCATTGATCGCCTGACACGTTCATCCTTGCAGCGTACTGCCTTCCCACGCCAACTGGAAAGCGAACAGGTTCTAAATTGCCCGACTGCAGGATGCTCCGCTGTCAGTCAAATAGCCATTTGATCCCATCCCATATATTTTTATAACTAGTGACATTCCAAGAAAATGAAAATAGGCGCATAATTTATTTTTTAATGGCCCTCTGATTTTTCTCCCGTCTTGCTCGGAACAGTGTCCTAGAGATTAATACTTAATTCCTGGAGTCTCCAGGAAAATCCACTCTGTTTTTTTCTCTCCACAGATGCAGCCTGACCTGCTGAGTATTTCCAGCATTTTCTGTTTCTATCGCTATTTTAAGATGTTGAGTTAGTGGGCCAAAAATTCCGGCATCGCCGGGTCCATATGACGCGCGCACGGACCCGGCAGGGCCTTGCAAAAGCCGGTTTTGGGGTGCAATGCGCATGCGCTGAAAACCGGCTTTTCCAATCTGTCAAGATTTCTCCATATAGATGCTCCGCATCCCTGGGAGAAGGACATCTGCATGGGAGATATTGGGCCAATTGCCCAACTCATGTCCAGTGAATGTCCTTCAAATGTTTCCGCCTGGCAAAAGCAGGCACAGAGCTTACTTTTACCAGCGTAACACTTTTAAAACATATAAAAATTAAATTTAAACACTCATTTTTATATTAAAAACCCTGTCCATTAAGATAAGTTTATTTTTAACCCTGTTAAAACAAAATTCCTCCCCAATTTCTTTTTCCTGAAACACTTAATTACATTTAATTTCAATTAATTTTAATTATGTGAGGTGTTTTATTTATTTATTATGCTGTGTTTCGGTGTTTTAGGGGTTTTTCTCATTGATTGTACTGAGAGTCTGTACAAACAGAGCTCCCATTTTTATCAATGAGAATATTGCATAGTGATTGGTGGTCCAGGCTCAAGTGACTCCAACATGTACCTATGTACGTGAAAAACATCTTCCCATGTGTTGCGCAGCGAATCTAGGTCTCCGATTGGAATCCTACGTTCCTCCGGGACCACCAAGCACTTTCATAGAGATTTATTTTGAGTCGGGGGCATTCGTCCGAAGGAAGCCTCCGACCGCAAAATTTCCCCCCCAGTATTTTCGGTGTCTGGTATGCACCATATCAAGGATGCACGAATAATGAACTGTGAGATCCAGGCAGTTCAATGCTAATCTCAGCCTTGCTCATTTTCTGGTACAGCGTAGAGCTGGTGTTTGAAGGTCGTGTCTGAAGCAGGAGGGAGCTTTGTTAGCCTGCACAAAGAAAGCAGGAAAGAGTGCCGCTCTATTTCCCCAGTCATTGAGGTGTTGGAGACCTCCTCGTCCCCAAGGAAACTGCATCAGCAGACGTCCCAATGTCATCACTAAGAAATGTGAATGCCTGACTAACCTTTGTGCTGGAAGCTTCAGAAGCACTCCAATCATAACATGCTATGCTTTACACGGTAGTGCATGAAAGGGTTCCCAAGAGCCAGCATTACCTGATGGGATGTTGCTGGCAAGATACTGCCAAACATTTCTGCAGCCCTGGCACCTGTAGTTGTCATGCAGCAGAAGGCTGGGACAATAATGGCCAGCCGAAGCTTGGCTTCACCTTCTTGCAGGCACGCTGCGTTGGTGATCTATGGGGATGTTGCTGTGGAATAGGACGGCGAACAACCATCCTTACAGGCATCCCAGGCAGTACCACCTTGGCTTCATCAGCATCGAGATTGGATGCTGCTTATCTCATGGCAACAGACTCATCGAAGACACTATTACCCTTCAACTGTGTCTGCTATTTCTTAAACCCCTACCCCTTCAGTCTTTGCAAGGGCTGCTGGAGTTGAGGTGCCTTTTAAGGCTCTCCAAAAGTTTGTTGAATTCTTGATGCCCCGTGCGTGACACGTACCTGCCCCTATCTCTTTAAATTTCATTTACACACAATTTTCCTCTCCTGCCACCAAAACTGTTATGTTCATAATAAGGTAATGTAACTGAGTACTGTAGACATGAGTAAGTGTGACCTTAGTTCCTTTATTCTAACTCCAGAGTGTTGGTACAGCATGAGAGGCCTACTTATTGACATGGCTCCCAAAGGATGCTGGGATCCCTTGGGACTCCAACAAGTATGCCCTCTGGTGGCGGTATAATACTGGTTACATAGGGTTGCATACATAAAATCACTCCCTCCCAAAGTCAATAGTACACTTATTTACAGGGTGAGACGATCTGGGGCCTTTCGCTCCCTAGTCGATCATCTCGGTACAAATGCAGGTGTATGTGAGTTGGTTGGTTCTTCGTTGGGCTGCTGCTCAGCTGACCTTGCCGGGCTGCTGGGGATGGTGAGTTCAGCTTCGTGGTCAACCATGATGTCGGTTGCCAATTGTGTGTGTGTGTCGGGGGGTCGAAGTTGGTGGTGTCCTCTTCGGGTTGCTCGTGGCTGTCTGTGAATCGCAGTTTGGTTTGGTCCAAATGCTTTCTGCAAGTTTGCGAGTTTGACCTGAAACACCCTGCTCCCTTCTTTGCCGTGACGGTGCCAGCAAGCCATTTGGGATCATGGTCATTGACTTCAATATCGCGTGACAAGTTTGCGCGATCATGGTACATGCTTTGTTGATGCCGCCTGCCCTCAACATGATGCCTCGGGACAGGCAGGTCTGCAGGGAGCCTTCCGACATGCGTTTCAAGCTTTGCTTGATGGTTTGGACTGCCCATTCTGCCTCGCCTTGAACAGGGCTTGAACGGTGCAGATGTGACGTGCTTAATCCCATTGCGGGTCATGAAGTCCTTGAATTCAACACTGGTGAAGCACGGCCCATTGTCGCTGACAAAGGACATCAGGCAGGCCGTGCGTGGCAAACATGGCTTGTATGCTTTCGATGGTGTCAGTGGACGTGCTTACAGACATTATTACACACTCAATCCATTTGTTGTGGATGCTTATCCATTTTGAATAAGCATCCACAACAACCAAAAACATTTTGCCTAGAAACGGGCCAGCAAAGTCATCATGAATCCGAGACCATGGTTTGGCTTCCTATGTGTCTTTGCCATAAATAACACTAAATGATTTAGTATTATTTATGGCAAAGACACATAGGAAGCCTTCGCCTGTCCTCATGTACTGATCTCTCATAGCACTGTACTCCTCTTGACCCGGTTTGGAGGGCCATGACCACAAACTTAATGGTGCCTCCCTGGATGCATTGCTCAGTTGAGAGCAAGTGTTGCATTGGCGCATGCAAGACTCCAAATCTGATTCGATGCCGGGCCACCACACATGGGATCTGGCTATAGCTTTCATCATCACTATGCTTGGGTGGGTACTGTGTAGGTCGCGTATGAACGTTTCCCTGCCTTTCTTTGGCAAAATCATGCGATTAGCCCACAAAAGACAGTCCGCCTGTATGGACATTTCGTCTTTGCGCCACTGGATCGGCTTGATCTCTTCATGCATCTCCGCTGGGATGCTGGACTAACTCCCATGGAGGACAGAGTTTTTTTTACAAGTGACATTAAAGGATCCTGGCTGGTCCGCGTCCTGATCTGGTGGGCCATAACGGGTGACTTTTCATTTTCAAATGCATCCATCAACAAGAGCAAGTCTGCAGGCTGTGCCATTTCCACCCCGGTGGTGGGCAATGGTAGCCGACTGAGAGCATCAGCGCAGTTCTCTGCCTGATCTGTGGTGGATTACATAGTTGTCTGCAGACAGCGTGAGTGCCCATCTTTGGATGCGAGCAGAGGCATTGGTATTAATCCCTTTGCTCTCTGAGAATAGCGATATGAGTGGCTTATGTTCAGTTTCTAACTCAAACTTCAGACCAAACAAATACTGGTGCATTTTTTTTACCTCTTTTTCAATCAGGCTGTAGGCCCTTTCGGCCTTGGACAAACTCCTGGACGCATTGACGACCGGTTGCAATGTTCCCGATTCGTTTGCTTGTTGTAACACACACCCGACCCCATACGAAGACGCATCGCAAGCTAGCACTAAACGTTTACATGGGTTATACAGAACAAGCAGTTTGTTGGAACATAACAGATTTCTGGCTTTCTCAAAATCAGCCTCTTGTAATTTCCCCCATACCCAGTCATCTCCCTTGCGTAGCAACACATGTAGGGGTTCTAGCAAGGTGCTTAACACGGGTAGGAAATTACCAAAATAATTGAGGAGTCCCAGGAACGGCCGCAGCTCCGTCATGTTCTGTGGTCTCGGTGTATTCTTAATGGCCTCCGTCTTGGCGTTGGTGGGTCTGATGCCATCTGCCGTGATTCTTCACCCGAAGAACTTGATCTCTGGCGCCAGGAAAACACACTTCGAGCATTTCAACCTGAGTCCCACACGATCTAGCCGACTAAGAATCTCTTCCAGGTTCTTCAAGTATTCGATGGTGTCCCAACCTGTGATCAATATGTCGTCCTGGAAAATCACGGTGCGTGGAACCGACTTTAGCAGGCTCTCCATGTTCCTTTGAAAAATAGCCGCAGATGATCGAATCCCAAACGGGCATCTATTGTAGATGAACAGACCTTTGTGCGTGTTGATGCAGGTGAGGCCTTTCGAAGATTCCTCCAGCTCCTGCGTCATGTCGGCCGAGGTCAGGTCCAACTTGGTGAACGTCTTTCCTCCTGCCAGGGTCACAAATAGGTCGTCTGCCTTAGGTAGCAGGTACTGGTCCTGCAGTGAAAAACGGTTAATCGTTACTTTATAGTCCCCACAAATTCTGACCGTGCCATCGCCCTTGAGAACCAGAACAATCGGACTGGCCCACTCTTTGAACTCCACCGGTGCGATGATGCCCTCTCATTGCAGCCTGTCCAGCTCGATCTCCACTTTCTCTCGCATCATGTATGGCACCGCCCGTGCCTTGTGATGGATGGGTCGTATACCGGGAGCCAAGTGGATCTGCACCTTCCCCCCCGAGAAACTTCCGATGCCTGGCTCAAACAATGACGGAAACTTGCTCAGAATCTGGGCACATGAGATGTCGTCGACGGACGAAAGCGCTCGGATGTCATCCCAGTTCCGGCTGATTTTCCCCAGCCAGCTTCTGCCGAACAGTGTACGGCCATCTCCTGGTACAATCCATAGTGGGAATTCGTGCACTGCTCCATCACAGGAGACTTTTACTGCTGCACTGCCAATAACCGGGATCAGCTCTTTGGTGTAAGTTCTCAGCTTGGTATGAATGGGGCTAAGCTTGGGCCTGTGTGCCTTGTTGCACCACAGCGTGTCGAAGGATTTTTTGCTCATGATAGATTGACTCGTACCCGTGTGCAGTTTCCTGGATACTGGAATTCGTCTTTTAACATGATCGGTGGATATTTTGTGGTGAAGCTGTGTACCCCTGTACACTTCTGCCTTCTCGGTTCGAGTCTCTAGTTCAGCCTGACCCACCATGGATCGATCCTCCTCTGCAACATGGTGGTTTGCAGCTCTTCTGCACATTCGCTGGAGGTGTCCCATTGTTCCACAGCCTTTGCACCCATAGTGTTTGAAGCGGCATTGATGGGCTTGATGATCACCTCCGCAGCACCAACAAAGTGTTAACTGCCTCACGTTAATGTTTGATGGCGGACTCTGGGTCATCTGAGGTCATGCAGCTGCAGGGGTGTACGTTCTGCCATATACATTCCTGCCTGAAAATGACGTTACTTTGTGTACAGTACTTGCCGAAACCTCTTTATGCTGCAAAATATGTTTGGTGTTATCTCTGGTGGACATAAATGCCTGGGCTATCGTTATGACTTTGCTTAGGTTCGGTGTTTCAACAGTCAATAGTTTGCGAAGGATAACCTCATGGCCAATGCCAAGCACAAAAAAGTCTCTTAGCATTTGTTCCAGGAATCCATCGAATTCGCAATGTCCTGCAAGGCACCTTAGTTCGGCGATGTAGCTCGCCACTTCCTGGCCTTCAGACCGTTGACATGTGTAAAATCGCTACCTTGCCATCAGAACGCTCTCCTTCGGATTTAATTGCTCCCGGACCAGCGTACACAGTTCTTCATACGACTTGGTTGTTGATTTCACCGGAGCAAGAAGATTCTTCATGAGGCCATAGGTTGTTGCCCCGCAGACGGTGAGGAGGATCGCCCTTCATTTGACAGCGTTCTCATCCCCTTCCAGCTCGTTAGCCACGAAGTATTGGTCGAGTCGCTCCATTAAGGCCTCCCAATCGTCCTCTTCTGAGAATTTCTCCAGGATACCAACAGTTCTCTGCATTTTCGCGTGATGGTCCGTTATCTCGTTGCCAGTTGTTATGTTCATAATAAGGTAATGTAACTGAGTACTGTAGACATGAGTAAGTGTGACCTTAGTTCCTTTATTCTAACTCCAGAGTGTTGGTACAGCATTGGAGGCCTGCTTATATACAGTGCTCCCAAGGGATGTTCGGATCCCTTGGGACTCCAACAGGTACGCCCTCTGGTGGCGGTATGATACTTGTTACATAGGGTTGCGTACATAACAAAAACATTTCTAGATCTGACTGTGCTTGCACCTGGAGTTGTGAATAATTATTTAAATTAAACTAGGTCGGAGAATTGAGTGATGTTTGTCCTTGAGATTCAGGCAGGGTTGGGACCAATTATAAACGAGTTAGCACTGACTTGCTCCTGAAGAGGAGAATTTGCCTGTCAGTTATCCCTCAGCCAATGAAGAAATCGATTGATTGGTCATTTGTAGCATCATCTATTTGTGCACCAATCACATCTCACAATCATTGATATGTTTGCCGACATAATAAAACACTGCATTCCAAAAATCATTAATTGTGCAAGCTCTTTGGTATGTTTCAGTAAACGCGGAATAGTACTGAAAATAACTTCTTGCAGTTATAGATGCCGAACCATGTGGCATCTACCGACCTTTGTTTCAGCAGTGCCCAATCTTCTCTCCCATATTTCCCAGACAGTGCGTTCTAATGCCAATTTCAGAAAATGAAACAGTGTGCTGTCTTAATTTACCATCGCTGTGGGATCTCTGGATGAGATTGTTGAGTCAATGCCAGTTGTTGTAGCTAAATTTGAGGCTAGTTTTATACTGTGGGCATGTGTCCCATGTCTACTGGGTTGAGACTGGCCAAGCTAGAAGCTGTCATGCCATCTGTCTGCAATGGGTTCCTAAGTTCTATTTATTTTTCATTTTATTTGTTTCCCCAAGTGCAAGCACATCCTGTATATACACTAACCTCCTTAGTCAGAACGTGATCCATCTCTGTCTATAATCGATTCTTGTCTTATTGACTTACCAGAAGGGTAACATCTGAGCAGTATTGAACATCCTGGCGCACCAATTCTATAATTGCCTTAAATTGATGTGCTTGGTCCCTGCCCCTGAACTTGAGCGCTCAACCATATTGTCTAATAACTGCTCAGTAATGAAGCTTTAGGTAATTTATGTGCTGGAGGTGATCTCTTCCCCTGGATTGTTTTTCCTCCTTTTATACAGAACCCATCCCGCCCACCACCCCAACGCAGAGGGTGAGCCCCCTCAAATAGGACAGGACAATGTAAGTAAAAATTGCATCTGTCAGTCGCAAGTCCGATGTTTCTTGTACTGCAGCTTCCCCAAACTACATGAGAATGATCTTGTTGCGGGCCATCAAAAAGGAAGTGTGTGTTTGTGAAGCAGTTAAATTCCCTTTAAAAATTGATCTACTCATCAAGTTTCATGTCACTTTCAAAAATTTAGAATCAGCTGAGTGGTAATTGCTACATACAAGAATAGCATTCAAGAGAGGGCAGATTAAGTAAGCAGTCACATTTTATGTAACTGAATATATAGAATTACAGTTTGTTGTAAGTGAGTAATAAGGCTGCAATTTATTCAATAAAAAGGAAACCAGGCTGATAGTTAAAAGCCATTATACTGAATGAAGACTGTAAAGGAGTATTTTGATATGATCACTGCAGAATAATGATATCAAGCAATTCACAGGAGGGTGTAATAAAGAGAATAGCAGATATCTGAAATTACATAATATCATAAATAACAACAGAAAATACTGGAAATACTCAGCAGGTCAGTCAGCATCTGTGGAGCGAGAAAAAGAGTGTTTCACCAGAACTGGAAAAAGTTAGAGATGTAACAGGTTTGAAGCAAGTCCGTCCATCATCATAGGTAGTCCCGCGAAATCGAGGAAAACTTGCTTCCACTCTAAAAGTGAGTTCTCAGGTGACTGTACAGTCCAATATGGGAATTACAGTCTCTGTTGTAGGTGGGACAAACAGTCATTGGAGGAAAGGGTGGGTGGGGAGTCTGGTTTGCCGCACACTGCTTCCGCTGCCTGCGCTTGTTTTCTGCATGCTCTTGGCGACGAGACTCGAGGTGCTCAGCGCTCTCCTGGATGTTCTTCTTCCACTTAGGCCAGGGGCTCCCAGGTGTCAGTGGGGATGTTGCACTTTATCAAGGAGGCTTTGAGGATGTCCTTGAAATGTTTCCTCTGCCCAGCTGGAGCTCGCTTGCCGTGTAGGAGTTCCGAGTAGAGTTCTTGCTTTGGGAGTCTTGTGTTGGGCATGCGGACAATGTGGTCCGCCCAACGGAACTGATCGAGTTTGGTCAGTGCTTCGATGCTCGGGATGTTGGCCTGATCGAGAACACTGACGTTGGTGCATCTGTCCTCCCTGGGATTTGCAGAATCCTGCAGAGGCATCGTTGGTGGTATTTCTCCAGTGATTTGAGGTGTCTACTGGATATGGTCCACGTCTCTGAGCCATGCAGGAGGGCAGGTATCACTACAGCCCTGTAGACCATAACCTTGATGCCAGATTTGAGGGCCTGATCTTCGAACACTCTCTTCCTCGGGTGGCCGAAAGCTGCGCTGGCACACTGGAAGTGGTGTTGAACTTTGTCGTTGATGTCTGCCCTTGCTGATAATAGGCTCCTGAGTTATGGAAAGTAGTCCACCTTGTCCAGGTCGCACCATGGATCTTGATGACTGGGGGATCTGGGGGGCAGTGCTGTGTGGTGGGGTCAGGTTGGTGGAGGACCTTTGTCTTACGGATGTTTAGTGTAAGACCCATGCTTTCATATGCCTCGGTGAAGGTGTTGACGATGACTTGGAGTTCAGCCTCTAAATACTCAGCAGGTCAGTCAGCATCTGTGGAGAGAGAGAGAAAAAGTGTTTCACCAGAACTGGAAAAAGTTAGAGACGTAACAGGGTTTAAGCAAATACAGAGGCAGGGCAAGGTGGAAGAGAGGAAAGAACAAAAGGGAAGGTCTGTGATAGGGTGGAAGGCAGGAGTGATTAAATGACAAAAGGGACGATGGTGTGAGGCAAAAGGGGGCAGTAATGGGATAAGTAAAGAAACAAAAGATGGGTTTGGAGGAGTTGTAAATGGCAACAGCAGAATCATAACCAATAGCTGCTGTACAAAAAAATGGGGGTAGAGGTTATGATCTGAAATTGTTGAACTCAATGTTGAATCGGGTAGGCTGTAAAATGCCTGATAGAAAGATGAAGCACTGATCCTTGAGCTTCCATTGAGCGTCATTAGAACAGTGTAGGAGGCCAAGGTCAGAGTGAAAGTCGGGATGAGAGTTAAACTGACAAGCGAAAAAGACAGACTCAACATTGAGTGCTCTTCGGAGCTCAACAAAGAAACCTTGGGCCTCCCCTACCCCAGACTTCCCCCCCCCCACCCCATGCCTCAATTGCGATTGCCTCTGGAACCCCTCTCTTCACTCACCATTTGCCAGGCACCATTACCAAGGGGCCCGCCGGCGGCCACCTGTAGCCCAAAATCTCGCTGCTGCCTGCCAGCCTTCTCATCATTGCCATCGGGTTCGGGTAGGAGTCTGTCCCAGAAGATAATAATGAGGCACAGGAGTTGAACCATAACATGGTTTAATTTCAAATTCAGTTGGAGGGTGAGAAAGTTGGATCTCAAACCAGTGTATTAAGCTTAAATAAATGAGACTTCAAAGCTATGAACGCAGAGCTGGTGAAAGTGGACTGGGAAAATAGATTAAAGTGTGGAATGGGTGATGAGCAGTGGCAGACAGTTAAGGAGATATTTTATAATTCTCAACAAAAATATGTCCTAATGAGAAGGAAAGACGAAGAGCAGGGATAACCATCCATGGCTAACTAAGGAAATAAGGGATGGTGTCAAATCGAAAACAAGAGCATACAAGGTGGACAAGACTAGTGGGAGGCCAGAGGATTGGGAAACTTTTAAAAGCCAGCAAAGAACGATAAAAAAATAATTGAGAGGGAAGATGGATTATGAAAGTAAACTAGCGCGAAATATCAAAACAGATATTAAGAGTTTCTGCAGTTACATACAAAGGAAACGAGTGGCTAGAGTAAATATTGGTTCACGAGAGGATGAGACTGGGGAATTAATAATGGGGAACAGGGAAATGGCAGAGACTTTGAACAAATATTTTGTATCGGTCTTCATGGTCGAAGACACTATAAACATCCCAATAGTGGATAATCAAGGGGCTATAGAGAAAGAGGAACTTAATATAATCATTATCACTAAAGAAGTAGTACTCAGTAAAATAATGGGACTAAAGGTGGACAAGTCACCTGGACCTGATGGCTTGCATCCTAGGGTCCTAAAGTAAGTGGCTGCAGAGATAGTGGAGACCTTGGTTGTAATCGATCAACATTCCCTGGATTCTGGGGAGATCCCAGCGGATTGGAAAATCGCAAATGTAATGTTCCTATTTAAAAAAGGAGGCAGACAGAAAGCAGGAAACTACAGACCAGTTAGCCGAACAACTGTCATTGGGAAAATGCTGGAGAGATTATTAAGAAGCAATAGCAGGACATTTGGAAAAGCATAATTCAATCAAGCAGAGTCAGCATGGTTTTATGAAAGGGAAATCGTGTTTGACAAATTTTCTGGAGTTCTTTGAGGATGTAACGAGCAGGGTGGATCAGTGGAAGTGGTGTATTTGGATTTCCAGAAGGAATTCGATAAGGTGCCACATAAAAGGTTACTGCACAAGATAAAAGTTCACGGGATTGGGGGTAATATATTATCATGGATAGAGATTGGCTAACTAACAGAAACCAGAGAGTCGGGATAAACAGGTCATTTTCCGGTTGGCAAGCAGTAACTAGTGGGTGTCGCAGGGATCGGTGCTGGGGCCTCAACTATTTACGATCTATATTAATGACTCGGATGAAGGGACCGAGTGTAATGTAGCCAAGTTTGCTGATGATACAAAGATGGGTGGGAAAGCAAATTATGAGGAAGACACAAAAAATCTGCAAAGGGATATAGACAGGCTAAGTGAGTGGGCAAAAATTTGGCACATGTAGTACAATGTGGGAAAATGTAAGGTTATACCCACTTTGGCAGAAAAAAGAGAAAAGCAAATTAGAATTTAAATGGAGAAAAATTGCTAAGTGCTGCAGTACAGAGGGACCTGGGGTCCTTGTGCATGAAACACAAAAAGTTAGTTTGCAGGTACAGCACGTAATCAAGAAGCCAAATGGAATGTTGGCGTTTATTACAAGGGGGATAGAGTTTAAAAGCAGATAAGTCCTGCTGCAACTGTACAGGGTATTGGTGAGTCCACACCTTGAGTACTGTGTGCAGTTTTGGCCTCCATATTTAAGGAAGGATATACTTGCGTTGGAGGCTGTTCAGTGAAGGTTCACGAGATTGATTCTGGAGATGAGGGGATTGACTTATGAAGATAGGTTGAGTAGGTTGGGCCTATACTCTGGAATTCAGGAGAATGAGAGGTGTTCTTATCAAAACATATAAGATAATGAGGGGGCTTGACAAGGTGGATGTAGAGAGGATATTTCCACTCATATGGGAAACTAAAACTAGGGGGCATAGTCTCAGAATAAGGGGCCGCCTTTTTAAAACTGAGACGAGGAGGAATTTCTTCTCTCAGAAGGTTGTAAATCTATGGAATTCTCTGCCCCAGAGAGCTGTGGAGGCTGGGTCATTGAATATATTTAAGGTGGAGATAGACAGATTTTTGAGCGATAAGGGAATTAAGGGGTTATGGGGAGTGGGCAGGGAAGTGGAGCTGAGTCCATGATCAGATCAGCCATGATCTTATTAAATGGCGAAGCAGGCTTGAGGGGTCAAATGGCTTACTCCTGCTCCTATTTCTTATGTTCTTGTTGAAATTGCCTGGGCCTCCTGCCGATGACTTTATGGAAGTATCCATTCTGGCCTAGCCCCTGCCCTAAGTGCAAATTGGGAGCTTTAGTCCTCAGCAACAGTATATATTCAGAGCATTATTTTTCTCTAATGAAACAAAACTTATAAGAGAATGTACAGTCTTTTGTTTATCTCTCTTATTTCATTGCTTCAAAAAAATCCCTGCTAAAACATTGCAATGAACAACATACGTTGCTACCGTCATTGGCGGATAGCAAAAATCCCTGAGAAAAGTAAAGTAAAGAATTCAGATTCACATGCCCTACTTCTCAACCCACTGGTACTAGCAGGACTAGTGATCAATGTACTACCTTCTGAACCCAAGTAATATTTGTGACGGAAGCCTTTTCCGATACAACCATAGGAGTGCACAGGACAGGAAAATACCATTTCCATCCATCTGGCCAGCCTCAGATTTTCTAAACAGAATACACATTTTATTGCTAATCTTCCTCAATTGTTTCAAATATCTATCCAATTCTCAACTACAATGACTGATGTTACTATCCTTGATCATCTTCCTGAGAATCCATTTCAACATTCACCACTCGCTGTGTGAAAGAGCATATCTGATCTCTCTAATCACCTGAGCTTCATGAAAAGTATGACAGGGATTAGTTTATAACTTTATACATTTTTTGTCCAAATAGGTGGAAAATGCAATGATGCGTGGGGGATATTTTCAAAGAGAAAAATAATTCACACATGGATCAAACCATGTTTTTGTTGTTTCAGATAGACTGTTGACACTTTGATATAATTACCTTGTGGATTGTTGCATCTGTTCTCTCAAACCACTCAAGGTGTGTGAGTCATGTAGAAAGTAAATTATTTCTGAGCATCTTTTTATGTTCACCTGAATTAGACTCAGAAAAGTTGATCTGTTCTTTTCTATATTTACTCCACCACCTATTAATGATTTTTATTTTCTTTCACTATCCATGTTCTAGGAATGTATCTCCTCCCATTTTGGGTCTCCTCACACACATGTGTAACATCTCAAAGAAGATGTGTCTACAATCCCATTCTAGGTCTCTGCCAGTGTCACTCTGTAAGTTCACCATTTGAGAGGTAATGAGAAGAGACAAGAATGAATTAATCATTTTTCCCATTAAATTTGAAATTTTTCTTTAAAATTCTCCTTGTATTCTCAGGTGAGAGACTGCTCATAAACTTGGCAAAACCTCCTTGAACAGTCAGTCTCACTTACAAGCCTGTTATCTTAAAATCTGATTAAGAATGCTGGCAGCTGGCCTATTATTTGGGCATAAGGCTCATTGGCATAAAGTATGCAGATCTACGTGGAATAGATAGGACCATTCATTTAGTTTACATTCCTACCTCCAAGCTGAAAACAGTATATAAACATAGGGGTAGAGTTTCTGCTAGGTTACACAGATCGTCCGAAATCAGCCAAATCAGCGTAAACAATCACGGAATTTCAAGCGCAAGTTCCGTTCAGCGCAAATCGAGGTTCCACGATCTTTTACACTGGTTTAAAAGCACCGCAATGGAAGACAGCCATGCCCCCTGATCGAATTAATGACCATGGCAAATTTATGGCAATTGCGACCGTTTGCAGCCCTTCGAGGAGGCTCTTCAACTTTAAACTGTTTTTGTTTAGACGCAAAGGTACTAGAAGGTACCTTTTAAAAGTGAATTTGCGAAGAAATTGACTACCGTACACCAGTGCAACCAATAAATGGTTCTGTGGTTTTTAATGAAAGGCATTTTCAGTGATTTAAAATTGGTTTCCTCACAGATGGTGAATGCAAGACTCTGATTAAAAATGCTGATTTTTTTTCTGACAAACCTTTTTTTTAAGCTGTATTAATAAAACTGCACCAAGTTACAACTCTTAAATGCATCAATTAATATTTTTAAATGCAAGGGGGCAAAAATAAACAATTACGTTCTGAAACACTGCCCGATTGCGCTGGTTCGTGGAAGATTTTCCATTTGTGATTATGAAAATGAGTTTGAGTGGAATCCTGAACCATAAACTTTACTTCAGAAAACAAGCATAATTTCGAGCCTAATTTACGTCCAGATTACTGAAAGCCCCAAAGCAGAGATTCTCTGAGATAAGGTTCAATTAATCATAAATTTACAGTTATATGGCATTTTATCACATCTATGAAAAATATTTCCAAGCACTTCACATCCAATAAACGCTGTTATTATGGAGGCAAATTCAAGCGCTATTTTGTGTGCACCAAGATCGCATAAACAGCAGATATGATTGACCGATTGATCTGTTTTATTGGTGTTTGCTGAGGGAGAATTGTTGACCAGGACACTCTTTGAATAATATCATGGGATCTTTAATATCTTCATAAACCACTGGAATGGACAGGTAAGACCTCTGTTTAACAACTCATCCAAAGGGTGGTATCTCAACACTGCAACACTCCTTGAGCAAGGAATTGAAGTGTATTCAAGTTCAGGAAGGGAGCCTGGACCACAATTTTTTGGCTGTGAAATGAAAATCTCACCAACCGAGTTAGAATGACAGACAGAGATAGACATTGCACAATGAATTGATGTGCACGCAGGGTCTGCTTAAAATTGAGAAAGAGAAAAATCCTGATTGATGTTTCTAACTGCTGGGTATAATGTTCTGTTAAAGCAATATAAGTTCCAGATCTTCATCTGGGATCAGTTCAGTGCAATTCTCTGTAGCAACTGAAAAGCATCCTGAATCATCCTGCAGTAACAGTTGACATTTAAAACATACATTAATGCAAAAATTGATAAGCATGATTGTGCAATAATGATCTTCATAAGGAGCTTTCCTTGGTTGAAATACTTGGGTACTTCTAGTTAAGATAGATCCAGAGTTCAAGGAGCTGAAATTCAGGTCCCCAATAAGGTCCGTTACCGCCGGATTACTGCGGCTATGCGGCGGAGTCGAGTGGCCGCCGACTTCCGGTTCAATGGTTGCCGTCAACGAAATTAAGCTCAGCATTTTTCTGGCGATGCTAACTTCCGCCCTGATCGGCTTACTTCCGCTGCGGTACTGTGGTTGCAGCCGTGATGATGCAATCACAGTGTGCATCGTTGCCGCTCTGCCCCGCAACCCATGTTCACTTTAAAAAGGCCTACCTGTTTCCTGACGGTGCCCCCGACAGCTTTTTGTGTCGGAGCACTTTGCTGGGCTGCTCGAGACCACCAGAGGAGGAGAAAGGAGTTTTGGTGCAATCAGGATATTCCTTGTTGAAAATTTTGCAGCATTCTAGAAACCCTTTGGGAGCTCCAAAAACTGTTGCAGACTTTTAACAACTTTTGCCGCCTTCTGAGAAGGGATGTTTTTTACTCGCCCTGATTACCAGTGGCCTGGGGGCCTCATTCTGTTTTGCACAGTGGCCTCCAAGTGAGGGCTGAGCCTAAATACGCAATGGGCTTTCTGTTGGCAGGGGAACGCCTTGTCCACATTGTGAGAGGCAGGGAGGCACGCGGGAGAAGGCAGCACCATCAGCAATGGGTCCAGAGGCAGTGGGCAAGGGAGGCAGCAGCCATGGCTGCCCAACATGGAGAAGGGCCTGGAAATGGCCACAGACCTCAACGCAGAGAGGTTGGCCAGGATGGAGCTGGAGTCAAGGGGAGGATCAGATACGCTGACCCCCCGCCTCATCAGATCGTGGGCAAGGAGCCAGATGTTTGCCAGCTTCAGCCTGCAGAGGCTGAGGAAGATCAACAGCATGAGAAAGAAGGCAATCAGCCAGCTGCCATCAGAGAGGCCCAGCACAGATCTGGGGGAAGGAGACCCTACTGTGCATGGTGGTACCGACATCAGTTTTCTTTCCTGGAGCTGAGCGATGAGCAATGTCTGCGAAGGTTCAGAGTTAGGAAGGACATCCTGAGGGAGCTGTGCAATTTCCTGCGGGCAGATCTGCAGCCACAGACAATGCTGAGGGCAGTTCTCAGCATGGTAACAAAGATCACCACAGCGCTGAACTTTTACGTGACTGGCTCTTTCCAGTCTGCAACTGCAGACATTTCCAATATTTTGCAGTTTTTTGCCCATCGCTCCATCCAGCAAGTGACCGATGTTCTCTAGAAGAGAAGAGTCCAGTCCATCTCGTTCCCGATGAGCAGGGAGAAGCAGGTGGAGCGGCAGGCCGGATTTGTCCATATTGCAGAGTTCCCCAGGGTGCAGGGGGCCATCAACTGCACACACGTCACACTGAGGACGCCGCAAAACATCCAGAGATTTTCATGAACAGAAAGGGATTCCACTCCCTGAATATCCAGCTGATTGGCAACCACCAGTGCAGGATCATGGCAGTCGATGGCCGATATCCAGGCAGCAACAACCATGCCTTCATCCTGCGCCAGAGCAGTGTGCCCGCCATCTTCTCGGGCCCAAACCAGGATTGTGGATGGCTGCTTGGAGACAAAGGATATCCCCTGTCCACTTGGTTGCTGACTCCCCTTCGGAACCCCAGGACTGCTGGCAAACACTCCTACAACAACGCGCATTCTGCCACCAGGAGCATTATTGAGCACTGCAATGGGATCCTCAACAGAAGTTCCGTTGCCTGGACCACTCTGATAGAGCATTGCAGTACTCGCCTGAACGGGTCTCCATCTTTACAGTCGTCTGCTGCATGCGTCACAACCTAGCCATCATGAGGGGCCAGCCGCTGGAGGTTGATCCAGCAGTACCACCTCAGGAGGAGGCACAACAGGAGGAGGAGGAGGAGGACGACCAGGATGCGCTTCGCCAATCACCCAGGAGGTGTCGTCGCCATCCCAACCCTGCAAGAGATGTGCAGGCCCATCTAATTGTTGCTCGCTTCAGATAATTTAAATCCCACATAACCCTTCAGCTTCACTTTTCCATGGCCATCCCAATAAGTCCCTTCATACATCATTGCCCACCGTCAAATGATACACCTGGCCAGATATAGGAACACAAAATAAAGATTTATTACATCATAAAAAACTGCAAAAAAAGCAAAAAACATAATTTCTCTCCGTGTGCATTTCCTTGTAACCCCTCTTACCTGTGCCTATCCTATGACTCATCATCATAGGCAGTCCTTCAGAATCGAGGAAGACTTGCTTCCAAGCTTAGAATGAGTCCTTAGGTGGCTGAACAGTCCAATAGATCCGACTGCACACTTCCAGTATCTGAGCTGATGTGTGTGAGTTGAAACAGTGGTGCTGCCCACAGTGACCCCCTCGTCCACTGCCTCATCGGAGCCAGCAGTGTCCCCCTCGTCCTCTGCCTCATCGGAGCCAGCAGTGTCCCCCTCGTCCTCTGCCTCATCAGAGTTGTCGCCAATGGATGGAGGGGGCTCCAGTGTGTCATGTAGGCTCAAGGCCACAATACCTCTGTGGTCTCAGGATACCCCTGGCTTTCTGGCCCCTCAAGACCACTGTCCAGGCCTCACCTCACACTCTCCATATCATCATCTCCTCCCTCATCTCGGCTTTCACTGCGATCGAGACTGTTGTCCGTCATTTCCCTCCCACGCGCACCAATGCTAGGACCCGCTCTCTGACTTCAATGGATCTCTCATTTACAAACATAAATGGCACAAGAGGGGGAGGTAGGGGATTGACGCATGGAGGCTGCAACGAGCACACTTTCAGAAGGAAAGGCACAGTAGGTGCTGGCACACTCAAGGAGAGATAGCATTAAAGGAGGGCCTCACTTACCCATGCTGGCTGCCGAGAATGCAGCATGTCTGCCTGTCTGCCCACTCGCGCCTCTATCCTCTCCTCCAAGGGTTTGAGGAGTTGAAGCTGCGGCTCGCCACCACCAGTCTGCCTCTGTTCCAAGCGGTTGTGCTCAACCTTGGCCTGCAAAACAAAGAATGGTTGCTGAGTAACAGTGTGATGAGGCCTCAGAAATGAGTGCACAAGTGTGTGTCCCTGATATGCAGCTGTGACTGTGACATGAAAGGGAGCCTCCATTGGGAGAACACACACTTATCTATACAGGCCTCAACAGTGAAATGCTCCTTCAGTGACTACATAGTGAATGTGGGAAATAAGAGAAGGATGAAGGAGAGGCTCACAGATGGAAGATCAGCAGTTGGTGCAATAGGTACTCATTTTCATCAGCCAGATGATGTCGTTCATCCTTTTTCTGCACTGGGTGGCGGTGGTCCGGTCATGGATGGATGTCCCTGAGCTCTCCACAGCAATCTCCCTCCAAGCATTGGTAAAAACCTCCCAAGTAGGTCTGCCTGCATTGGGATGTACTCACCTCCTTCCCTCAATAGGCTGCATAAGTGTCTCCAATTCTGTGTCAGAAAAACGGGTCTCCCTCCTCGCGACACCTCCAGCAGGTCCAGTGTCCTCCAGTTAAACGCCTTCCCTCCTCAGGGCCCATCTGCAAACTCTGGCCTTTAAGAAAGCCAGGGAGCAGCTGGCTCGTTAAGAGCTCATCAGGACTGTTATGGATCTGGACTTGTATATACACTGTACAGCCACCAGAGGGCTCATTGCCCAGAGTCCCAAGGGATCTCATAATCCCTTGGCACCGCAGGTATTTAAGAGTACTTCACAGGTTGGAGAAGCACTCTGGAGACCTGCAATAAAAGACTAAGGTCACACTTTACTTTGAGCTCACAGTGTTCAGTCTGACTCTTTCTCCATACACAACTGGCGACGAGATACAGATGGCGAACCCAAAGATGCAGAGAACAGTGGGCATCCTAGATTCTAGGAGGGAATCGAATTGGGAAACTTTTTTGTGGAGCGACTCGACCAATACTTCATGGCCAACAAGCTACATGGGGAAGAGAGCGCTGCCAAACGAAAGGCGATCCTCCTCACCATCTGTAGGGCACCAACGTATGGCCTCATGAAGAATCTGCTCACTCCAGCGAAACCCACGGAGAAATCATACGACGATTTGTGCACACTGGTCCGAGAACATTTGAACCCGAAGGAAAGCGTTATGATGGCGTGGTACTGGTTCTACACCTACAAAAGGTCTGAAGACCAGGAAGTGCCGAGTTATGTCTCCGAGCTAAGACGCCTTGCAGGACATTGCGAATTTGAAGGACATTTGGAGCACATGCTCAGAGACTTTTTCGTACTTGGCATTGGCCACAAAACCATACTTGGCAAACTTTTGACTGTAGCGACCCCAACCTTGACTAAGGCCATAGCGATAGCCCAGGCATTCATTGCCAGCAGTGACAATATGAAGCAAATCTCTCAGCACACAAGTGCTGCTGCAAGTACTGTGAACAAAGTGATGCTGTTTTTGAATCATAATGGACAGGGCAGGTCACACATACCTGCAGCTACACGTCCTCAGATGTTTCAGAGTCCACCATCAAGGGTGATGAATGCAAGGCCATTAACACCTTGTTGGCACTGCAGCAGTGATCATCATTTCCATTCATGCTGATTCAAAGGATACATTTGCAAGGGCTGTGGAACAATGGGACACCTCCAACGAGTGTGCGGGCGAGCTGCTGGGCCTACTAAACCTGCAAACCACCATGTTGCAGAGGAGGACAGATCCACAGAGGATCACGACAAAAGAGAACCTCTGACAGAGGAGGCAGAGGTACATGGGGTGCACACATTCACCATGAATTGTCCCCCGATAATGCTGAATGTTGAACTAAATGGACTCCCAGTGTCAATGGAGCTGGACACGGGCGTGAGCCAGTCCATCATGGGCAAAAAGACTTTCGAAAGGTTGTGGTGCAACACGGCCTCAAGGCCAGTCTTAACTCCAATTTGCACGAAACTAAGAGCTTACACGAAATAACTGATTCCTGTAATCGGCAGGGCTACCATAAAGGTCTCTTACGATGGAGCGGTGCACAAGCTACCACTCTGGGTGGTACTGGGCAATGGTTCCACGCTGCTCGGCAGGAGCTGGCTGGGAAAGATACACTGGAACTGGGACGACATCCGAGTGCTGTCGCCCGCTGACGACACTTCATGTGCCCAGGTCTTAAACAAATTTCCTTCGCTGTTCGAACCAGGCATCGGGAAATTCCAAGGAGCAAAAGTGCAGATCCACCTAATTCCGGGGGCACGACCCATCCATCACAAGGTGAGAGCAGTACCATACATGATGAGAGAAAGGGTAGAGATCAAGCTAGACCGGCTGCAAAGAGTTCAGTGAGTTGGCCAGTCCTATTGTTCCAGTCCTTAAGTGGGATGGCACCATCAGAATCTGTGGCGCTTACAAAGTAACTATCAATCGTTTCTCCCTGCAGGACCAATACCCACTTCCAAAAGCTGACGACCTCTTTGCAACGCTGACGGGAGGAAAGACGTTCATGAAGCTGGATCTGACCTCAGCCTAAATGACGCAGGAACTGGAGGAATCATCGAAGGCCCTCACCTGCATCAACACACACACAAAGGTCTTTTTGTTTATAACAGATGCCCATTTGGAATCCAATCAGCGGCGGCGATATTCCAGAGAAACATGGAAAGTTTACTGAAGCCAGTCCCCCAAACCGTGGTCTTCCAGGACGACATCTTGGTCACAGGTCGGAACATAGTCGAGCATCTGCAGAACCTGGAGGAGGTTCTTAGTCGACTCAACCACGTGGGGCTCAGGTTAAAACGCTCAAAGTGCATTTTCCTGGCACCTGAAGTGGAGTTCTTGGGAAGGAGGATTGCGGCGGACGGCATCAGGCCCACCAATACGAAGACGGAGGCAATCGAGAACGCACCGAGGCCACAGAATGTGATGGAGCTGCGGTCATTCCTGGGACTCTTGAACCACTTTGTTAACTTCTTACCGGGTCTCAGCACCCTGCTAGAACCACTACATGTCTTACTACGAAAAGTGGACGAATGGGTTTGGGGCAAAAGCCAAGAAAATGCCTTTGTAAAAGTGAGAAAATTGTTATGCCCAAACAAATTTCTTGTGTTGTATGATCCATTTAAGCGTTTGGTACTAGCATGTGATTCGTCGCCATAAGGTGTCGGGTGTGTATTGCAACAAGCTAATGATTTCAGGAAACTGCAACCGGTTGCTTATGCATCCAGGATTCTGTCTAAGGCCAAGAGAGCCTGCAGCATGATTGAAAAAGAAGCGTTAGCATGTGTCTATGGGGTAAAGAAAATGCATCAATACATGTTGGGCTAAAATTCGAATTGGAAACTGACCATAAGCCACTTATATCCCTGTTTTCCGAGAGCAAAGGGATAAATACTGACGCATCAGCCCGCATCCAGAGATGGGCGCTCATGTTGTCCGCATACAACTACACCATCTGCCACAGGCCAGGCACAGAAAACTGCGCCGATGCTCTCAGTAGGCTGCCATTGCCCACCACGGGGGTGGAAGTGGCACAGCCCGCAGATCTAGCCATGGTTATGGAAGCATTTGAGAGTGAGTAATCACCGGTCACTGCCCGGCAGATCAAAACCTGGACAAGCCAGGACCCCTTATTATCTCTAGTCAAAAGCTGTGTACTTCACAGGGGCTGGTCCAGTGTCCTAGTGGAAATGCAGGAAGAGATAAAGCCGTTCCAGTGGCGCAAAGATGAAATGTCTATCCAGGCAGACTGTGTTCTGTGGGGCAATCGAGTAGTGGTCCCCAAGAAGTGAAGAGACACCTTCATCAATAACCTCCACAGTACCCACCCAGGCATCGTAATGATGTAAGCGATATCCAGATCCCACATGTGGTGGCCCGGTATCGATGCGGACTTAGAGTCCTGCGTTCACAGATGTAATACATGCTTGCAGTTAAGCAATGTACCCAGGGAGGCGCCGCTAAGTTTATGGTCTTGGCCCTCCAAACCGTGGTCTAGGGTACACGTCGACTATGCAGGTCCGTTCTTGCATAAAATGTTCCTTGTGGTTGTAGACACATACTCCAAGTGGATTGAATGTGAGATAATGTCGGGTAGTACATCCGCTGCCACCACTGAAAGCCTGCGGGCCATGTTTGCCACACATGGCTTACACGATGTCCTGGTGAGCGACAACGGCCATGCTTTACCAGTGCTGAGTTCAAAGAATTTATGACCCATAACGGGATCAAACGTCACATCTGTCCCGTTTAAACCAGCGTCCAATGGTCAGGCAGAGAGAGCAGTGCAAACCATCAAGCAAGTCCTGAAGAGGGTAACTGAAGGCTCACTGCAGTCTCGCCTATCCCAAGTCCTGCTTAGCTACCGCATGAGACCACACTCACTCAATGGGATCCCATCTGCTGAACTGCTCATGAAAAGAGCACTTAAGACAAGGCTCTCGTTAGTTCACCCTGATCAACATGAACAGGTAGAGAGCAGGCGGCTTCAACAAAGTGCATACCATGAGAGCGCAAATGTGTCACACGAGATTGAAGTCAATGATCCTGTATTTGTATTAAATTATGGACAACGTCCCAAGTGGCTTCCTGGCACAGTCGTGGCCAAAGAGGGGAGCAGGGTGTTTCGGGTCAAACTTTCAAATGGACTCATTCACCAGAAACACTTGGACCAAATCAAACTCAGATTCACGGACTGAGCAACCCACCTTGGACCCTACCTTTCTTGATCCCCCAACACACACACGCCAGTGGCAACCGACACCACGGTTGACCACGAAGCAGAACCCATCATCCACAGCAGCCCTGCAGGGCCCAACACACCAGGCAGCCCAGCAAGGCCAGCTGCACAACAGCCAGCGAGGGCCCAACAAATGACTCAATAACACCAGCCTTTACACCAGCCAGGCAAGAAGGGCCCCAGATCGACTCACATTGTAAATAGTTACACTATTGACTTTGCGGGGGAATGTTGTTATGTATCTGGACTTGTATATACTCTGTACAGCCACCAGAGGGCTCATTCCCCGGAGTCCCAAGGGATCTCATAATCCCTTGGGAGCACAGGTATTTAAGAGTGCTTCACAGGTTGGAGAGGCACTCTGGAGACCTGCAATAAAAGACTAAGGTCACACTTTGAGCTCACAGTGTTTAGTCTGACTCTTTCTCCATACACTACAAAGACAAGGTGAATTTCTCCGTGGAAAGACCGCACCAATCTACTCACCAACACTGCTGCAATGACCCGATTCTCGCTGGCCAATACCGCTAGGCACCAGTTTTTTTTTTGAAAATCAGCGAATTTAACGGATTCCCCACTCAAAGATTGCGGCGTGAATGGAGCCCAAAAAGCGGTCGGTGTGCCCCGTTTCAGCGGACCTGAATTTCGCCCCCCAAGTCTTCTGCATTTTCTTTCTTTAGCTACTGTTAAGTTTCATGGGATTTACTACAGACAGTTGTCTTAGGTTCAATATTTCAGATGACTCCTGTGAGTGAGCTTACACAGTTTATGAATTAGATTCTGTCACTGGTAAGTTGTCGTGAGTCCAGGATCGAACAACAGACTTTTGACACGACATTTCAGTTTACTAGTTATATTATGTGAACTCACACGATTTTTCTTAACTTTGAAAGTAGAATAAACATGTTATTAGACTGTTGCTTGGACTGTTGCTTGCTCTATCAACTGCCAAATGGATTTATTAAACAATAAATGGCTAAGTGAACAGTACCAATGGCACACTGTAGATTTAGTTGAAGTCAATAGGAAGCAAAACTGAGCGGATGCAAGTCAGGTGGCAGTGCTGATCCATTATTCACCTGCCGGGTGGGTTAGTTTAACATTATCCCCTCCCCATATGTACAGGTACAATAATAAGATGAAAGAAACTAATACAGGTTGAACCTCCCTTATCCAGAACCACCCCTCATCCAGAACAATTCCCGGCCACCAGGTGGTGCATGCCCAGAACTCCGACGTGAGCAAATTGAAGTTCTTTTTCGCTGCCGACTCCTGCAATCACTGGCCTGACCCCGCGATCCACCGCTCCCCCCCCCCACCCCCCTGCCCCACCGCCCCCATGATCTCTCTGCCACCCTCCCAGCCCCAAGCCAGCCATCCCCGATATCCCCTTGCTCAGTACCTGTACCATCCAATTTAACGTGACCATCCCTCGTCCAGAAAAATTCCTTATCCAGAACAGGCCAGGTCCGGAGGGTTCCAGATAAGGGAGGTTCAACCTGTAATATGATGCATCAAAGCTAAAATGCTTCAATTTTGCCATAGATACATCCATATTTTAAAATAGTTTGCTCGGCTTTTCTGAACATTAAACTCACTCAGCATTTGTTAAATTCACATTTTTCTAGCCTGCAGGAGATTGATGTTGGAGGACACATCCACCAGTGATTAATCAATTCCATTTCTCTGGCACTGTCAAAATTCCCTGATGCTTCCAATGTGATGCCATCTGGGATGGGTCCCAGACCAGTACTTTTTGTTTTGAATTGTTTTATGTTTGCCAGTGCAACATCTATGTGGTTTTGCTTGATGACATGCTTGTACATCAGTCAGTTTATTGAAAAAGAAAAACATAACTGAGCGGAGGCTCAAATAAAGCAAATCCATCAGGAATGTCCAAAAACAGAGCAGCGACAAAATGACCAGGCCATTCCTCTCCAGATGGAGGAACCACCATTTTTTGTATTTTGGTCAGGAGCATTACTTTTAACAAGGGAAGAGATAACAGCAATAAAAAGGAAAAAATAGCAAATGTCAGAAGTCAAAAATCAATTTCTGTCCTATCGAAAACAGCCTTTTTCCTTCACGTGCTGATTGATCTTCAACAACACCTTTCAAACTCGCAACCTCTACCTTATAGAAGGACAAGGGCAGCAGGTACATGGGAACACCACCATTTCCAAGTTCCCCTCCAAGTCGCACATTACCCTGACGTGGAAATATCTCGCCGTTCCTTCATCGTTGCTGGGTCAAAATCCTGGAACTCCCTCCCTAACAGCACTGTGGGAGTACCTTCACCACAAGGACTGCAGCGGTTTCAGAACCACCACCTTCAAAAGCTATTCGCGATGGGAAATAAACCCTGACCTTGCCAGTGACACCCACAGCCCTTAAAGGAATAAACAAAAAAATCTGCAGTGCTTTCTAGCATTCTCGTCCTGAATTTCTACGGGGCTCTCTCAATCCCCCGCTGTAACTTTGATGGAATGTTAGCAGAAACCCTGGAGAGACAGCACTGTTCATATTGTTTCTTCACGGGTTCCACTGAACTTCTGGGGAGCAGAAGAATCCCATGACATCCTCCACCTCTGTTTTATTTTATGAGAGCTAACAGGGCTGAATAATTTTTGCACCCAGTGTCAGCGTCAAGTCTTACAAAGGAAAGTCTGTAAAGAGTTAACCAAGGTTACAATCTTTCTGCACAAATCAATCATTTGTTTACTTCGGAAACATATTTTTAAAAAAAAACACCGACTGCACTAGCCAACATTTCAGTTTCCCTTCCCAGCCATCCTTGTGGCCTTTCAGAGTGAAATGATCAACTTCATGTCAAGTTTTCAACTGTGGACCCACACTCACAGGTCACTTACTCAAGCTACCTAGACTCAATTTCCTTAAGCCGCTCAGAGAATGACAAGGTTTTTATCATCTCAGTCGGAACCCAGGTCCCAGAGGTAAAGAACAGTTTACTAACGGACTGCACCATCCTTGTCTCAGTACCTCGTGAAATGCTTGACAAGAGAGTGAGAGGTTTTCACAATGGAGCCAAGATCTGGAAGATGATCAGAACATAGTGACGTGGATAGATTTACATTATAGTAGTCAGGTGGTGGAAATGAAAGTCTATCCAAAGTAAGGTAGAGAACAATTTATTCTGTCTTCTTAACTGTCACAAGTATGTAGTGAGGAAATGAATGATTCAGTACTATTTTACTCATGTAAACACAGCAATCGTAGCATGAAATTCACCAGAAAGTAACTACATAGGATTACATCGGATATACAACACAGAAACAGGCCATTTGGCCCAACCAGTCCATGCCGGTGTTTATGCTCCAATCGAACTTCCTCCTGTCTTTCCTCATCTAAATCTATCAGCATAACCCTCTGTTCCCTTCTCCCTCATATGCTTATCTAGCCTCCCCTTAAATGCATCTATCCTATTCGCTTCAACCATTCCCTGTGGTAGCGAGTTTCACATTCACACCACTTTTTGGGAAAGGATTTTCTTCTGAATTCCCTATTGGATTTCTTGGTGACTATCTTTCTTGATGACCTCTAGTTATGCTCTGTGGAAACATTCTCTCTTTATCCACTCTATCAAAATCTTTCATAATTTTAAAGACCTTTATTAGGTCACACCTCAGCCTTCTTTTTTTCAAGAGAAGAAAGCCCGACCTGTTCATCCTTTCCTGATATGTATACCCTCGCATTTCTGGTATCATCCTTGTAGAACTTTTCTGCACCCTCTCCAGTGCCTCTATCATTTTTATAATATGGTGACCAGAACTGTACACAGTACTCTTAAGTGTGGTCTAACCAAAGTTCGATACAGGTTCAGCATAACCTCCCTACTTTTCTATTCTATATGTAGAAATAAACCCCCAGTGCTTGGTTTGCTTTTTTATGGCCTTGCTAACCTGTGTCACTACTTGTAGTGATTTGTGTATTTGTACTCTGAGATCCCTTTGTTCACCTACCCCACCTAGTCTCGCACCCTCCAAGTAATAAGTGACTTCACTATTCTTCCTACCAAAATGTAATACCTCACATTTATCTGTGTTGAACTTAATTTGCCAATTATATGCCCACTCTGCAAGTTTATTAATGTCCTCCTGTAATTTGTTGCAGTCTTCCTCAGTATTGACTATCCCACCCACCCCCCAACCCCCCAATTTGGTGTAATCCGCAAATTTAGAAATTGTGTTTTTGATTCCAAAGTTTAAATCATTCATGTAAATAGTGAACAACAGTGGTCCCAGCACTGATCCTTGTGGAATACCACTACCCACCATCTGCCACTTTTACTCCTATGCTCTGCTTTCTGTCTTGAAGCCAGCTAGCTATCCATTCTGCTACTTGACTCCACATTCTCTGACCTTGTTCATCAGTCTATTATGGAGTACCTTATTGAAGTCCTTTTGAAAATCTAGATAAATGACATCTACTGCATTACCATTATCTGCCCTCTCTGTTACCTGTTCAAAAATGTTCGATGGGGTTGGTCAAGCAAAACTTTCCCTTTTGAAATCCATGCTGACTATTCATTATTATAATTTTGGTTTCTCGATGTTCTATTTTCTCCTTTAGTAGGGATCCCATTATTTTTCTTACCACCAATGTTAAGCTGACTGGTCTATAGTTCCCTGGACATGTTCTATTCCCCTTTATTAAATATCGGTATTACGTTAGCTATCCACCAGTCCTCTGCCACTACAACTTTTTCCAACAAATTATTAAATATGTGTAGAAATGCCTCTGCTATCTCTTCCCTAGACTCTTTTAAAATGCGTAGATACAATCCATCCGGACCAGGGGTCTTATCCTTTTTGATTGTGATTCGTTTATTTAATATATCCCCTCTTTTTATTTTAAATGTATTTATCTCATTACTAATCTCATCATCCAATATCATGTCCACCTGTTCTATCTCCCTGGTAAATACTTCTTTCACCTTTCTCAGGCACTGCTCTTTGCATAAGTGGTTGGGAACAGTTTTTTCTATTTATACATGTTGCTTGTGTGAATGAGGGATCACTTTTTTTCCTCAATGTTGAATAATCTGACTGAATAATGCTGAGGAGTAAAAAGGTTAGGAAAGAGGAAATAAATGTCAGGGATATGATATAGGACGTGCTATTGGAATGAAAAAGCTACCCATAGGAAAATAACAAAAGCCAGACGACTGCTGGAGGAAGATGTACATTTTGTTAAACTATTTTTCCACTTACTGCCAATAAATAACAAAGACAAATCTTAAGCTCCTTGTAACCCTACACCTTCAGTGGCTGAAAATACTGCTGAACATGTTAAGTTCTGGATATCTGGACATAGAATAAATGGCAAATCTTTTGTAATTCAACCCTTAGGTTTTGTGCTTAATATTCAGTCACAAAGAATTTACCAGTTAAGTAATTGTAAAAATGGTAAATTGACTCTCTGAAGGACTGTGTAACATCCATGGTTACAAACAGTGTCCTTTCACTGCTTGCTTTGATTACACACCAGATTTAGAAATTCACTTCTCCCTGGTCCTATCCTATGGTCAATTTCAAAGCAGTTTCAACTTGGCTCAGGTCCAGAGCCTAAAACCTCATGTACCCTGGTATAAATTGGTACTAAATTGCATTAAACAATTCTTTGAAATCTTTGATATATTGTTTTAAATTCAGTTTTGTTTCAGTTGCTCATTCAAGTCCAGAGATATGGTCTGATGCACATAGTCGATGCCAAGTGGTGCTTCATGTTAGAATGTAACTGCACACAGCAAAGAGAGTGAACTGCCAATTTTCTTAGCATCTCCGCCACCTCCTTCGCCTCTGAAGGCACTGAAGTGTGATTCCACAGGTACTAATTGCGCTCCACCTTGCCAAAGTGAGTATTCTTTCTGTTTAAGCCTGGTCAGTGATGGTTGACAAGCTCTATGTTGTGTCCGCGTAAATAACTGACAAACTGAGCCAGGAGAAATGTAACTTAACTTATCTGTGCTTTTATACAATCCAAAATGTTGTCCCCAACCTGGCATAAACCAGCATGAGTACAGCAACTGTGAATAATTCTCGTAGAGTCCTAATGCCCGTCCAGTGAGCTGTAACAAATAAATAGAGCATGAACACAACATATTTCCCCCCTTTTTAAAACCACAGTCTATGTTCAGACAAAGTCCTTGAGATAGCCAGGTCATGTTCTGATACGCTGAGACCGGCATGGAGCTTGCGGTGTTTGATCGAGGTTATCGGTTGGGAAGCAGAACGGTGCCTCTGTTCCATCCTGCTGGTTTGTTGGCCTGTGAATTGGGATCGGTCTACGAGAGTTCCATCATTGAGCTCGTAGGTGTGGGGGCTGAACTTTTGTCCAATTTGTTTTGGAGGCGAAAGTGAGAATGCGAACTTATGACTACGGTTTGGGCGCTTAACTCTGACCCAATCTCCGTTCTTCAGTTGGGGCTTTTGAACGCGTCGTTTTGTGTCAGTGTATGACTTCACTTTTCATTGCTATTCCGAAATCTGGGATGCGAGTGTGGTTATCTTCGCGCTAGGTTTGGCTGGGGGTTTGAGAATGTCGAGTAGCCAACAAAGATTCCACCCAATCATGAGCTCAGCGAGTGTCTTCCCCGTTAGCGAATGCTTTGTCGAACGGTATGTGCGGAGAATGGTTTGAAACGTTTCGTCGAATGTTTGGCCTGCTGCGAGGTTGGCTGTCAAACCCTCTTTGATGACTTGGTTAAAAGCGCTCAACACCTCTGTTGCTTTGAGGATTGTACCGAACAGTCATCGTAGGCAGACCCTCGGAATCGAGGAAGACTTGCATCCACTCTCAACATGAGTTCTTAGGTGGCTGAACAGTCCAATATGAGAACCACAGTCTCTGTCACAGGTGGGACAGATAGTTGTTGAGGGAAAGGGTGGGTGGGACAGGTTTGCCACACGCTCTTTCCACTGCCTGTGCTTGATTTCTGCATGCTCTCGGCGATGAGACGCGAGGTGCTCAGCGCCCTCCTGGATGCACTTCCTCCACTTCAGGCGATCTTTGACCAGGGACTCCCAGGTGTCAGTGAGGATATTACACTTTATCAGAGGGTGTCCTTGTAATGTTTCCTCTGCCCACCTTTGGCTCATTTGCTGTGAAGGAGTTCCAAGTAGAGCACTTACTTTGGGAGTCTCGTGTCTGGCATGTGAACAATGTGGCCTGACCAGCTGAACTGATCATATGTGGTCAATGCATCAAAGCTGGGGATGTTGGCCTGGTTGAGGATGTTAAAGTTGGTGTGTGTGTCCTCCCATGGATTTGTAGGATCTTGCGGAGACATCGTTGGTGGTATTTCTCCAGCAACTTGAGGTGTCTACTGTACATGGTCCATGTTTCTTGGCCATACAGGAGGGCGGGAATTACCATGAGCTTGGTGGCAGTTTTGACGGCCTGGTCTTCAAACACTCTTTTCCTCAGGCAGCCGAAGGCTGCACTGGCGCACTGGAGGCGGTGTTGGATCCCGTTGTCAATGCCTGCTCTTGTTGATAGGAGGCTCCCGAGATAAGGGAAGTGGTCCACGTTGTCCAGGGCTGCACCATGGATCTTAATGATCAAGGGACAGTGCTGTGTAAGGACAGGCTGGTGGAGGACCTTTGTCTTGCTAATGTTTAGCGTAAGGCCCATGCTTTTGTACGCCTCAGTAAATACGTCGACTATGTCCTGGAGTTCAACCTCTGTATATGCGCAGACGTGGGCGTTGTCCTCATACTGTAGCTCGGCGACAGAGGTTGGGATGGCATTGGACCTGGCCTGGAGGCAGCGAAAGTTGACCAGGTTCCCACTAGTTCTGTAGTTTAGTTCCACTCCAGCGGGGAGCTTGACGACTGTGAGGTAGAGCATGGCAGCGAGGAAGATTGAGAAGAGGGTTGGGGCGATGACACAGCCCTGTTTGACCCCGGTCCGGATGTGGATTGGGTCTGTGATGGATCCATTGGTAAGGGTCACGGCCTGCATGTCGTCATGGAGCAGGCGGAGGATGCTGCTGAACTTTTGAGGGCATCCGAAATGGAGTAGGATGCTTCATAGATCCTCGCGATTGACAGTGTCAAAGGCCTTTGTAAGGTTGAAGAAGACCATGTATCAGGGCTGGTGCTGCAGTCGCGCTGCAAAAATCATGTCCGTTGTGCCCCGTAGGGAACGAAATCTGCACTGTGACTCCGGGAGGAGCTCCTCAGCCACAGGGAGAAGACGGTTGAAGAGGACTCTCGCGACGACTTTCCCAGTTTCTGATAACGAGGTGATTCCTCTATAGTTGCCGCAGGCGGACTTGTCGCCTTTTTTAAAGATGATCATGATCACTGCATCTCTGAGATCTCCCAGCATGCTCACCTCCCTCCAGATGAGAGAGATGAGGTCATGTATTCGTGCCAGTAGTGCCTCTCTGCCATACTTCAGTGCCTCAGCAGGGATTCCATCGAGCAGTAAGGCGACGCTCGATAGCATGACGAATAAGGAAATCGGCGAACTGGTCGGACACAAACTGTGGTCCATCATCAGTGATTATGACCTCTGGGGAGGCCCCATTTTGTGAACATACGCTGCAGAATAGTGACGATCATTGATGAGGTCCATGAACTTGTTGTAGCAATTTCTGGCCATTTGGAATGCAGGCCATGTACTACAACAAGGAAATGCCGGTGCTGTGGAGCTGCTTCAACTGGACCGAAGATATCCAACTGAAGTTGTTGCCATGGTTTTTGTGGCCATGAAATAGGCTTCACTGGCGCTGGTCAGATATTTGTGGATGTTTCGCTCAGACTGTATGCTTCGCAGTGCAAGACAACTCCTCGATGCGAGTGTCAATCCCAGACCACCATACTGAATTGCGACATCGCTGCTTCATGCGGACAATGCCAGGGTGTCCAACATGGTGCCAATGAGTGAACGTGCTGTTGAAGCGACTTGGGAATTACTGCTCGATCACCACAAGTTCAGCAACCATCATTCCAAAAATGGAAAATTCATCGTGAAGTCTGTGGTATGTTTTCAGCTCTTCTGGAATTTGCTTAGGCCACTCTGTCTGGAGGAAGTGGCACTCGTGCTGGAGCGTAGCATCACTCGGTGATTCAGTTTTGAGATCGTCGCAGGAGACAAGGTTTCTGATGAACTGAGTGATGATCGACGTGACATATGTGTCGTCATCTGTGAGCAAGTTAGCACCAGAGTACAAAGCAGATGTCAGCTACATAGTTGCAACTGCCAGCGATATATACATTAAAGTTATACTGATGAAGGTGATCTGACCATCAGCTGATTTGTCGTAGTCTGTGCCCAGATCCAGTTGTAGCGAATAGCATAGTTTGCGCTTGGTGATCCTTATGAAGGGTAAATTTCCTGCCATAGAGGTAGATGTGCCAGTGTTCACATGCGTAGATGCATGTGAGTGCTTTGCATTCGTTCCCCTGTAGAGTATTTGCGTTCTGCAGACGAGAGCATGCCAGAGGCAAAGGCTACTGGGTGTTCCAGGCCGCCAATCCATTGCGAGAGCACAGCACCCATGGCAGTGCCTGATGCATCCATGGTGACGTATGTTGTAAAGTCCTTACCCTACAGCATGAAACCACACGAGGCACATTCTGGGGACAAGGTCACTCTGTGACCTCAACTCTTTATTCACAGCACTCCACAAGTGCTGACCCTGCGTGGGACCTCCCTTTATAGACCTGGGAGATCAGGTAAGGAGTGTCGCCCACAAGTTTACCCCAGGTGCATGGAGAGGCTCGGGAGGTGCATCGCTGAGGTCTATAAAAAGGCCCAACGCGTCGGAGAGGCTCGGGAGCTCCAGGTGCGTGGAGATGCTTGGGAGGTGCATCGCTGAGGCCTATAAAAAGGCCCAATGCGTCAGAGAGGCTCGGGAGTTCCAGGTGCGTGGAGAGGCTCGGGAGGTGCGTTGCTGAGGTCTATAAAAAGGCCCAACGCGTCGGAGAGGCTCGGGAGCTCCAGGTGCGTGGAGAGGCTCGGGAGGTGCGTTGCTGAGGTCTATAAAAAGGCCCAATGTGTCGGAGAGAGGCCAGCTTGTGCAGCTGCAGCAGGGTGAGAAGGTAAAAAAGTAGAAAGAAATCGAAAGATGACATCACAGCCAAGGGGGTAAGTGATTGGCTGGTGATTGGTAAGTAGTTTTTCTTTTTCTTTCTTTATCAGTAAGTAATCTTTTAACATTGTTGTTGCCCAATTAGGTTAATCTAGGGTTAATTCATGGCAGGAGAGCTCAGACATGTGTTATGCTCCTGCTGTACTATGTGGGAACTCAGGAACGCTTCCAGTGTCCCTGACGACTACGTGTGCGGGAAGGGCATCCACATGCAGATCCTGACAGACCGCATTGCGGCACTGGAGCTGCGGGTGGATGAACTCTGGAGCATCCAGGATGCTGAGAACGACATGAATAGCACGTTTACTGAGTTGGTCACACCACAGGTAAAGGGTACACAGCCAGATAGGGAACGGGGTGACCAACAGGAAGAGCAGTACAAGGAAGGTAGTGCAGGGGTCCCCTGCGGTCATCCCCCTGCAAAGCACATACACCGGTTTGGATACTGTTGAGTGGGATGACTCATCAGGGGAAGGCAGCAGCAGCCAAGTTCATGGCACCGTGGGTGGTTCTGCTGCACAGAAAGGCAGGAAAAAGAGTGTGAGAGCGATAGTGATAGGGGATTCAATTGTAAGGGGAATAGATCGGCATTTCTGTGGCCGTAACCAAGACTCAAGGATGGTATATTACCTCCCTGGTGCAAGGGTCAAGGATGTCTTGGAGCGGGTGCAGGACATTCTGAAAAGGGAGGATGAACAGCCAGTTGTCGTGGTGCATATAGGTACCAATGATATAGGTTAAAAAAAAGTGGATGAGGTCCTACGAGACGAATTTAGGGAGCTAGGAGCTAACTTAAAAAGTAGGACCTCAAAAGTAGAAATCTCAGGATTGCTACCAGTGCCACGTGCTAGTCAGAGTAGGAATTGCAGGATAGCTCAGATGAATACGTGGCTTGAGGCGTGGTGCAGAAGGGAGGGATTCAAATTCCTGGGACATTGGAACTGGTTCTGGGGGAGGTGGGACCAGTACAAACCGGATGGTCTGCACCTGGGCAGGACCGGAACCAATGTCCGAGGGGGAGTGTTTGCTGGTGCTGTTGGGGAGGAGTTAAACTAATATGGCAGGGGGATGGGAACCTATGCAGGGAGGCAGAGGGAAATAAAAGGGAGACAGAGGCAAAAGATAGAAAGGAGAATAGTAAAATTGGAGGGCAGAAAAACCCAAGGCAAAAATCAAAAAGGACCACATTACAGCAAAATTCTAAAGGGGCAAAGTGTGTTAAAAAGACAAGCCTGAAGGCTCTGTGCCTCAATGCGAGGAGTATTCGGAATAAGGAGGACGAATTAACTGCGCAGATCGCAGTAAATGGATATGATGTAATTGGCATCACGGAGACATGGCTCCAGAGTGACCAAGGCTGGGAACTCAACATCCAGGGGTATTCAAGATTTAGGAGGGATAGACAGAAAGGAAAAGGAGGTGGGGTGGCGTTGCTGGTTAAAGAGGAAATTAATGCAATAATAAGGAAGGACATTGGTTTGGATGATGTGGAATCGGTATGGGTGGAGCTACGGAATACCAAGGGGCAGAAAACGCTGGTGGGAGTTGTGTACAGGCCACCAAACAGTCATAGTGAGGTTGGGGACTGCATCAAACAAAAAATAAGGAATGTGTGCAATAAAGGTGCAGCAGTTATAATGGGTGACTTTAATATGCACATAGATTGGGCGAACCAAACTGGAAGCAATACGGTGGAGGAGGATTTCCTGGAGTGCATAAGGGATGGTTTTTTAGACCAATATGTCGAGGAACCAACTAGGGGGGAGGCCATCTTAGACTGGGTCTTGTGTAATGAGAGAGGATTAATTAGCAATCTTGTTGTGCGAGGCCCCTTGGGGAAGAGTGACCACAATATGGTAGAATTCTTTATTAAGGTGGAGAGTGGCAGTTAAATCAGAAACAAGGGTCCTGAACATAAGGAAAGCTAACTTCGACGGCAGGAGGCGTGAATTGCTTAGAATAGACTGGCGAGTGATACTTAAAGGGTTGGCGGTGGATAGGCAATGACAAACACTTATAGATCATATGGATGAACGTCAACAATTGTACATCACTGTCTGGAGTAAAAATAAAACAAGGAGGTGGCTCAACCGTGGCTAACAAGGGAAATTAAGGATAGTATTAAATCCAAGGAAGAGGCATATAAATTGGCCAGAAAAAGCAGCAAACCAGAGGACTGGAAATTTAGAATTCAGCAGAGGAAGACAAAGGGTTTAATTAGGAGGGGGAAATAGAGTACGAGAGGAAGCTTGTCGGGAACATAAAAACTGACTGCAAAAGCTTCTATAGATATGTGAAGAGAAAAAGAGTACTGAAGACAAAGGTCCCTTGCAGTCGGACTCGGGTGAATTTATAATGGGGAACAAAGAAATGGCAGACCAATTGAATAAATACTTTGGTTCTGTCTTCACAAAGGAAGACACAAATAACCTTCCGGATGTACTAGGGGACCGAGGGTCTAGTGAGAAGGAGGAATTGAAGGATATCCTAATGAGGCGGGAAATTGTGTTGGGGAAATTGATGCGATTGAAGGCCGATAAATCCCCGGGGCCTGATAGTCTGCATCCCAGAGTACTTAAGGAAGTGGCCCTCGAAATAGTGGATGCATTGGTGATCATTTTCCAACAGTCTATCGACTTTGGATCAGTTCCTATGGACTGGAGGGTAGCTAATGTAACACCACTTTTTAAAAAAGGAGGGAGAGAGAAAACGGGTAATTATCGACCGGTTAGCCTGACATCAGTAATGGGAAAATGTTGGAATCAATTATTAAGGATGAAATAGCAGCGCATTTGGAAAGCAGTGACAGGATCAGTCCAAGTCAGCATGGATTTATGAAAGGGAAATCATGCTTGACGAATCTTCTGGAATTTTTTGAGGATGTAACTAGCAGAGTGGACAAGGGAGAACCAGTGTATGTGGTGTATTTGGACTTTCAAAAGGCCTTTGACAAGGTCCCACATAAGAGATTGGTGTGCAAAATCAAAGCACATGGTATTGGGGGTAATGTACTGGCGTGGATAGAGAATTGCTTGGCAGTCAGGAAGCAGAGAGTCGGGATAAACGGGTCCTTTTCGGAATGGGAGGCAGTGACTTGTGGAGTGCCGCAGGACTCAGTACTGGGACCCCAGTTCTTTACAATATTCATCAATGATTTGGATGAAGGAATTGATTGTAATATCTCCAAGTTTGCAGATGACACTAAGCTGGGTGGTGGTGTGAGCTGTGTGGAGGATTCTGAGAGGCTGCAGGGTGATTTGGACAGGTTAGGTAAGTGGGCAAATGCATGGCAGATGCAGTATAATGTGGATAAATGTAAGGTTATCCACTTTGGTGGCAAAAACACAAAGGCAGAATATTATCTGAATGGCGGCAGATTAGGAAAAGGGGAGGTGCAACGAGATCTGGGTGTCATGGTTCATCAGTCATTGAAAGTTGGCATGCAGGTACAGCAGGCGGTGAAGAAGGCAAATGGTATGTTGACCTTCATAGCTTGGGGATTTGAGAATACGAGTAGGGAGGTTTTATTGCAATTGTACAGGGCCTTGGTGAGGCCTCACCTGGAATATTGTGTTCAGTTTTGGTCTCCTAATCTGAGGAAGGATGTTCTTGCTATTGAGTGAGTGCAGCGAAGGTTCACCAGACTGATTCCAGGGATGGCTGGACTGACATATGAGGAGAGACTGGATCAACTGGAACTTTATACACTGGAGTTTAGAAGGATGAGAGGGGATCTCATAGAAACATATAAAATTCTGACGGGACTGGACAGGTTAGATGCGGGAAGAATGTTCCCGATGTTGGAGAAGTCCAGAACCAGGGGACACTGTCTTAGGATAAGGGGAAGGCCACTTAGGACTGAGATGAGGAGGATCTTCTTCACTCAGAGAATTGTTAACCTGTGGAATTCCCTGCCGCAGAGAGTTGTTGATGCCAGTTCATTGGATGTATTCAAGAGGGAGTTAGATATGGCCCTTATGGCTAAAGGGATCAAGGGGTATGGAGAGAAAGCAGGAAAAGGGTACTGAGGTGAAGGTTCAGCCATGATCTTATTGAATGGTGGTGCAGGCTCGAAGGGCCAAATGGCCTACTCCTGCACCTATTTTCTATGTTTCTATGTTGTGGTCAAGGTGTGCATCTAGGTTGTGTGTATACAGTAATACAGTGGTGTTACATTGTGGTTACATACGTGACATCACCTTCCCCCCCCCCCCCCACCAAAGTCTTGATGGGATCATAGGTTTAGTCTTTCAGGTGGCCTACACTCCCTCGTGAGGCTCTGGTTGTTGGACACTGATGTGAGTGTCTGTCACCTGTGGTGATTCCGGCCTGTCCGGGCTGACCTCAGGGACTGTGCATTTGAATGCTCTTGTTGCTCGTTCACTGGCGGTGGTGAGAGCTCCATCTCATGGTTTTCTTCGGGTTCCTCCGTGGCGATGCTGAAACTTTTTTTTACTTGGTCCAGATGCTTACAGCATATCTGACCATTGTTGAGTTTTACCACGATGAACCTATTCCTCTCTTTGTCAATTACAGTACCCTCAAGCCATTTGGGCCCCATGGCGTGATTGAGGATGAATACAGGATCATTTATTTCGATACATCTCCCCCTCAAATTGCGATCATAGTACTCGTTTTGTGACTTGCGCTTGCCCTCACCTATGTCGGTTAGGACTTGGTGAATGAGGGACAACCGGGTTTTGAGTGTCCGTTTCATTAGTAGCTCTGCGAGTGCGGTCGGGATCTATAGGCCAGCAGGAGGTGTGATAGGCAGCATTGTAGGGAGGATCCTTGAATCCTGAGCATACCTTGCTTAATAATTTGGACCACACGTTTCGCCTGGCCATTGAAGGCATGGTTGATGCCATTGCCCGACATAAACTCCCGGAATTCGTAGCTTGTGAAGCATGGGTCATTATCACTAGCCAGGATGTCTGGCAAGCCATGGGTTGCAAAGATTGCATGTAGGCTTTCCACGGTGATGGATGACGTACATGAATTCAGAATGATGCACTCGATCCATTTCGAGTACGCATCTACCACAGTAAGGAACATCTTTCCCATGAACGGGCCCACATAGTCAACATGAATGCGTGACCATGGCTTTTTGGGCCAGGGCCACGGGCTGAGCGGGGTCTCCCTGGGGGCATTACCCAGCTGGGCACACGTCGTGCACCTGCGAATACAGTGTTCCAGGTCTGAATCAATTCCAGGCCACCAAACGTGTGACCGGGCAATGGCCTTCATCAGCACAATGCCTGGATGCTCGCTGTGGAGTTCCCTGATGAATGCCTCTCTGCCCTTCTGTGGCATAACTACCCGGCTGCCCCATAGTAGGCAGTCAGCTCCTCAGGGCATGCTCCATGTGCTGGCGCCCAATCCCCAGTCAGGACACATTTCTTAATCAGGGATAGGAGGGGATCTCTGTTGGTCCATATTTTGATCTGGCAGGCTGTGATGGGGGAGCCTGTGCTGTCAAAGACATTGACAACCATGACCATCTCGGCGCTTTGCTCTGCTGCCCCCTCAGTGGTGGCCAGTGGAAGCCTGCTGAGCGCGTCAGCGCAATTTTCAGTGCTGGGCCGGTGCCGGATGGAGTAGTCATAAGCAGCCAGCGTGAGAGCCCATCACTGTATGCGGGCTGATGCATTGGCATTGACAGCCTTGCTGTCTGACAACTGGGATGTTAATGGCTTGTGGTCCGTCTCTAATTCGAACTTCCTACCAAAGAAGTACTGATGCATTTTGTTTTACACCATAGACACATGCGAGCGCTTTTTTCTCGACCATCCCATATCTCCGTTCTGCTTGAGAGAGCGACCTAGAGGCATAAACCACAGGTTGTAGTTGACCCTAAGCATTGCCCTGCTGCAACACGCACCCAACCCCATAGGACGATGCATCACATGTCAGAACCAATTTTTTTACAAGGGTCGTACAGGGTCAACAACTTGTTTGAACAAAGTAGGTTCCGCGCCCGATCAAAAGTCCGTTCCTGACAGTCCCCCCAAAACCAATCACAACCCTTACTCAGGAGCACATGTAGCGGCTCCAACAACATGCTCAAGTTCGGCAGAAAGTTCCCGAAATAGTTCAACAGTCCCAGAAATGAACACAACTCCGATGTGTTGCAGGGCCTGGGTGCTCGTCAAACCGCCTCTGTTTTGGATTCGGTGGGCTGAATCCCATCTGCAGCAACCCTCCTGTCAACCTCAGGAGCTAAAAACACACATTTAGACTTCTTGAGTCGCAGGCCTACCCGGTCCAGTCGGCGTAGCACCTCCTCCAGGTTGTGGAGGTGTTCCTCAGTGTCTCGACCCGTGATGAGGATGTCATCCTGGAATACGATCATTCCAGGAATGGAGTTAAGCAGGCTTTCCATGTTTCTTTGAAAAATCGCGGCCGCTGATCGAATTCCAAACGGGCACCTGTTATAAACGACCAGTCCCTTGTGCATGGTGATGGTGGTCAGTAGTTGAGATTCGTCGGCCAGTTCCTGGGTCATATAGGCTGAGGTGAGGTCCAACTTGGTGAACAACTTGTCACCTGCCAGCGTGGCGAAAAGCTCCTCCGCTCTCGGGAGCGGGTATTGATCTTGTAGGGACACCCGATTGATGGTGGCCTTGTAGTCGCCACAGATCCTGACAGAGCCATCCGCTTTTAGGATGGGAATGATGGGGCTCGCCCAGTCGCTGAATTCAACAGGCGAGATGATGCCCTCTCTCAACAGCCAGTCCAATTCGCTCTCGATCTTTTCCCGCATCACATACGGCACCGCTCTGGCTTTGTGGTGCACTGGCCTGGCGCCCGGGGTGATGTGTATTACTACTTTGGTGCCTTTGAAAGTCCCAACGCCAGGTTGGACTTGTGAATCAAATTGTTGTAGGACTTGTGAGCACGAATTTCGCTCCACAGGTGACATTGCGTGAACATCCCCCCCATTTCCAGTTCCTCTCGGCTAAAGAGCTCCTCCCCAACAGTCCATGACCATTACCCGGGACAATCCAGAGCGGCAGCCGATTCACTAACCCATTGTGTGTGACAGCCAACATTGCACTGCCTAGCACCGGAATGATTTCTTTAGTGTAAGTCTGTAATTGTGTCTCAATACGTGCTAATTTGGGTCTGCTGGCTTTAAGTGGCCATAGCTTCTCAAATTGCTGAGCGCCCATGAGTGACTGGCTGGCCCCAGTGTCCAGCTCCAAGCGTACTGGGATGCTGTTTAATAAAACCCTCATCACCATTGGTGGCGTTTTGGTGTATGAACTGTTCGCCGCATGGACCCGCTAAACCTCGGCATCCATCGATTTGCCCCAAAAGTCATCCTGCCTCAAAGGACCCTCTTCTGGTCCATCCGCCTCATATATTAGTCTGGTTGCAGGCTTCCTGCACATTCGAGCTAAATGGCCACTGAGATTGCAGTTTCTGCAGATAAACTGTTGAAATCTGAAAGATCTGGCTGAGTGTTTTCCCCCACACCTCCAGCATGAGTTAAAGTTTCCATTGTTGGGGACAAAGGGACTATGGCCAGGCATTCCACGCTGACTGTCCCTTTGACTGGTCTTAAGTTCTCTATTAGTGGGTGTCGATGGCCCCATCCCGGGCCGCATTGTCCACTGTGATGGCGTGAATGTCTGTTCAGCCTGCCATTGTCTCTGTTGGAGTCCTACTCTGTGGTCTATTGTTGCCTGGGGAATGTCGGACTGCCCCTGCCAGCCTGCGGGGCTCTGAGTCGCATTGATGATGTTGACTCCCTGACCCATCGCTGCGTTGGAGGCAGAATTGCGCGCGTATATTATTTTCGTCTCTTCCTCCCCTGCCATTAAAGTTTGAGCTAACAACGTCGCCGCTTCCAAGGTCAAATCTTTGGTCTCAATTAATTTGCGGATAATTCCCGCATGATCAATGCCCTCGATAAAGAAGTCCCTTAGCATCTCCCCCCTGCAGGCGTCTGTGAACTTACAAAGGCTGACCAAACGCTGGAGGTCCGCTACGAAATCCGGTATGCTCTGTCCTTCACGACGTCGGTGGGCTTAGAAACTGTGTCGGGCCATATGTATGCTATTCGCCGGTTTGAGGTGCTCCCCGATCAGTTTGGTAAGTTCTTCAAATGTTTTGTCCGAAGGCTTTTTGGGTGCTAGTAAGTCCTTCAAGTTGCTACAGTTGTACAGGGCCTTGGTGAGGCCACACCTGGAGTATTGTGTATTGTGTACAGTTTTGGTCTCCTAACTTGAGGAAGGACATTCTTGCTATTGAGGGAGTGCAGCGAAGATTCACCAAACTGATTCCCGGGATGGCGGGACTGACCTATCAAGAAAGACTGGATCAACTGGGCTTGTATTCACTGGAGTTCAGAAGAATGAGAGGGGACCTCATCGAAACGTTTAAAATTCTGACGGGTTTAGACAGGTTAGATGCAGGAAGAATGTTCCCAATGTTGGGGAGTCCAGAACCAGGGGTCACAGTCTGAGGATAAGGGGTAAGCCATTTAGGACCGAGATGAGGAGAAACTTCTTCACCCAGAGAGTGGTGAACCTGTGGAATTCTTTACCACAGAAAGTAGTTGAGGCCAATTCACTAAATATATTCAAAAGGGAGTTAGATGAAGTCCTTACTACTCGGGGGATCAAGGGTTATGGCGAGAAAGCAGGAAGGGGGTACTGAAGTTTCATGTTCAGCCATGAACTCATTGAATGGCGGTGCAGGCTAGAAGGGCTGAATGGCCTGCTCCTGCACCTATTTTCTATGTTTCTATGTTTCTATAAGCGCGTAAGTCTTTGATCCGCAGCTGGTCAAGAGATGAGCCCTTCGCTTGTCAGCCGCTGCATCCCCCAGCCATTTTTTCGTAACAAAGCTTTGCTGAAGCCTCTCGACAAAATCGTCCCAGTCTTCCCCAACACAGTACCGTTCCTCTGCACTTCCGGTGGCCATTCTCATGGGTCGTGAGTTCCCGTTTCTCGTCGCCAATGTAAAGTCCTTACTCTACAGCATGAAACCACACGAGGCACATTCTGGGGACAAGGTCACTCTGTGACCTCAACTCTTTATTCATAGCACTCCACAAGTGATGACCCTGCGTGGTACCTCCCTTTATATACCTGGGAGATCAGGTAAGGAGTGTCTCCCATAAGTTCACCTCTTGTGGTCAAGGTGTGCATCTAGGTTGTGTGTTTACAGTAATACAGTGATGTTACATTGTGGTTACATACATGACATACGTAGTGGCATTCGGATCAAAGTGCGCGAGGATAGGAGGGGATGTGATTTTCTCCTTAAGTGTGGTGAATGCCTGAGCCTGGGAATCTGTCCATTCCCAAGGGATGTCCTTGTGCAGCAACTTACAAAGTGGTTCAGCAATGTGCGCGTACTGCGGGACGAACTTCAGATAGAAGTTGCATGTGCTGAGGCATTATGAAAATTCTTTGACATTGGTAGCCTTCTGCATTCGTTGGATCACATCAGTGGTGTCAAGCGACACCTTGTACTATGACTCTGTAGCCCAGAAAGTTTATTTTTACAGCAGCAAATGTAAACTTATCGGCATTAAGTGTAATGTTATGCGCAGCAAGTCTAGCCATAACTGCGTGAAGTCGCTGGTTATGTTCTTCCATGGACAACAATATCGTCGAGCAGATTGAGGGCTCTCTATATGCCTGCTAGCATAGTCGTGATAATCTATTGAATTGGTGCAGAGGATAGTCCGTACGGCATGCGTCGATACTGATATAGACCATCATGCGTTGTGAGTGCCGTGAGCGGTTTGCTGTTCTCCGCTCGGGGTATTTTCAGGTAACTGCGGCGCATGTCGAGTTTTGTAAAAACTAGTAAGCCGTGGAATTCTGAAGACAGTTCGTCGATGGTAAGAAGAGGGTACTTGTCGGGGATGATGGCCTTGTTGACCTCTTTCAGGTCGATGCAGAGGCGGATCTCCCCATTTTTACGCCAAGCAATGACTAAGTTCAAGATCCAGGGTGAGGAGTCGATGGTCTCAATGATTCCCTGAGATTCAAGTCGCGTTAATTCTGCGGATACTTGGTCGCGAACCACGAATGGGAGACAGCGAAGTCGCTGCTTCACCAGTTTGACGGAAGGGTCAACACGGAGACGATGGCTGAATTTTGTTGTCACTCCAAACCCTGTGAAAATTGAGGGATTCTGCTCGTCAAAGTCCGCAAAGTACACAGGTGTGCCAGTTGGGTCGTAAACTTTGAACCCAAGCTTGTCAAAAAGGTCAACACCCATGAGTCTTCGTTCCTTCGCGACATAAAAGGAAAAGTTCTCCAATGTTATGTCCTTGTAGTATGTCGGGACAGATATGACCCTAAGTACCTCAATTTTGGAGTCGGAGTACGCATGTAGAATGGAAGTTGCGGACTGCAGTTGAAAGTGCGTGAAGTGGGTTTTATACACAGCCTCGCTCAATATCGAGACTTTGGCTCCAAGGTCAATGAGGAGGCGGATTGGTGTGCCGTCAATGTTTGCCTCACAGTCCTTGAATTTGCCCGAACCGATATGCGAAATGTCACTAACAGTGTAAACCATATTGGGTTTATCACTATTGGGGTTGCCCACATGTCGAATATGCTACGATGAGCGACAGACACTAGCAAAATGGTTCATTTTACCACATGCAGAGCATTTCTTCCCACGCGCAGGGCAGTTACGACTCTTTGCTGAGTGTGATTTTTCCCCACAGTTAAAGCAGTGGAAGTTAGGCCCGCGGATGGCTTATTACTAACCCTGGGTCTCTGCTGTGATTTCTGCTTTGGACGAACGCCTTGCACATGGGCTATAGCTTCAGTCTGCTACACAGGGGGAGCAGGGGATCTGATCGCTTTTGAATGGGAAAGCACTGATTCGATTTGGATGGCCAAGTTAGTTGCTTTATCCAATGTAATTTTGTCATCCTCCGTTAGCACATGTTCCTGAATGTGGGGGATTGTTGTTTTCTCAATAATTTGATGCCTGATCATTTACTCTGTGAGTGCTCCAAAGTTACAGGTAGCGGCCAGTTCAGTTAATGAAATGATGCACTGTTTGATTGTCATGCTTACCCCTTTTGACGGAATTAGTATCTCTCCATCACGATATTTTTCTTTGGCCCAAAATATTTCTCTAGGGCACTTATCGCTTTTTTGTAGGACTCTGTGTCTTCGATTTGGCCAAAGATGCATTAGATTTCAATGCCGAGGCAGTGGATAAGTATTGCACGGCAGCGAGCTGGTGTTACATTGTTGCCGTCTATCCCACTCGCCTTGATGTACGTCAAAAAACTTTTTATCCATCTCAGCCACAGGATTGGAGGGTCCACGGGTGTGGAGAGGAAAGGTGGGGGTAGTGGGGTAGGGAGTTTAATTTGATTCATCCTCATCGCCAAATTATGTTGTGTATGCATAAATAACTGACAAACTGAGCCAGGAGAAATGTAACTTAACTTAACTGTGCTTTTATACAACCCAAAATGGTGTCCCCAAACCGGCATGGACCAGCCTGAGTACAGCAACTGTGAATAGCTCCAGCAGGGTCCTAATGTCCATTCTGTGAGCTGTAACAAATAAAAAAAGTATGAACACAACACTCATCAAACAAGTCCAATCTTGCTCTCAGTGATATCCGCACACATGCACATCCAGCAGAAGTTACTAGATAACAATCAGAAACAGAGGAGTAGAAATTGGTCACCTGGAAAATGAGGAGTGGGGGAGGGAGGCAAAAATAATCAATTGCTATGCCCTGCACCCAAGGGCGTATGAAAAATGTCCGTCATCCTTTGGTCTCAGATGATTTTCAGGCATTCAGACCCTTGCCTATGCTAATGAGGCACCTAACACAGAGAGGCAACTAAAACAGAGAGTCGGGATAAATGGGTCTTTTTCCAGTTGGGAAACGGTAATTAGTGGGGTGCCACAGGGATCGGAGCTGGGGCCTCAACTATTTACAATCTATATTACTGCCTTGGATGATGAGACCGAGTGAAATGTAGCCAAGTTTGGTGATGATACAAAGATGAGTGGGAAAAAAAGTTGTGAGGAGGACACAAATAATCTGCAAAGGGATTAAGTGAGTGGGCATAATTTGGCAGATGGAATATAATGTGGTAAAGTGTGAGGTTATCCACTTTGGCAGGAAAAATAGAAGAGCAAATTATTATTTAAGTGGAGAGAAATTACAAAATGCTGTAGTACAGAGGGACCTGGGGGTCCTTGTGCATGAAACACAAAATGTTAGTATGCAGGTACAGCAAATAATCAGGAAGGCAAAGGGAATGTTGGCCTTTATTGCAAGGGGGATGGAGCATAAAAGCAAGGAATTCCTGCTACAACTGTACAGAGCATTGTTGAGACCACACCTGGAGTACTATGTACAGTTTTGGTCTCCTTATTTAAGGAGGGATATACTTACTTAAGGAGGGGCAGTTCAGAGAAGGTTCACTAGGTTGATTCCTGAGATGAAGGGGTTGACTTATGAAAAAAGATTGAGCAGTTTTGGCCTATACTCATTGGAGTTTAGAAGAATGAGAAGAGATATTATTGAAATGTGTAAGATACTGAGGTGGCTCGAAAAGATAGATGTAGAGAGGATGTTTCCACTTGTGGGCGAATCTAGAGGGCATAGCTTAAGAATAAGGGGTCGCCCATTTAGAACTGAGATGAGGAGGAATTTCTTCTCTCAGAGGGTCGTAAAGCTGTGGAATTCTCTGCCCAAGAGAGCTGTGGAGGTTGGGTCATTGAATATATTTAAGGTGGAGATAGACAGATTTTTAAATGATGAGCGAGTGAAGGGTTATGGGAAGTGGAGCTGAGCCTCAGATCAGATCAGCCATGATCTTATTAAATGGCGGAGCAGGCTCAAAGGGCCAAATGGCCTACTCCTGCTCCTATTTCTTATGTTCTTCTGTAACACCTCTTTTAAGACCCCTCAGTGAAATTGGGCTGCCCTCAGGCTGGCTTGGATGTAGCTTAATAAATGAGCGCCACCAAAAAGGCGGGTCATTTTTTTTAATGTGGATCTCCTCCTGGTTCTTCAGCCAACCCTTTTGTTGTCTTCTCCATTCCCGCCACCACTCTCCCAGGACTTACCTGAAGGTCACTGCCGGCAAAGCAAACAGCTCAAAATCCAATCCTGCTGCCTGTGGAGACTCAATTGCAGGCCGGCCTTGGGACTCTTGGTTCAGATGCACGACTCACACAGTGCTGAGTCTGGGCTCTGAAACCCTGATTGATTTTCCCCGCTCTAGCCTGGGAATGCCGAGGCTATTTATACCATGTTTCCCAACACCTCAGCTGAAATCGATTCAGCACAGACCAGAGGATTGAACTTTGGATCTTCCAAATCAGTATAGCTCAGCTACTGACTGCCTAGCTCAGCTATTGACTGCCTTTCAACCATTAGCAGAAAACCTGTATTAATTTTTAATGTACATTTCTCAACACTGTACATGACACCACTCTAGAGCACTGCTTGCTGGTGGCCTTTACCCAACAAAGCATCAATCATTGGCTTTAGTGATTGGCAGCAGACCTCCCCCATTCTTCCAATATGTGGCAGGTTCTTTCAGCTTTGTCTTTTGTAGACATGAGTTCACTGGAGGATTATTACAACACTTGCATTATTAAACATTAATTCAAAATGTTTAATTAGGAGCTGATTGTGTGGTCTTGTAACTCGGGATCAAGTTGCATTACTGTTGCAACATGAGAAGATGAACTGCATTTTCCCTTTTTCAATGATTAAGAGGCCAATTTTAAAAAGATATCAAAAAATCTCTAATGCATTTTGGGAAGCCGAGATAGGCTTGCAACAATAGAGGACAAGAGATGCAGGTACCATCCGTAATGGTGTTCATGCATGTCTTTTGGGCTCTGATGCATTGTAGTGCTTTAAATGACCTCTTGTTCTTTCTTGCATCCCATAGTGCATGTAAACATGACCTTGTTATGGAGGTGATTTTACCCATGTTGAGGAGTGCTAGTAAAGAAGCCTGAAAGGGCAAATCATTTCACTTCTCCGCAAGCCTTATAAAGTGCATTGATAGAGGTTAAGCAATCTGGGTCGGAAAAACAACTATTTTGGTTTGTGCTCCTGCCAAGGAGGACTAGTGAGAATATGCCTGGTGGCATTGGCATTTGGTAATAATTCTATCAAATTCCACTGGTGCTGAATTTTGTAGAGGTGGAAAAAATAGTTTAGCCCTTTCATGGTTCTGTACATCTCGATGTATTATATGAGAGCTTTTTATTATTGTACATTTTTGGCCTGACATTTTTCTGTAAGAAAACAGAGGTTAAAGATAGAACATATTTCCTCTCAGCATCTAGTAATACCAACAAGCTCTCTGGCAAATGGCACTCAGGCTATAGGAACTACAGTGCTTCCCTATGTTGTCTCACCATCACCATTGCTGTACGAAATGGGTCTTTACTGTGGCAGGCTTCTCTACACCGACCTCCAGAGAAAACCACCTCCACTGTAGGCTGGTGGCATTTCTATTTTGCACACCTTCACTCCTTGTGGTCTCGCAATGGATTTGCTTGCAAAAACAGTTTGCTTGGCACCTCACCATCTCCTACCTCTTCGAGAAGTGTCATTTTTAGAGAAGGGATTGTTTTGTTGTGAGCACTGGCATGCATGCTACTTACATTTTCGCCACCCGCATGGACAGAGTGTATTGTGCAGAATTGACCAAATATCACAACAGAAACAAAAATAATTAAAAGATTCACTACGTTCAACCAAAATCCCCGACATCTGCAGCAAATTCCTCCCTCCATGCCCCAAGTCTATACCAAAATTAAAATCTCATTCGCAGGTCTTACTGCCCTCTGAAGCAATGAGTTCTCGACCCCGTGGTCAAGTTTATGCTCTGGACTCATCTGCACTGGAAATTGGGTTAACGGGAAATCTTAGACATACAGTTGATTTGACCTCCTGCATGGATAGATCTGTAATATATTCTTCTTCTCTGACAGGAAAGGTGGGGGGTTGTGTGAGGGAGAGAACGAGTGAGAGAGAGAGTGAGTGAGGGAAGATGAAAATGACATGCGATTTGTATTTGTGAAATATTCATTTCAGCTGTGCTTCCAATTAAAGATGTCCGGTGAGGCTAAACCCCAAGCTTCAGCCTATTCTTCTAGCTTTGCACTAGACTGTGATGGTGCCCAGACTCCTTCACACAGCTGCCAGAAGCAGCCAACACCACTTCTCCTTCGACTGGAGTGCAGCCAAATCCCATGGAAAAAAAATTAAATACTTTTAAAAGGTGCAATTAGGACATTGATTTTGTAAATGATTCATTAAAGTAAATTAAAATGATTGGAATAAAATATTACCTACTTTTTTTATTTATTTTTCCCTGGTGTGTTTCATTCTTGACTCAGTTGTTTAATATTAAAATCTAAAGGTTTATTTGCCAAGTAACCCAAGTATGTGACTAATTGAATTAAAAAAAACGTCAACTCTGATTTATTTTGTAGCCATTTCACTCCTGTCCCTGATCCTGTTCCACATTTCTTTCATAAGCCAAGCATGCAGGCAGGCAACCTGTTAACAAGCCTCTGCCAAGGCCATCTTGAGCTATGCATGATGAAGTGATCTGGAGAAGAGCCCCTTTACTATCAGTGGTGATTTTGAAGTTAGTGTGTGTTTATGTGGGTGGGGAGAAATAGCAGTCAGTGCACCATCAGGCTCCATCCTTCACACACCAACTTCACCAACTTAATCAGGCAACCAGCTGTCGGGCATCTGGCAGTGTCACTCAGGGAGTTGTGAAAGAACAGACTGGGGTAATTTTCCATCCCTGTGCAGAAGTATTTCGGGTCCACTTGGTGTCGCTGCATGAAAATTCTGCAGAGATCAGCAGTTCAGTGGGAGAAACAAATTAGCACCCCACCACATCTGTGCCTCTCTGTCATTAAATGCAGTTAATCCATTGGCGTTGTCCATTGTATACCTTGTACTTAAACTCAGCAGAGAAAAATGTAAACGACAATGCGATGCATCTTTATTTTATAGGATCAAGTGGGAAGATTATTGTGTCATGCACCATTTCTCATCCAAGTCGGTGAAAAGAGGGCCTTCTTCAAGGGTTCTTTTAATTCTACTTTGTAACTGTCCTTGTGGAGGTACATTGGTGAAACCTGTGGAAAAGGTGATATCCCTATCTATTTTCCTCCTTGGAGAGAATGATTATTGTGCCTCCCAACTCTGGTCCAAAATCCCCTGTCCTATCACTCCATAGCACAACACTGTGTCATTGTGTCATTGCACCATCTGGCCTTTATTGCAAAGGGGATGGAGTATAAAAGTAGGGAAGTCTTGCTACAGTTATACAAGGTATTGGTGAGGTCACATCATCATCATCATCATAGGCAGTCCCTCGGAATCGAGGAAGACTTGCTTCCACTCTTAAAAATGAGTAGTTAGATAGCTGAACAGTCCAATATGAAAACCACAGTCCCTGTCACAGGTGGAACAGATAGTCGTTGAGGGAAAGGGTGGGTGGGACAGGTTTGCCGTACGCTCTTTCCGCTGCCTGCGCTTGATTTCTCCATGCTCTCGGCGATGAGATTCGAGTTGCTTAGCGACCTCCCGAATGCACTTCCTGCACTTAGGGCGGTCTTTGGCCATTGAGTCCCAGGTGTCAGTGGGGATGTTGCACTTTTTCAGGGAGGCTTTGAGGGTGTCCTTATAACGTTTCCTCTGCCCACCTTTGGCTCATTTGCTGTGAAGGAATTCCGAGTAGAACACTTGCTCATGTCTGGCATGTGAATAATGTGGCCTGCCCAGCGGAGCTGTTCAAGTGTGGTCAGTGCTTCAATGCACCTAGAATACTGTGTACAGTTTCGGTTTCCAAATTTAAGAAAGGATATATTTGCTTTGGAGGCAGTTCAGAGAAGGTTCACTCGGTTGATTCCGCAGATGAGGGGGTTGACTTATGAGGAAAGGTTGAGTAGGTTTGGTCTCCACTCATTGGAATTCAGAAGAATGAGAGGTGATCTTATCGAAACATATAAAATTATGACGAGGTTTGACAAGGTGGATGTAGAGAGGATGTTTCCACTGATAGGAGAGACTAGAACTAGGGGGCATAATCTTAGAATAAGGGGCCGCCCATTTAAAACTGAGATGAGGAGGAATTTCTTCTCTCAGAGTGTTGGAAATCTGTGGAATTCGCTGCCTTGGAGAACTATGGAAGCTGGATCATTGAATAAATTTAAGACAGAGATTGACAGTTTCTTAACCGATAAAGGAATAAGGGGTTATAGGGAGCGGGCAGGGAAGTGGACCCGAGACCATGATCGGATCAGCCATGATCATATTGAATAGCGGAGCAGGCTCGAGGGGCCATATGGCCTACTCCTGTTCCTATTTCTTATGTTCTTATATGTGGTAAATATTTGATACATTGTACCAAATACTCATTTTCTATGATTTTTCCATGAGCTCAAAATGTATTTCCGAATGAGAATCTCTCAATCAATGGGGCCGATTTTAATTGCTTTAACCCAGCACAAATGGGGTGATAGCAATCTGAAAATGTTTCCAGGAAATGGGACATGTGTTTCCTCCTGGTCACAGTCATCCGAAGGTGCAAGCTTAGATCAGTTGAGCACACTCTTGCCTCCGCATCTAAAGATTGTAGGTTCAAGGCCCACTCCATGAGCACGGTGTATTATGTAGGCTGACGTTTAAATGCGGCACTGAGGGATTGCTGCATTCTCAAAAGTGCAGTTCTTCAAATAAGATATTAAACCAAGCTTGGAGTATTCCTGTTCCAGTGGACTTAAAGGTCATATGGCACTATGTGTAAAAGAGCAGGGAGCTCCCTCAGTGTTCAATCCAACATTTATTTCTTAATCAACAGCATCAAAAATATATTGACTGGTTCTTTTTCGCATCCTACAATGCACAAAATGGATGCTGCCGAACAACAAAGATTCATATATTTTACAGTCTAAGACCATTCGACCCATTATGCCTGTGTCGGTTCTCTGTAGGAGTTATCCAATTAGGCCACTTCGCCTGTCCTGCCCTTATCCGCCTTCTTTAAGATTTTCATGTTTCTGTTACTTATCTACTTCTATTTTAAGAGTTATTACATATTCTGTTTCCAGTGCTGTTTCTGGTAGGGCGTTCCATATCCTAATAACTCTCTGCATCAAAATAAACCCTAAACTACCTTTCTTTTTTCAGTGATAATCTTAAATCTATGCCCTCTATTTATTGACTCACTGACCAGTGGAAAAAAGGTTTTTCTTAAACTACCTTTTAAAAATCCCTCAAAATTTTGAACACCCTTATCAAATCACCTCTTAGCCTTCTTTCTTCAAATAAAAAGAGCCAATTTCTGTAGTGTCTCCTCATAACAAAAGTTTTTTTTTAAAAACTCTGATATCAGTTAGTGAGTCTCATCTGCATCTTTTCCACGGCCTGATATTTTTCCTAAACAGTGAAGTATTTTTGTCTAGTTTTAGTTTGGTATGTAAGCAGTTTTTTTTTTCTCATTCTTTCGGATGAGATAAACCGAGGCCCCATCTGCCCTTTCAGTGGATGTAAAAGATCCCATAGCACTATTTCGAAGAACAGCAGGCGAGTTCTCCCCGGTGCCTGAACCAATATTTATCCCTTACTGTAAAACAAATTATCTGGTCATTATCGCATTGCTGTTTGTGGTGTGCGCAAATTGTTAGCTGCATATACTACCTTATAACAGTGACTACACTTCAAAAGTACTTCATTGGCTGTAAAGCGCTTTGGGATGTCCTGAGGTTGTAAAAGGCGTTAAAAAAAAACACAATTCTGTTTCAATGGGGAATTAGTTCAAAATAATGAACTGGTAAATTTGAAACTTCCAAGAGATCCTTTAAATTAGAACAGACTCCTTTAGTGCTCAGAAATTTAAGAAGAAAAGTAACACTGCGTGATGTTGAAGTTATTTACAAAGGATTAGCTTGGTGCTTGGAGTTTCAATCCTTTTATTGTTTCTCCACTCAAGGAGTTAGGTGGAAGGATTTCTACTGTAAATTTAAAACTATTATTTTACTGTTACTGTTCTTCTTTTGTTAAATAAATTATCTTATTAATTTTAAACATGAAACAAGGTCTGAAAGTATATTGCGACATTCACTTGTCAAAGCCAGGAAATCCTCTGAAGGCACAGGACAAGGCCAGTAGCAAAAAATAGTGAATAGCCAAGGTTTTCTGTTTGTTTCCTCAGCACTTTACCAAAAGTTTGCCTGCATCTCAAGGCTAGAAACAATAGTTTTGAAGTTGTGTGGAGTTGGGACTTGTCCATGAGAGTGATCCAAGATATGAGAGCTGAAATTATTTTGCGTAAGAGGGAAGAAAAAGGCCCAAAAATGGAAAGCATTAAATAATATTTACAGCACAGAAACAGGCCATTTGGCTCAACAGGTCCATGCTGCTGGTTATGCTCCACAAGAGCCTCTTGCCACCCTTCTTCATTTAACCCCATCAACATATCCTTCTATTCTTTTCTCCCTCATGCTTATCTTGCTTCCCCTTAAATGCATCTATGCTAGTCGCCTCAACTACTCCTTGTGGTAGCAAGTTCAACATTCTAACCACTCTGAGTAAAGAAGTTCCTGCTGAATTCCCTATTGCATTTATTGGTGACTATCTTACATATATGTCCACTAGTTCTGGTGCCGCCCGCAAGTGGAAACATTTTCTCTCTGTCTACCCAGTCAAATCGTTTCATATCGTTTCCTAATCTTAAAGACCTCTATCAGGTCACCCTTCAGTCTTTTCTTTCATAGAGAAAAGAGCCCCAGCCTGTTCAATCTTTCCCAATAAGTATAACCTCTCAGTTCAGGTATCATTCTGGTAAATTTTTTTTGCACTTTCTCTGGTGCCTCGGTATACTTTTTACAATATGGAGACGAGAACTATTCACAGTACTCTAAATGTGGTCTAACCAAGTTTCTATGCAAGTGCAACACAGCGTCCCTGCTTTTCAATTCTATCCCTCCAGAAATGAACCCCAGTGCTTTGTTTGCTTTTTTTATGTCCTTAATGACCTGCCTTGCTACTTCTAGTGATTTATGCACCTGTACTCTGAGATCCCTCTGCTCCTCTACCTCATTTAGACATTTACTTTCCAAGGAGTATGTAGCCTCCTTATTCTACATACCAAAATGTACCACCTCACACTTATCTTTATTGAAGTTCATTTGCAAATTAGGCACCCATTCTGCAAGTTTTTTTAATGCCTTCCTGTAATTTATTTGAATAAAATAATCTCACTGCCTTCTGGCCTGCAATCTTGGTGTCGAACCTCCAGCCAGGCTGTTTCTGAAAACCAGACTGCCTTTTTAGGTATATAGTATTCTGTATTATTTCTGACTGTTCACACTTAGGGAAACAAGCCATAGAATTGCTTTGGTTTGGTTTTTGAAGAAAAACAATGTTACATTAGCATATTAATTATCTTTCCTCTGACTTTGAATTCACAACCCAACATGGGGCTGTGCTAACAAAGGAACCCCATTAAAACCAACTTTAACTCAAACCACATTTTAAAATAATTCAGAATCCGATCTTTCCTGTAATAATGGTTCAAAGAAATCCAGAAATGTGACACTCGTCAAGATGGCAGGCGTAATGTATTTGCTTCACAGGTTCTTTGCTTAAGAATTCATAGCAACACATTGTTATTCAGAACTAGTTGGTTTATTAACAAAGGTTTAGCGATCACACTACACATTACCAGTTCATCCACTAGGCTCACAACTGCACACCTCATCGTGGATGACCTAGACCCAGGTGACTGGGGTTTTACGTGATATTCACGTACGAATATCACGTGAATGGCTAAGCCACTAACTATACAAAAGCTCTGCAAACCTGTGAGCATACTCAGAGGTGCAAATATTACAACAGGGAACGGAATGTTTTTTCTACATTATTTTCTGTGAATGTCTTTATTCCACCCATTTAATGTAAAATTTAAATAATTTAATAAAGGTCCAATACAGCAAATAATATTTTGAAAATTTGTGGCTAAATGCTTGGAAATGCCCTTCCTGTATATAGAACTTGGAAATACCCTTCCTGTATATAGAACTTGTAACAAAATCTAGCTAACATAGATTTGTTCAATGGCTTGGCAAATGAACTTTTAAAAATAGAAATGCTGGATTTCTGATAACTTGGATTTCGCATCGGTAAATAAAAAATGAGTAGGAAACCCTGTCAGTGGGCATGTCATCGCAGTACTCATTCACACAGCGTGCATATGCGAACTGGCCGGTCATATATCACACAGGTGATTCAGAGTGAAGTTCTCTCTACTTTTCCAAAGCGGGCACTCCCTGGTCAGGCTTTTATTTGTTCACGGGATGTGGGCATCACTGGTATTTATTTTCCATCCCTAATTGCCCATCCCAACTGAGAGACTTTCTGGGCCACATCAGAGGGCAGTTAATGTCAACCACATTGCTGTGGGTCTGGAGTCACATATAGAAACATAGAAACATAGAAAATAGGTGCAGGAGTAGGCCATTCGGCCCTTCTAGCCTGCACCGCCATTCAATGAGTTCATAGCTGAACATTCAACTTCAGTACCCCATTCCTGCTTTCTCGCCATACCCCTTGATCCCCCTAGTAGTAAGGACCTCATCTAACTCCTTTTTGAATATATTTAGTGAATTGGCCTCAACAACTTTCTGTGGTAGAGAATTCCACAGGTTCACCACTCTCTGGGTGAAGAAGTTCCTCCGCATCTCGGTCCTAAATGGCTTACCCCTTATCCTTAGACTGTGACCTCTGGTTCTGGACTTCCCCAACATTGGGAACATTCTTCCTGCATCTAACCTGTCTAACCCCGTCAGAATTTTAAATGTTTCTATGAGGTCCCCTCTCATTCTTCTGAACTCCAGTGAATACAAGCCCAGTTGATCCAGTCTTTCTTGATAGGTCAGTCCCGCCATCCCGGGAATCAGTCTGGTGAACCTTCGCTGCACTCCCTCAATAGCAAGAATGTCCTTCCTCAGGTTAGGAGACCAAAACTGTACACAATACTCCAGGTGTGGCCTCATCAATGCCCTGTACAACTGTAGCAACACCTCCCTGCCCCTGTACTCAAATCCCCTTGCTATGAAGGCCAACATGCCATTTGCTTTCTTAACTGCCTGCTGCACCTGCATGCCAACCTTCAATGACTGATGTACCATGACACCCAGGTCTCTTTGCACCTCCCCTTTTCCTAATCTGTCACCATTCAGATAATAGTCTGTCTCTCTGTTTTTACCACCAAAGTGGATAACCTCACATTTATCCATATTATACTTCATCTGCCATGCATTTGCCCACTCACCTAACCTATCCAAGTTGCTCTGCAGCCTCACAGCATCCTCCTCGCAGCTCACACTGCCACCCAAATTAGTGTCATCCGCAAATTTGGAGATACTACATTTAATCCCCTCATCTAAATCATTAATGTACAGTGTAAACAGCTGGGGCCCCAGCACAGAACCTTGCGGTACCCCACTAGTCACTGCCTGACATTCTGAAAAGTACCCATTTACTCCTACTCTTTGCTTCCTGTCTGACAACCAGTTCTCAATCCATGTCAGTACACTACCCCCAATCCCATGTGCTCTAACTTTGCACATCAATCTCTTGTGTGGGACCTTGTCGAACGCCTTCTGAAAGTCCAAATATACCACATCAACTGGTTCTCCCTTATCCACTCTACTGGAAACATCCTCAAAAAATTCCAGAAGATTTGTCAAGCATGATTTCCCTTTCACAAATCCATGCTGACTTGGACCTATCATGTCACCTCTTTCCAAATGCACTGCTATGACATCCTTAATAATTGATTCCATCATTTTACCCACTACCGATGTCAGGCTGACCGGTCTATAATTCCCTGTTTTCTCTCTCCCTCCTTTTTTAAAAAGTGGGGTTACATTGGCTACCCTCCACTCCATAGGAACTGATCCAGAGTCAATGGAATGTTGGAAAATGACTGTCAACGCATCCACTATTTCCAAGGCCACCTCCTTAAGTACTCTGGGATGCAGTCCATCAGGCCCTGGGGATTTATCGGCCTTCAATCCCATCAATTTCCCCAACACAATTTCCCGGCTAATAAGGATTTCCCTCAGTTCCTCCTCCTTACTAGACCCCCCGACCCCTTTTATAACCGGAAGGTTGTTCGTGTCCTCCTTCGTGAATACCGAACCAAAGTACTTGTTCAATTGGTCCGCCATTTCTTTGTTCCCCGTTATGACTTCCCCTGATTCTGACTGCAGGGGACCTACGTTTGTCTTTACTAACCTTTTTCTCTTTACATATCTATAGAAACTTTTGCAATCCGTCTTAATGTTCCCTGCAAGCTTCTTCTCATACTCCATTTTCCCTGCCCTAATCAATAGGCCAGACCGGGTAAGGATGGTAGATTTCCTTCCCTAAAAGACATTAGTGAACCAGATGGGTTTTTACAACATTCCGCTAGTTTCGTGGTCAACATTATTGACACTAGCTTTCAAAAACGTTTTATTCCAGATTTATTTAATTGAAGTTAAATTCCCCAGCTTCCGTGATGGAATTTGAACTTATGTCACCAGATCATTAGTCCAGGCCTCTGGATTACTAGTCCAGTAACATAACCGCTATGCTACCATTTCCTGACTATTTGCAATTGAGAATTCCAAATGAAGGACGTAGCCCATAGTGCAGACCAAGACCAAGGTTGAAAATAATAGGAGAGTTGATCAACAAAGCGATTAAAATATTTGGATTTTAAATCAGTAGAATGCAGGAGGAGAGTAAAATGTCTGGAGAATACAATTGATATGACAGTTGTGAACTCAACTATGTTGTTATTTCTTCTCTACAAATTGTATCATCATTGTTTCACATAAGGTCCAATTAGCAATCTCAATTTTCAAATGCTACGAATAAAGCAAAACAAATTGAGACCCAATCTTAGATTCATATGTGAAATCTTGGAGGAGGCATATACGATATTTGAGCTGGTGTTCTTGGAGATGTTCTAGGTGTTTGGACACTGATGAGTTTTTGAAGCAATTTGGGGGTGTTTTTTGGGCTACTTCAGTTTTGTTCCTGGCTGTCAGTTGATAAATGTGTGATGTGGCAATGGAAATGACGACAGTAAGAATGGATGTGGTGCGCGAAGGTACAGATTGCGTATTATTGCTGAGGCACATTTAGTTTGCTTTGTACACACAAATTTAGCTTTATTAAATTCTCTTTGGGATGCTGTGTTTAGCAGTTTAATTGATTTTTTTCTTCTTGAAAATATTACTTGAGTGTTAGTTTTGGTATGAAACTGAGGAGTATAGATTGGCTTGCAACAGTGGAAAGCAATTCTGCGATAGGTACACATTGCAAGAGTTGAAAGTAATTCTGGGATGAAATGACACAATAGTCAGGGAACTGAGTGGTGCAGTAAGTCTGCAAACTGCACTGCCACATCTGAGGCCTGGATTCAGATAGCGTGAAAGTCTCCATTTAATGTGGGTTGTAAGAGTCCGAATTGAAATCAGTTGGAGCAATCTCAATCCAATTCCTAATGGAGCTGGACCCACAGGGTAAAATTGTGTCTCATTTAAAACTAAAAAGGCAGTTTCACTTGGCTAGAGAAAGGAAAATGTCACAGCGGTGCAGTTTCTGAAGTTAGGGTAAATAGTGCATTGTTGGGCAGAGTAGAGGGAAATTTACTTTGAATCTAACTTGAGCTACACCTGACCTGGAAGTGTTTGATGTTGGTTGTGATGCCCAAATTGAAAAGTGTTATATTTTCTTGTGCTGACACTTGTTCCTCATATCAATAAGTACAACATTCTTATTGAGAAATTAATACATTCTGTTCTAAAACCACAATCATATTTTAAGATAGGGATTAAATGCAGCTTAAAAGTTCTCTACTTGGACCAAAATCCCAGTCTGAACAGTTCACCTCCAACTGCAGAGGAATTAAGAGTTCAGTTTCCGATAGAGGCCATCTGTGGGCCTCAGATGACTCCGGGAGGAGTCGAGCGGTGGCCAGCAGTGCCTCACGGTTTCAATGTGGAGCTGGGAGGAGCACTCATGCTCCACGTTAAAGCAAGTTCAAAAACTTTAAACTTACCTACTGGCTGCAAGCTTCCAGCGGTCCTGTCAAGGACATCTGATGCGGGTGCTGGGCACCTGAGCAAACTGACTGCAGCATGCACGGGGCATGCTGAGGTCAGTCTCAAACGAATTTTACAAAGGCGGCCAGAAATAGGCAATTTGTCTAATCAATGAGCCGAACGCCAGTTTCAGGCAAGAGCCCTGGACGACTGTAGGGTGACCTGACCAACATGGCATGTGGTGCACTGCCGGTGCAGACTTTGCGCACGCGTGCACGCCACAGTATGCGTTGCAATGCCCGTTTTTCACCTGAAAAACGAGCGCAGCACAATCGGATTTCTAGACCGAGGGATCCAACCTTGCCCTTCTTAGTTCAGTATTACATCACTTACCAACTGAAACATTGAGGACACCAAATCTTTTTAAACATCATTGAGGGGAATGGAAGAAGCTAACAGGACTAGTTACCTCTTTTGGCTGGATCTATTTCAAACATTAGATTACTTTCTTGGCCCAGGAGATGCGAGAAAACTGATATCGCAGGTTTATAAGTTACTCGTGAATGAAAAGTGTATTACATAATTGTCAGGTTATTTTTATATAGAATGGACCTTAAAAATGAATTTTGTTTCCATTTACTCTCCTTTTCTCTCCTCCTGTCAGAAATCACTGAATCCTGCTGGGGTAGACTTCCCAGGACTTTGGCAACTTTCTGCTATCTCTCTCTGTTCTTCATTCATTAGTCCAGAGATTGAGCATTACTAGGTGATATGATTATAGTATTAAGTAATTGGTAATTCAGGATATTTTGACGAGCCTAGTATATGGGGAATATACAGTATTTATTGAATACCTGTCTACTTTTAGCACAGTGGGTGACTTGTTAAAGGAACACTATCGCTTCTAGCAAAGCTTTCTTAAGCTGATCGACACACGTCACAATATCCGTTATATATTAACAATATTTAAACATCACACTTTTTTGTGACATCATTGTGATGCAAGCTCTTCTAGCCTCTTGCTGTCTCTAAAACAGTGACAATCCCCATTCACCCTTGGAGCCTCCTTACGTTCTGCTCAACACAACTGGCATGAAATGCCAAACTTGTTTGTGGATAGTTTATTTAAAATGCTGCAGCTCCCAATCCAGGGGATGAAGGAAGTCTTGTAGAAATGATGCTTGCGCACTGTCAATGTGCCAAAATGTGAGAGTCATGGAGTTATAGGTTCACCCTCCCCAGACCATCACAATGCTTTCCCTTTGTACGCATTTCCTAATCTGAGAATGAGTGGAAATGACAGAAGGAGGGAGTCCGAGGGTGATTTGAGCTATGCCTGATTTCTACCAGATTGAGGCAAGCATTCCACTCCCACCTGACTGAACAGTAATACAGACCTCTCCCTGGTCCTGAGCCTGTACTCAGTGCCGTGACAACTTCCGTTAGAATATTCCTATTTTGCACCACAGTTCAATTTGCTCAATGGGCACATGCAATTAGTCAATGACTACATTACTATTTGTCTCCCTCTCTGAGAAATATTCCAGTGTGAGATGACCATTGGTGACAATCTGGACAGGTTGACATGTTGTGATGCTATGCACTATGATATAATCCAAGTTAAAATGGAGGCTGTGATTCAAGTTTGCTGTAGACATATTTTCCTCAGGTTCAGTGAAAATATTTGTTTTCTCAGGCAAGCCTTTGCTCCTTCGGAACTGAAATGTGACCTTATAAACTAAGTAGTTTGAGATAGCAAGCCACAAGGCAAATAATAAACCCGTTTTACCACTGATTTTCACTGGAAATAATATGGGAACCTGCTCTACAATCCTGATCACTCTGATTGATGGGAAATACCAGGCTAACCTACAGTAAATAGTATAATTAAGTTTTTTGAGAAGTAAGATTAACAGAAAAGCAAGATTTAAGAAAAAACAGCAGATTGTAGCTAAAATTATAAATTCAAGTAATTTGCTTTTTTTTCAAAACTTTAAAATTGAAGAATATTAAAGAGTTCTCTGCAATATGCATGGCACCTTTACTGTTTTTCATTTACAGCTACTCCTCTGCACTTAAGAAATGCAGTAATGTCGTGAACATTGGACAAACATCAAGCCAGTTTGGCCCCACCAAGCACAAAGTATTATGATTGTGGGCCTATCAAAGCCACCATCAGGATTAAGGTAACAATGACTTGTCAAACGTATTGTACTTCATAGTTAAGTGCTAGTCAGCAGCAAAGGAGGTAAAGTAGCTGGCTCAGTTGAGTAATGCATCTCTTGGCAGGATATTACCTGATAGTACAGGTGACTCTGCATCAGACAGGAAAGCAGAGGGAAAAAAATAGAATGCACTGGGAACTTTACTTGCCTCTGACAGTACTGTTGATATGGGGAAGGTTGGCTCCTGGGGTCCTTGAAACAAATGTTTCAGTGGCTCCATACTGATCTGGAGGCTGAAGAGTGAATTCCCAACGCTCTTAGCCTGGTAAGAGGTTCAAGGTCACAGATATAGTTGGTGGGGTCATACTGGCTTGGTACATGCTGATCTCCCTGGCAAGCCTTCCTTTATCACTTCCACATCAAGCACAAAGTATTATGATTGTGGGCCTATCGAAGTCACCATCAGGATTAAGGTAACAATGACTTGTCAAACGTATTGTACTTCATAGTTAGGTGTCCTGATGCACCTTGGGTGGAATGAAAATTGGCTTTGGAGCATTACAGACCCTGTCTGCTTGCAGTTCTGCAGAACTGTAATAGACAGTTTTTGTATGCTAAGTGTTAGCACGAATGAAATCCTGGAAGAATCTCTCTGGGTCGGTTCCAACATCAAAACGGTCTTTATTATGCCGGCGGGGAGAAAGCTTCTGGGTTACTTCAGGCACTACTCTCCGCTGAACAAATAAATTCATCGATATTTATATGTTTTACAACAGTTCATTACAATTACTCAGCCCATGTCGGCTGGACACAATCCAATCATAACGATTATAGATTACAAATCGATTCCTCTGGGCCAATGGAATTGGCCCCCAGGCACCAGGGGACTGCGTGATCATCTCATGTTTAGCTGGGGCTTACTCATGGCTTCGTGATATTCTCCAGACCCCTTTATCTCTACTGTCCTTGGGTTCTGCCTGTGCCTAACCTTCTTATCTTAACCCAGTTACAGGAATTCCTTTGTTTAGTATTCTGCTAGGACATCTTGTCTGGAGTTTGTTGATTAGGGACATTCTGCTGAGCTCGCCCTTTCCAGTGTTCCTGTACACGGAACTGCAGTGTCATCAGCTACCCAAAAATGTAGTCAAGCTAACTGTTAGCTGAATTCCCCTAGTGCTTTGCGGAATCCCTGGCAGCCATTTTATATCTGGCTACCATTTTATACATACATATATTCAGCAGGTGCCTTTGCCTTTGAAAGTACCCTACAGCACTAAGTTTCTTATTGATTCTTATTTTAAAAAAGATTCTGCTGTATTGACATTCCCTCAATTGTCCGAATATGGAAAAACACAGGAAAAGTATATGAAACATTCGCAAGGAAACAGTTATAAAATATAAATAATACAAGAGAGAGGAGCTATGCATTCCAGTTATGCTATTACTCACAAATTTCTTTCACTTTTCACTGATGGCATTGGTTGGTGTATAAATGGAGGGTGTATGACAGTTATCTACTGCATATAATATTTATTCGATGGTCAGATCTTACAATATAAGAGCAGTATGACTGGGTTTGCAGCATCAAATATCCAATGTCGGCACCAATATTGTCAGCCATGACCCAGGTGATAGCACTCTTGCCTCTGAGTTAGAAGGTTGTGGGTTTAAGTCCCACAAAAATCTAAGCTGATGCTCCAGTGCAGTTCTGAGGGAGTGCTGCACTGTTGGAGGTGCCGTCTTTCAAATTAGATGTTCTACCAAGGCCTTTTCTGTTCTCTCAAGTGGACATAAAAGATCCCCTGGCACTATTTCAAGGAAGAGCAGGAGGGTTCTCCTTGGTGTCCTGGTCGATATTTTTCCTCAATCAACATCACAAAAACAGATTATTTGGTCATCAGATTGCTGCTTGTGGGATCTTGCTGTCCACAACTGGACTGCTGCATTTCCTACCTTACAACAGTGACAACACTTCAAAAGTACTTCATTGGCTGTAAAGCGCTTTGGGACATCCTGAGGTTGTAAAAGACGGTATATAAATGAAAGCCTTTCTTTCTTTTCTTTCTTTCAATTTAAATCATGGCTTTATCTGTACCTTAACTTGATAGCTAAGTCTTCTCAATTTACAGTGAGATGTATTACATAGTTCAGTGTGACCATTGCAAGTGTCTGTACCCTCCTCAGCAAGATGAACTGTGGTATGAAACCTCATACACTAAACAACATTAGCAAATGGAAAAAGATATTGGCCCAAATTTTGCGGTCAGCGATGAGCAAACGGAGCTTGTTTACCCTTGCCCACAGAATTTCTGTGATTTGTGGTTCTCAGAACTTAAAGCAGCATGGCGCACTCTACAATGTAAAATCACGTACAGAAAGCAAAATAAAGGAAAAGAAAGATGGGATTAAGAGTCAGAGATTAAAAGAGGCTGAATTATAAAAGTAAAAACATTTTTTTATCTAAAATGTTTATATCTCCAACTATAATTAAAATCTGAAGGAATGAGACTCTACACTAGTAAAATTAAATTTTCAATGCCAAGAGGTTGTTTGGCAGTAATTAAAACATATCACGCCATTAAAAATTCACTGACACTTGAATGGAAAAGCCCTAAATTTCTCTGGTGTGTTTAGTGGGTAAGTACCCTGACCTCATGCCCTTCATGTATTTTAATCCCGAGTCACTTGGCGAGGTACCAGTGTAGCGAAGCGTGTGGAGGAGCAGGTTAAATTGAACAGCAACTTCCTGATTTCCACGTTTAATCTGCGCATGTGCAGATGCCAGAACTTGCTGTCCGATTTATTCCATAATAACTGTGGGCGCTGATAGCCTCACCATTATTCTTACCGTAAAATCAGGGCCAATATTGAAATGTGACACAAACAGAATCAATAGCTGATCATGATGGTGCTAAATTTTGATACCATTCATAACCTTGATCACTATGACCAACTATTAACTAAAATGTTCACAAGTTTTAAGGTCCAGTTTTCTTGTAGTGTAAAGTTGGCTTACAGTTTTAAATTAAACAATTGTCCGTTGCTATCATCCATATATTAGCCCCTGTTCATCAATCAAGAATGTTATGTGTTGCAGCCCAGAAGTATTTTTTAAATTTACATATTCCAATACCTGGGTAAAATTGATAATTAAACATTCCTGGGAAAATGAGGGTGGGGGGTATGTTCTTGCTTGTAGCATATCTGAGTAGAAATGTTCCACTTATACACACTTGGGTGCATGTTCACTCCAGGAACAGCATGCCTGTTTATGCACATGCTGACACTTTTGAGAGGAGAGGGGTTTATCACCATAAAGTAGTTTTTTAAATTTGTTCTTGGATGTGGGCATCGCTGGCAAGGCCAGCATTTATTGCCCATTCCTAATTGCCCTTGCGAAGGTGGTGGTGAGCCACATTGTTAAACCGCTGCAGTCCTTGTGGTGAAGGAACTACCAAGTGCTGTTAGGGAGGGAGTTCCAGGATTTTGACCCAGCAACGATGAAGGAATGGCAATATACTTCCAAGTCAGGATTGTGTGTGACAGAGAGGAACTTGCAGGTGATGGTGTTCCCATGCACCTGCTGCCCTTGTCCTTCTAGGTGGTTGAGGTTGCAGGTTTAGGAGGTGCTGCCGAAGAAGCCTTGGCGAGTTGCTGCAGTGCATCCTGTAGATGGTACACACTGCAGCTACAGTGCGCCGATGGTGGTGGGAGTGAATGTTGAAGGTGGCGGATGGGTTGCCAATCAAGCGGGCTTCTTTATCCTGGATGGTGCCGAGCTTGAGTGTTGTTGGAGCTGCTCTCATCCAGTTTGCACTCTTTCAGTTTCATTGAGTCTGATGTATCTGAGCCCTGTATTACTTTTAACATTTGAATTATGTTTCCTTCAGTTTCACAATCTAATGCCCAAAATGTTGATTTCTTTTCACCCTTTTTGTAAGTTTCTTCTTTTGGCTCTCTTTGCCGAACATCACTCTCTAGCAGAAACATAGAAACATAGGAAATAGGTGCAGGAGTGGGCCATTCGGCCCTTCGAGCCTGCACCACCATTCAATAAGATCATGGCTGATCATTCCATCAGCACTCCTTTCCCACTTTCTCTTCATACCCCTTGATCCCTTTAGCCGTAAGGGCCATATCTAACTGCCTCTTGAATATATCCAATGAACTGGCATCAACAACTCTCTGCGGCAAGGAATTCCACAGGTTAACAACTCTCTGAGTGAAGAAGTTTCTCCTCATCTCAGTCCTAAGTGGCCTACCCCTTATCCTAAGACTGTGTCCCCTGCTTCTGGACTTCCCCAACATCGGGAACATTCTATCCCGCATCTAATCTGTCCAGTCCCGTCAGAATCTTATACGTTTCTATGAGATCCACTCTCATCCTTCTAAACTCCAGTGTATAAAGGCCCAGTTGATCCAGTCTCTCCTCATATGTCAGTCCAGCCATCCCTGGAATCAGTCTGCTGAACCTTCGCTGCACTCCCTCAAAAGCAAGAAAGTCCTTCCTCAGATTAGGAGACCAAAACTGAACACAATATTCCAGGTGATGTCTCACCAAGGCCCTGTACAACTGCAGTAAGACCTCCCTGCTCCTTTACTCAATTCCTATAGCTATGAAAGCCAACATACCATTTGCCTTCTTCATCGCCTGCTGAACCTGCATGCCAACTTTCAATGACTGATGAACCATGACACCCAGGTCTCATTGCACCTCCCCTTTTCCTAATCTGCCACCATTCAGATAATATTCTGCCTTTGCGTTTTTGCCCCCAAAGTGGATAACCTCACACTTATCCACATTATACTGCATCTGCCATGTATTTGCCCACTCGCCTAACCTGTCCAAGTCACCCTGCAGCCTCTTAGCGTCCTCCTCACAGCTCACACCGCCACCCAGTTTAGTGTCATCTGCAAACTTGGAGATAGTATACTCAATTCCTTCATCTAAATCATTAATGTATATTGTAAAGAGCTGAGTTCCCAGCACTGAGCCATGCAGTACTCCACTAGTCACTGCCTGCCATTCTGAAAAGGACCTGTTTATCCCAACTCTCTGCTTCCTATCTGCCAACCAGTTCTCTATCCATGTCAGTACATTACCCCCAATACCATGTGCTTTGATTTTGCACATCTTGTGTGGGACCTTGTCAAAAGCCTTTTGAAAGTCCAAATATACCACATCCACTGGTTCTCCCTTGTCCACTCTACAAGTTACATCCTCAAAATGCTCCAGAAGATTTGTCAAGCATGATTTCCCTTTCACAAATCCATGCTGACTTGGACTGATCCTGTCACTGCTTTCCAAATGCGCTGCTATTTCATCCTTAATGATTGATTCCAACATTTTCCCCACTACTGATGTCAGGCTAACCGGTCTATAATTACCCGTTTTCTCTCTCCCTCCTTTTTTAAAAAGTGATGTTACATTAGCTACCCTCCGGTCCATAGGAACTGATTCAGAGTCGATAGACTGTTGGAAAATGATCACCAATGCATCCACTATTTCTAGGGCCACTTCCTTAAGTACTCTGGGATGTAGACTATCAGGCCTTGGGGATTTATCAGCCTTCAATCCCATCAATTTACCTAACACAATTTCCCATCTAATAAGGATTTCCTTCAGTTCCTCCTTCTCACTAGACCCTCGGTCCCCAGTATATCCAGAAGGTCATTTGTGTCTTCCTTAGTGAAGACAGAACCAAAGTATTTGTTCAATTGGTCTGCCATTTCTTTGTTCCCCATTATAAATCCGACTGCAAGGGACCTACGTTTGTCTTCATTAATCTTTTTCTCTTCACATATCTATAGAAGCTTTTGCAGTCAGTTTTTATGTTCCCGGCAAGCTTCCTCCCGTACTCTATTTTTCCCCTCTTAATTAAACCCTTAGTCCTCCTCTGCTGAATTCTAAATTTCACCCAGTCCTCAGGTTTGCTGCTTTTTCATGGCAGAGAGATGGACACAGGACTCTTGCAGATTTTCTTTTTGTTTATTGATTCATGTTGGCAAGTCAGTATTTTTTGTCTTTCCTTTGTTTCCCTGAGGACGTAAAGAGTCAACTACATAACATCGAGTCACACCCAGAAGGACATGACATGAGTGACCTATTGGGTTTTTTACGATAATCCAGCAGATTTAGCAATCATTTTCTGGCACAAGCCCACAAACTACCAGATTTATTGGGTTCAATTTTACAGCTTGCTACGATAAGAATGTGAACTGAAAATCTTTTGGTCGCAAGTCCAGTACCATTAGGCAACATGCAGCAAATCTGGGGCATAACTGCTAGGTTCCCACTGGTAACTCTCCATCTATTTCTGTTTTTTATCCTCCTTCACTCTGTGAAAGGTACATGACTTCGATGAACAACGTTCTCCCTGACAGCATGAGATGAGGAATATGTGGTGAAGACAATTGTAGACTCAAGCCTGACTTTAGCTAGTTCGTGGCACAGCGAGTTGGAGATTTGACTGCTAGCCATATCAATCGGTGAATATTGCACATTCAGAAATATTGGAAAAGTTTTTCTTCTCCAAGCCATTTTTTCCTGTTTCTTTTTTTCATAAACTGCTATCGTGCTTCAGGGGATTAGAAGTCAAAGGAGCTAAAAATTCTATATAACATTTAATATAATAAACTGTAGCTAACTCGCTGCATTAATTAAGCACAATCGGGAAGACTCTTTCTGGTAGCAATATTGCTTTAACGTGTGCTAAAATTGATTGGAGTGCCCTTTCCGTGATCCCATGTTGCATTGCTGTTCAAATACTCAAAGTCTGGAAAGCTTCTCCATATTTAACTCAGCACTGCCGAGACTGAGGGATTGGGGAATCAAGCCTATTCCGGTCATTCCTGCGGAATTACAGTGGGAGAAGTAATTAGCTGATGCGATATTTCATTGACTTCACTGAACGCCTCAGAGTAATTAACATCAGCTCAGTGAAATCAGAAACGCCTTGTCAAGGTCATGGCTGCCCTTTGGTAACTTCTGTTTGGAGGTAGTTGCTTTGGTGAGGCGCAAGAGCATAAAAAAAAGCAAAAATCTGCTCTGGGGTCACTCCGGGATTTTCACTTGATGAGATGATCAATTGTTAAGTGTTTAATCAAGTTACATGGCAGTTCTGAAGTGGCCTTAAAACATTATATTGTGCCCGCATAGTATTCCACGTCACTGATACCTGGTAGAAATAATCCAATAGCATAATAAACAAAAAGAATGATATATTCCAGCACGAGGATTACAAGTGCGTCTCTAGACAGCAATATTTAAGGTCCTTGTGGGCTTCTTGATCCTTTTCCAGTGTTTGTATAGTCGAGTAAAATACAGGGAAAATCTAAATGAGGCAAAAGAGGAGAAAGACTCAGAGAGGGAGAATGATAAAGACAGTTGTACAAATACAAAGATATAGTTAGTGACAGACATCTGGTCAGTGAAAGAGATAGAAAGCTACAGAGATAAACAAATAAACCGACACTTCTCACACACACGCACTCCACACCCACCCACACGCATGCACACACGCACACACATGTCTCACATTGTGCTGTATCTCTAAAACAGCCCTTCAGGCATGACAAGAGAAAAACAAGGACTTGAGGTTATACGTTTAGTGAATTCTCCACTCTGATTTATTTATTTCTTCTTAATCGTGAATGCATCTGACATTGTAGTCCTAGAGTTATTTTAGCCTGCTCCTCAAGAGTTTTTTTGGGTTTGACTTCCAACACCACAATAATAGAATGAGTGGACTCTGTACATACTATTCTTTGTTCAATTGTAGTCCATTGACACTCTTTTTTTTAAGATGTAATATTAACTTTAAAAAAACAATTCATTGTGTTTTTGACGTGATTGTTTGCCAATGGCAAGCAGCATGCTGATAATCCCAACACACCATCAATTGGCAAGAACCAAAGCTTTTTTAGGAACAGAGAAAGGTCACTAGGTCCAATAAGCCTATCTATTATTTTCAATCCCAGCTGCACACCTTACCCATCGAGCATTTGTCTTCTGCAAAATGAATCGAATTGTCTGTTGAATCTATTTCTACTTGAGTGGTCTTCCCTGGTAACTGATTTTACAATTTTTGCATTGAACTAAAAACATAAGAACATGAGAAATAGGAGTAGGTCATTTGGCCCCTCGAGCTTGCTCCGCTATTTAATAAGAGCTGATCATGGACTCAGCTCCACTTCCCTGTCCACTCCCTTACACTTTATTTCCTTATCGCTCAAAAATCTGTCTATCTCTGCCTTCAATGACCCATCCTCCACAGCTCTCTGGGGCAGAGAATTCCATAGATTTTACAACCCTCTGAGAGAAGAAATTCCTCCTCATTTCAGTTTTAAATGGACGGCCCCTTCTTCCGAGACTATGTCCCCTAGTTTTAGTTTCCCCTATGAGTGGAAATATCCTCTCTGCATCCACCTTGTTGAGCCCCCTCATTATCTTATGTTTCAATAAGATCACCTCTCATTTTTCTGAACTCCAATGTGTACAGGCCCAACCTACTCAACCTATCATCATAAGTCAACCCCCTCATCTCTGGAATCAACCTGGTGAACCTACTCTGAACAGCCTCCAATGCAAGGATATCCTTCCTTAAATATGGAGACCAAAACTGTACGAAGTACTCCAGGTGTGGCCTCACCAATACCCTGTACAGTTGTAGCAGGATGTCTCTGTTTTTATACTCCATCCCCCTTGTAATAAACGCCAACATTCCATTTGCCTTCCTGATCACTTGCTGTACCTGCATACTAACTTTTTGTGTTTCATGCACAAGGACGCCCAGGTCCCTCTGTACTGCAGCACTTTGCAATTTTTCTCCATTTAAATTATAATTTACTTTTCTATTTTTTTCTGCCAAAGTGGATAACCTCACATTTTCCCACATTGTACTCCATCTGCCAAATGTTTGCCCACTCACTTAGCCTGCCTATATCCCTTTGCCGATTATTTGTGACTTCCTCACAATTTGCTTTCCCACCCACCTTTGTATCATCAGCAAACTTGACTACATTACACTCGGTCCCTTCATTCAAGTCATTAATATAGATTGTAAATAGTTGAAGCCCCAGCGCCAATCCCTGCGGCACCCCACTAGTCCCTGTTTGCCAACCGGAAAATGACCCATTTATCCCGACACTCTTTTTTCTGTTAGTTAGATAATCCTCTATCCATGCTAATATATTACCGCCAGTGGGAGTGGAGTGGAGAATTAAAGTGACAGGCGACCGGAAACTCAGGGTCAAACTTGCGGACTGAATGGAGGTGTTCCGCAATGCAATCACCCAATCTACGATTGGTCTCCCCAATGTAGAGGAGACCACATCGTGAGCAGCGAATACAGTATACTAAATTGAAAGAAGTACAAGTAAATCGCTGTTTCACCTGGAAGGAGTATTTGAGGCCCTGGATAGTGGGAAGAGAGGAGGTTAAAGGGCAGGTTTTGCATCTCCTGTGCTTGCACGGAAAGGTGCCGTGGGAAGGGGAGGGGGTGACTGCGGAATGGACCATGGTGTTGCGGAAGGAGCGGTCCCATCGTAATGCTGAGAGGGGAGGGGAAGATGCGATTGGTGGTGGGATGGATTAACTATTTTGATGTAATCAGTGCAAGTTACGAAATACTGGGAAATTTGAGCATTCAAGCAGTAATCTGATGAAGAAGATTTGGATGGTACCTCTGTGGACTTTATTTGAAACTTGGAGGTGGTTTGAAGGGAACAGTCTAACTACCGAGTTCATATCATTTATACATGGTGCAATGAATATCTGGTGATGAATTATGAGCAATAATCTAATTGTGACATTCAGATTTTTTATACAGGCAATGATGGATAATTTACAGGCAGCAATCTAATCAGCCAGTCAGCACCTGTGGAGAGAATAAACACATTTTAGGTGTGACCTGTCAAAACTAGAAAAGTGAACAATATTGAAATATAATCGACACCACGCTAAGGGATAGTAACATGCAAATATCTTGGGTCGTGGGGCGGTAAATCAGGTCTGAAAAGCAGAGAAACTAGCACAATTGTGCAGGATCTGGTGATTCAAAGAGAAGGAAAGCAGACTAACGCCCAAGTTGCAGATTCCTGTATTATAATGGTGTTCCACCAAACAAACTTGTGGTGATGGTGCCGAATTTGATATTGCGTTTGAGAGGGAGAAGGGAGAGTCACACACCAAGGATTTAAATTTAAGTAAGGTAAACTTTGAATCAATGAGAAATGAATTGACCACAGTAAACTGGACTGTTACTGGGTAAACGTAGACATATTCAAAGATGTATTTGTTACAATACAAAACCTCTACATGCCCCTAAAAGACAATTGGGGCCAAAATTGGTGGACTTAACGCCCGCTGCCGCTGAGTTTTCTGGGCAGTCTCCCTTCCGTGGGAGCAGGGAGAGAAGATCACTGGGGACAGCCCACTGATGTCCATTGGCATGCAACATACATAGAGTCCTCCCGCCCACCGAGCTGCCAGTTTGGTCTGGGCAGTCCTCCACTCCAGCAGGGGAAAAGACTGCCGCGTGGAGGCATGTCTAACCTCAACGGTAATTAAGAAGACCTGTAAAAAAAGGTTAGTCCACTTCTTTTCTTTTTTTTTTTTGCAGGGATTTTTTTTGTGTTTTTTTCTATGTCTAGTGTTTATTTTTTTGGAAAAATGTTTATTTCATCATGGGCCCGACTCAATCCTCGGCGGTACTTTGCCGAGGATTGCATTTGCCACCAAGAATGGGAGCTAGCACCCACTGCCGCCCAGATTCAGGGTGTAAGTCCCATTTTTGCCGCCGGGTGGTCTTTCCAAGATTTTTCCATGAAACTTCCACCCAAAGTACCGTCAGGGTCTCAGCGGTCCTTTGGGTGGTATTTGGGCGGAACTTAGCTTCCACCAATTTCGGGGCCTTTAGACTTCACTTGTGTCGTTAAGCAACCATGGTCAAGAAATAAGGTAAGAGTATTAAGCTTAAAAAAAGGCTTCGACATATACAAGGAAAAGTAGAAATTCAGTTGACTGGGAGAGCTATAAAAAGTAACAAAGGGATAAAGAAAAAAACTAATGAAGTGAAAAAAGGAAATATGAAAAAACACTTGTATGGGATATCAAAACGTATAAGGGTTATTGCCAATACGACTGTATTCCCCCTTTTTTTTCAGTTTTGAAATGATTGATTACAACTGAGTGGTTTGTAGCCCTCTTGAGAGCATTAAACGTCAGTGATGTTGGAGGTCATTTTAACCTGACAACTTGGGAAGTCAAATCAGGAAGGATGTAAAACAGCCTACTGATACACTGCCATTAGTTTTCCACCATTTGGGTTGGGTTAAAGTACCCCCATAGCGTGGGACTGGAGTCACATTTAGGCCAGAATGGGTAGGGGTGGTAGGCATGATGTAGGATTCACTGTTTGCTTGAAATCCATGAAAGTGGCTTATCAAGTGATCGAGTGTACATTACATATCGGGTAGCAGTTGGAGGTCTTGCAAAGTAGAAATACATTGAGGGTTCAGATTGCATCATAAACTACAAGAGCAAAGTAGCTGTTGTTTTAAAGGAACTCCACCCCAAGATGTGTTACATTTTAAAAATACATTCTGTCTTGTGTTATTCCACACAAATATAGAAATATAGAAACATATAAAGTAGGTGCAGGAGTAGGCCATTCGGCTCTTCGAGCCTGCACCACCATTCAATATGATCATGGCTGATAATGCAACTTCAGTACCCCTTTCCTGCTTTCTCTCCATACCCCTTGATCCCTTTAGCCATAAGGGCCACATCTAACTCCCTTTTGAATATATCTAACGAACTTGCCTCAACAACTTTCTGTGGTAGAGAATTCCACAGGTTCACAATTCTCTGAGTGAAGAAGTTTCTCCTCATCTCGGTCCTAAATGGCTTACCCCTTATCCTTAGACTGTGACCCCTGGTTCTGGACTTCCCCAACATCGAGAACATTCTTCCTGCATCTAACCTGTCCAATCCCGTCAGAATTTGCTATGTTTCTATGAGATCCCCTCTCATTCTTCTAAATTCCAGTGAATATAAGCCTCGTCGATCCAGTCTTTCTTCATAAGTCAGTCCTGCCATCCCTTCGCTGCACTCCCTCAATGGCAAGATTGTCCTTCCTCAGATTAGGAGACCAAAACTGCACACAATACTCAAGGTTTGGTCTCACCAAGGTCCTGTGCAACTGCGGTAAGACCTCCCTGCTCCGATACTCAAATCCCCTCGCTATGAAGGCCAGCATGCCAATGGCTTTCTTTACTGCCTGCTGTACCTGCATGCCTACCTTCAATGACTGATGTACCATGACACCCAGGTCTCGTTGCACCTCCCCTTTTACGAATCTGTCACCATTCAGATAATAATCTGCCTTTCTGTTTTTGCCACCAAAGTGGATAACCTCACACTTATCCACATTATACTTCATCTACCATGCATTTGTCCATTCACCTAACCTGTCCAAGTCCCCCTGCAGCCTCTTACCATTCTCCTCATCGCTCGCACTGCCACCCAGCTTAGTGTCATCTGCAAACTTGGAGATATTACATTCAATTCCTTTGTCTAAATCATTAATATATATTGTAAATAGCTGGGGTCCCAGCACTGAACCCTGCGGCACCCCACTAGACACTGCCTGCCATTCTGAAAATGGCCCGTTTATTCCCACTCATTGCTTCCTGTCTGCCAACCAGTTCTCCAACCACATCAATACATTATCCCCAATACCATGTGCCTTAATTTTGCACACTAATCTCTTGTGTGGGTCCTTATCAAAAGCCTTTTGAAAGTCCAAATACACCACATCCACTGGTTCTCCCTTATCCACTCTACTATACATCCTCAAAAAACTCTAAAAGATTTGTCCAGCATGATTCCCCTTTCATAAATCCATGCTGACGTGGACAAAGAGGGTCATTTTTATATTAGCCACCCAGAATACATCACGACCGATTTCCCTTCCATTGAAGTCAGTGGAAAGAAAAATCAGGTGGGGCATGTGGTCAACTCAATATCAGTTTACTCCAGCGCCCAAAGTTCAAATGACCCCCAAAGTGGTTGAGTTTGTCAGTTCTATTTTTGCACACTTTAGTTTTGCTGCATCTGTGTTTCATAGCAGACAATACCCTTCACCAGACTCCTGCAATTGAATTAAATCATTTGAACTGAAGTGCTGCTGTACATGCGATTTGAACTCCGCTGATACCAGGTTTTATTTCACTGCATGTTGCTGGGGAGCGGCATGCCCTGTATATATTGCACATAGGATAATGGATGGCTCACAGTGAGATACAAGACAGTAATTGAATGAAGGGTTTCTGATGATCTCATAAGCTGTGAAAGTGAAGCTCAAACAGTTCTCAACATCATCAGAATGCTGCGATTCAATTAACGGGTTCTCATGGCTGCCAAATATTTCTCCTTCCTTACCACATGTAGCAAGCAGTATTTGTGTTTTATTATTGATGCTAATTTGGTTTGTTGCTGCATTTTGTTCTTTTTTTTCCCCTCAAGATTTGCTCTCCATCTGTTGGGGAATGGAGTTTGAGAATGATGTTGGTCAGTGATACTCAAGAGTACAGCTTGAAGGAAGGAGGGTGGGGGAGGGGGGCTGTTGCAGGGGCTGCACTCACAACCTACCTACCCCTCACCTGTGACCGTCAGGTGACCTATTGCTCCATGTTTTCAGTGCGCCTGAATTCAGAGCTCATCAGCTCTGGGATGTATGTGTGAGAAGGGAGAGAGAGGGAGAGAATTATATAAAAAAAATTTTAATGAAGCAGATTTGTCAGAATAGCCTTTAAACATATCATGGCTCGGAATGTATGAATACCTTGATGTCACCAATAGGTTAGTATGTATAAGAGCAACTTAAATTCCAAATGGACAATAAAAAGTAAAAAGTGTAATATTTTGTATTAATATTATTGAGCACCAGTTATCATCACAATTACAAATCCGTCCTACATTTAAATGATCATATTTTGTTAAATTTAATTTCATATCCCCAAAAGCTTCTTTAGCTCTTTTCTCTGATCCCATTCTGTTTGACTCTCTTCCGTCTAAGTTGCCTTTAGTCTAATACAGTCTGCTTAGCATTTCAAGGGAAGCTCTTCTGGATTGTAGTGCTTGTGCGTTGAGGACAAGGTTCCAGGTGGGATGCATTAGCTAAATGACCTGTTAGCGTAACAACTTTCTGCCACATCATCTAAGCAAAGATGCAGTATTTAGCAGCTCAGTAATTTTATCACATCACAAGCACAGCGAACAGTGAGATGAGATTTTCCTGAAGCTTTGGCCTAGAGATTCGATCACCACTGAAGGATCCAATATGGCAGACTGCGTGCACATGGTCATCCAGTGCCGGAGGTGTGCCTCCTGCCAGATTGGATCGGGCTGCTCCGTAGGTGTCCAGAGCACATGCCAGAATCATTTCAAAGCTTCATTGTCACATTTAAATGAAGGTCCTACGGTTGAAGAACCCTTTCGTGAATTGGTCTGTCCCAGCACTTGATTGGCCACATGATGAGTTCACACGGCAACTTGTAGCACGAATGAGCAGCAAGGTCCCATCAGCAGCATTTTTAAAAAGCTCATGTATTCTATACAGGTTAGTTGCTGGTTTGTCATTTTAAGCTGTTGCTTAACTTCTGGGCATTTTTCTTTCCTATGCTCTGCCTTCTGTAACTAATTTCTGACTCCTACGAAGACATTTTTGCTGGTGCTGGACGGTTTTGTATCTGCTGTCACGGCACTTTTACTGCAGTGGGTGATCTTGTGGGTCTGCCTTTCGGGCTGGAGCATGAGGGGGGACAGCCAAGTCGACAGGACAGAACAGAAACAGCTGGGAGAGGAGCAAGGAGGAGATGGGCACTGCACAGGATACCATACCCGCGGTGGATTTTCAGTCTGTACTTCCTTAACTTCACCAAGTAGCAATGTGTCAGCCGCCTTCGCTTCACCAAGGAGGCAATCCTCCACGACAGCCACAACTCGAGCCTCAAACCAGAGCACAGACAGCACTGTCTGCGGCTGTCACGATCACTATGGCCATTAACTCCAGGGTCCTTTCAGGATTCAGCAGGTGACCTCAGCGACACAGCTCAGTTTGCTGTTAACCGTTGTATCAGGAAGTTGACCGACACACTCTCTCTGTCAAGGGGAACAGTTATATTACTTTTCCAATAGATAGTAAGATGAGAGCATGCTAAGCGTTGCCCATGCTGTTGGCTTTTCCAGGGTGCAAGGTGCTGTAGACTGCACCAGATTGCCTGAGTAGAAAGGAATTCCACTTCCTTCACATCCAACTTGTTTGTAACCATGGGCAAGCTGATCATACAGGTCTATGCCCGGTTTCCTGGCAGCACTCGTGCTTCATTTATACTGGGCCAGTCCTCTGAGCCACCTTTATGCCCGCCAGGTTGTCAGATCACAAGCTGGCTACTGAGTGACAAAGGCTATCACCTTAAGAGATGGCTCATGACTCCTGTCAGGAACCCAGGCATGGTTGCAGAGTTGGCATACAACAAGAACCATACCGCCACCAAAAACGTCATCACGCAGATCATCAGCATCATCAAGTAAGCTTCCGCTGCCTGGGCCATTTGGGAGGAGCTCTCCAGTACAGCCCTGACTGTGTATACAGATTTGTGGTTGTCTGCTGTATGCAGCATAACTTTGCGATAAGGAGGGACCAGCCCTTACCACCACCTGCGCAGCAAGAAGTGCAGGATGAAGAGGAAGAGCAGCACACAGAGTAAAAAGGGGAGGAGCAATATTGACCACCAGTGCCCATAGCTGCCAGAACTCTTAGGAAGCAGTTCATCCTGGAGTGCTTCATGTGAACCAGCCCCCTCATCGCCAATACATGACTGCACTGCAATCCTTATCATCAATGTTCTGACTACCACCATCCAGCTGGCTTCCTTCATTCGTCTTGGCCTCATTTCACTCCAAATATGATATCTCAAAAGTACTGGAATGTAAAGAGAAGATTCTTCTATTTCAGTTGTCTCGAGCTTTGGTCAGACACCATCTGGAATATTGTGTTCAGTTCCGGGCTCCGCACCTCAGGAAGAATATTTTAGCCTTGGAGGGTTTGCAGCACAGATTCACCAGAACGATACTTGGGGTTAAAAGGGTTAAATTGTGAAGACAGATTTCAGAAACTTGGCTTGTTTTTTCCTTGAATTTCAAAGGCGATCTAATCGAGATGTTTAAACTAATAAAATGATTTGATAGCATTGATATGGAGAAGCTGTTTCCTCTGATGGAGAATTCTAGAATAAGGGGGCACAATCTTAAAATTCGAGATAGACTATTCAGGAATGAAATCATGAAGCACTTCTTCACATAAAAGGTAGTAGAAATCAGTAAATTTCTGCCCCCAAACATTTTTGCCTCCACTAATCGATCTGGAAGTCCCAAGTGTTGTTCATTCTCTGCATGAAGAAGGACTTCCTGATATCATAGAATCATAGAAATTTACAACACGGAAGGAGGCCATTTCGGCCCTTCGTGTCCGCACCAGCCAATCACGAGCTATCCAGCCTGATCCCACTTTCCAGCTCTTGGTCCGTAGCTCTGTAGGTCACAGCACTTTAAGTGCACATCCATGTACTTTTTAAATGTGGTGAGGGTTCCTGCCTCTACCATCCTTTCAGGCAGTGAGTTCCAGACCCCCATCACCCTCTGGGTGAAGACATTTCTCCTCATATCTCCTCTAAACCTCCCCCCAATTACTTTAAATCTATGCCCTCTGGTTGTTGACCCCCCCTCCCCTACCCCCCAACCAAGGGAAACAGGTCCTTCCTATACCATCTATCCAGGACCTTCATCATTTTATATACCTCAACCAGGTCTTCCCTCAGCCTCCTCTGTTCCAAAGGAAACAGACCCAGCATCTCCAATCTTTCCTCAGAGCCAAAATTCTCCAGTACAGGCAACATTCTTGTAAATCTCCTCTGCACTCTTTCCAGTACAATCACATCTTTCCTGTAATGTGGTGACTAGAACTGCACACAGTACTCCAGCTGCGACCGAACCAGTGTTTTATAGTTTAAGCATAACCTCCTTGCTCTTGCATTCCATCCCTCGACTAATAAAGGCAAGTATTCCATATGCATTCAAAACCACCTTATCCACCTGGCCGACCTTCAATGATCTGGTAACCTGCACTCCAAGGTCCCTTTGTTCCTCAACATTTTTTAGTGTTGTACCATTTAATGTGTATTCACTTTTCTTGTTAGACTTCCCCAAATGCATTACTCACACTTCTCCGGATTGAATTCCATTTGCCACTGTTCTGCCCACCTGACCAGTACAATGATATCTTCCTGCAGTCCGCAGCTTTCTTCTTCATTATCAACTTTTATCAGTCCTAAAATTAACGTTTACCAGTTTGAACCTGTGTCCCCTTGAACTACTTTAATTGGATAAGTACCTGAAGAAAAAAAAATTGCAAGGCTGCAGGGAAAGAGCAGGGGAATGGGACCAGCTGAAGTGCTCTTGCAGTGAGCCAGAATGGGTTTGACGGGCCAAATTGCCTCCTGCTGTGCTGTATATGATTCCATGATTCTATACTCCTATAATTTAATTTAAATAGTATTGTAGATTAACCTTTTCCATACCATTTACTATATTTTTTTCCTCTATAAAATCACCTGAGACAATTCCTTTCTAGGCTGATGAACCTAAATCACTCTTCTCTTTCCTCATAACTCAGATACCTGTAGGTTGCAACATAGTTCCCCCTAGTGGACTACTGCTCCACCTTGTGGACTACTGTGGTAATGCAGCCATTGCTATAAATGAAATAAATACATCAGGTGACAGGTCACCTGACAAGTTCCTGTGTTGAAACCATCTTCTGAAGTTCTATGGGCTAGACCTTCGGCTTCAATGTCGGCGATTTTCTCGGCATTACAGCTGGTTTTCCGCCTGGTGAACGTTTCCACGTAAGTTTTTTCTTGGTATTGCCCACATCTGTAGTCGCCCGCCGGGACCAAATCACCCACATGCGACGCCGAAAACAACCGCCAGGACGTAAGTTTGGCCTCAACCGCTGACGTCCAAATCGCCGAGAGAACCGCCCTGTGAAACTTGCTTTTACAAGGCGGTAAGGGGGGACCCTGCAAAGAAAGGTAAGGTAAAGGTTCTTCAATTATTTTTGTAAAATTTTAAAAAGGCGATTAAAACTGTCTTGGGAATGCTTTGTACGTTCTTTTTAATGAAATTTTTTTTTTATGTTTCCCCCCCCCTCCCTAGGCCCAACTACAGCCTCGTACTTAATTTTTGTTCTTATCGCCCATTCCAGTCACAACCGCCCATGTTGCTAACTTTCCACTTTCCCGCCGAGAATACCGCCGACAATGAGTGTGCAACGCCCATTATCTCGGCAGGTGATTCATTTTACTTACTTTACACTTAAAAGTGCAAATTCTAACCAGCTTTACTCGCCTAATGTTAGCGGTGCTTCTCAGTGGGCAATCGGGCATTGAGGGCCTTTAAGAAAAGTCTAGCCCTGTGTCTTTGTGAGGTCATAAAAAATATATCACATTGGCGATGAAGGATAGGAGTTCTGGATTCCCTAGCTAAAATCTTTGTTGTTAGATGATTCCAGCCAAACAGAGAGATGAGAGAGGTCCTTTGTTTGCAGAATGCTAAAAATCCAAGGTAAATTACAAGCACACTTAGCTGAAACGCCAAAGCCCAGATGGTCGCGCCTATGAGAATAATAGGATGCTTGGGTGAATTCCATCATGACCGTGAGACTTTCGGAGTGTATGTGGAGTGGCTAGAGATGTTTTTCACCATTAATAGTATCATCGAAGTCCCCGATGATGAAAACTGTAATCGGGTGATGTTGGAAATAAAACGGGCTATTTTCCTGACTGAAGCAGGCCCCGAGGTGTATGAAACCCTGAAAATTGTGCTTGTTCTCGTGAAGCCAAAGGACATGTCACTTATGGAGAGTCTAAGGAATTAGAACATCACTGCAGTCCTGAGCCCCTGGAAATTGCTGAAAGTTATCGCTTTGGAATACGAGATCAGTTAATTGACAAAAGTATCAGTGAGTACATTCTAGCATTAATGAAGCTATCTATTCACTGTCATTTCGGAAACTTTCAGGACCAAGCATTGCATGACCGCTTTGTTTGTGGGATGAAAAATTAAGTGATCAGAAGAAAGTTGTTGACAACCCATACCTTGACTTTTGATTTAGCTTGTCAGACAGCTATATCGATGGATATGACCGACCAACATTCCCGAGAATTTCGACCAATTTCCAGTCATCAGAAACCGAGGTGAATTGCTTGCAGGTTAAAGGAAAAAGGCAGTGTGACCCCAAGGCCTCAGCAACTGGCCAAGGTAACAGCATTGAAGTCATGCTATTGGTGCCTGGGACAACACATTGCTCAAAGTTATCCATATGTGAAGGCAGAGTGTTTCTTCTGCAGGAAAACTGAGCATCTTGCGAAGGCATGCTGACTGAAGAGTAAGCCAACTTTCAAGATTATAAGTAGAAATCCCCAGAGTCTACATAGCATTGAAGAAAAGCAACAGGACAAAGAGATATGCATCATTAGGAGCATGAAGGTATCTCTCAGCGATTCAAAAAGTATCATCATCCAAGTAGATATTGCAGTAACCAGGATAGTCATAGAAATCGACACTGGTGCATCCGTGAGCGTAGTACTGGAATCACGATATCTCAACAAATTGTGTGATTTCCCATTGGAAAAATCCAAGATAGAGCTACTCAGGAAAGAACATTCCTTTGGTAGGTCGTATCACCGTATTGGATCAGTTTCAGAGCTTGCCTCTCTTAGTAGTGGCAGGAGACAAGCCTGCCTTACTAGGAAGAAATTGGTTGGGACCACATTGGAGTGAGATTTTTCTTGTTGAAACGAAATTTGCATCAAAGGATGATGTCACCAAGAAGTATCCGAAGGTTTTCTGCAAAACAGGCAGTCTGATCCAAGGCCTCAAGGTGAGTGTCAGGGTACAGAAGGACGCTAGACCAGTTTACTGCAAGCCACGTCCCTTACCATATGCACTCAAGGAGAGAGTTGAGCAAGAACTCAAAAGACTAGAGTCTGAGAACACTATTTCTAAAATAGATCTATATAATTGTGCTACACCCATTGATGTTGTACCTAAGTCCGATGGTAAGGTAAGGTTGTGTGGTGATTACAAAGTAACCATAAACTAGGTTCTGGAGGGTAATCTACCGAATACATTATCAAATGTAGAAGATTTGTTCACAACGCTGACAGGTGGTCAGATCTTCTCAAAGTTAGTTCTCATAAATGCCTACTTACAACTTGAACTAGATGAGGAGTCCAAGTCATGCTTGACTATAAATACTCATCTAGGCCTCTATCAATTTAATAGATTACCATTTGGAATGTTTTCCGCCTCTGTCATATTTCAAGGGTAGATGAACCAGATTTTGCAAGGCATTGAAGGGGTAGTATGTTATTTAGATGACATACTAACTTCAGCACCAAACAGGCAAATTCATAATAACCTATTGAATGAAGTGCTCAACCGGCGAGAGAAGCACAGAGTACAAATGATTGCTCGCAAGTGTGAGTTATTTCAAAACTCAATGGAGTACTTAGGACACAGAGTAGACAAGGATGGTTTATATCCAACCAAGGGAAAGCTGGATGCAATTAGAAATGCACCCACTCCCAGGAATGTCACTGAACTTCGATCATTTTTGTGTCTTTTAAACTATTATGGGAAGTTCCTACCAAATTTAGCTACAGTGTTACATGCACTGAATGAGCTGTTGAAAAAACAGGTCCATTGTAAGTGGTCAGAAGAATGCGACGCAGCATTCAAGGAGTGTAAAAGCCAGTTGGTAGAGAGCACCATGTTAGTTCACTGACGTATCTAAGGAGATCAAGTTAGCATGTGATGACTCTCCATATGGAGTTGGTACAGTGATCACTCATGTATTATGTAGTGGGGAGGAGAGACCAATTGCTTTTGCTTCACGCACTCTCAGTGCTAGTGAGCGTAATTATGCGCAAATCGAAAGGGAAGCTTTGGCATTAATTTTTGGGGTGAAGAAGTTCCACAAATACTTATATGGTCATAATTTTACCATTGTTACAGACCATAAGCCCCTGACTTCAATCCTCCATCCAAAGTCCCCACCTCCAACATTAACTGCATCCCATATGTAGAGATGGGCTTGTCAGCATATACATATGATATTGAATACAGCCGATCAGCTGATCACAGTAATGCTGAGGCAATGTCTAGATTGACATCCCTATCACAAGCTACACCCAATAAGGAAGAAGTGTTCTATTTTTCATACATTGATGAACTGCCAGTCACAGCTGAAGAGATTGGTAGAGCAACCAAACGTGACCCAGTTATAGAAACATAGAAACATAGAAAATAGGTGCAGGAGTAGGCCATTCGGCCCTTCTAGCCTGCACCGCCATTCAATGAGTTCATCGCTGAACATGCAACTTCAGACCCCATTCCTGCTTTCTCGCCATACCCCTTGATCCCCCTAGTAGTAAGGACCTCATCTAACTCCTTTTTGAATATATTTAGTGAATTGGCCTCAACAACTTTCTGTGGTAGAGAATTCCACAGGTTCATCACTCTCTGAGTGAAGAAATTCCTCCTCATCTCGGTCCTAAATGGCTTACCCCTTATCCTTAGACTGTATCCCCTGGTTCTGGACTTCCCCAACATTGGGAACATTCTTCCTGCATCTAACCTGTCTAACCCCGTCAGAATTTTAAATATTTCTATGAGGTCCCCTCTCATTCTTCTGAACTCCAGTGAATATAAGCCCAGTTGATCCAGTCTTTCTTGATAGGTCAGTCCCGCCATCCCGGGAATCAGTCTGGTGAACCTTCGCTGCACTCTCTCAATAGCAAGAATGTCCTTCCTCAGGTTAGGAGACCAAAACTGTACACAATACTCCAGGTGTGGCCTCACCAAGGCCCTGTACAACTGTAGCAACACCTCCCTGCCCCTGTACTCAAATCCCCTCGCTATGAAGGCCAATATGCCATTTGCTTTCTTAACCGCCTGCTGTACCTGCATGCCAACCTTCAATGACTGATGTACCATGACACCCAGGTCTCTTTGCACCTCCCCTTTTCCTAATCTGTCACCATTCAGATAATAGTCTGTCTCTCTGTTTTTACCACCAAAGTGGATAACCTCACATTTATCCACATTATACTTCATCTGCCATGCATTTGCCCACTTACCTAACCTATCCAAGTCACTCTGCAGCCTCATAGCATCCTCCTCGCAGCTCACACTGCCACCCAACTTAGTGTCATCCGCAAATTTGGAGATACTACATTTAATCCCCTCGTCTAAATCATTAATGTACAGTGTAAACAGCTGGGGCCCCAGCACAGAACTTTGCGGTACCCCACTAGTCACTGCCTGCCATTCTGAAAAGTCCCCATTTACTCCTACTCTTTGCTTCCTGTCTGACAACCAGTTCTCAATCCATGTCAGCACACTACCCCCAATCCCATGTGCTTTAACTTTGCACATTAATCTCTTGTGTGGGACCTTGTCGAAAGCCTTCTGAAAGTCCAAATATACCACATCCCTTGTCCACTCTACTGGAAACATCCTCAAAAAATTCCAGAAGATTTGTCAAGCATGATTTCCCTTTCACAAATCCATGCTGACTTGGACCTATCATGTCACCTCTTTCCAAATGCACTGCTATGACATCCTTAATAATTGATTCCATCATTTTACCCACTACCGATGTCAGGCTGACCGGTCTATAATTCCCTGTTATCTCTCTCCCTCCTTTTTTAAAAAGTGGGGTTACATTGGCTACCCTCCACTCGATAGGAACTGATCCAGAGTCAATGGAATGTTGGAAAATGACTGTCAATGCATCTACTATTTCCAAGGCCACCTCTTTAAGTACTCTGGGATGCAGACCATCAGGCCCTGGGGATTTATCGGCCTTCAATCCCATCAATTTCCCCAACACAATTTCCCGATTAATAAGGATTTCCCTCAGTTCCTCCTCCTTACTCGACCCTCCGACCCCTTTTATATGTCAAAGGTGTATGATTACATCGACAATGACTGGCTAAGCCAGATATTAGAGAAATATATTCTTCCATTCTTCATTCATAGGAATGAACTGTCCATGGATTAAGATTGTATCATGTGGGGTGCAAGAGTGATTATACAAAATAAATTCAGGTCCAAATTATTAGGAGACCTTCATGACCAACTCGTGGAAATGTGCTTGACCAAGAGTTTTGCATGCAGTTACTAATGGTGGCCAGGTCTAGATAAAGATATAGATTACATCATCAGTCAGTGTACGACATGTCAATCAGTAAGCAAGAAACCACCATCAGTACCCTTACAGCCATGGAAATGGCCTCCCAGGTTGTGGCAAAGGTTACATATTGATTTTGCTGAGCTACAAGGACAGCAATTGTTCATTGTGATTGATAACCATTTGAAGTGGGTAGAGATGTTTCTGATGTGGAAAATAACAAGTAAAACAGTTGACAATTTGCAAAGATTATTTTCTTCTTATGGCCTCCCAGAAGAAATTGTGTCTGATAATGGATCACAATTTTGTTCAGATGAATTTGCATAGTTCATGAGCAAAAATGGCAGTGAAACATACCAATGTTCCACTGTACCACCCTGCTTACACTGGTGTAACAGAGTGCACAGTACAAATTGTAAAACGTGCCCTCATCAAACAGATGTTGGATCCAAATCTAAAGAAATGACAGTTGTCGTTGGACCCTAAATTGGCTAATTTTCTAATGACACATTGTGATGCTCCTCATACAACTACTGGTAGAACAGCAGCAGAGGTGATTTTCAAATGACAGCCATGAATCAGGTTCTAGTTGTTAAAGCCAAACTTGGCACAGTCCGTAGAAGAGAAACAATTACGACAAAAAGACAATCATGATGGAGGTAGAGTAAGAGAGAGAAGTGTGAAATTAAATCAGAAGTTGAGAGTGAAGAACCATCACCCTAAATTGTTAAAGTGGTTACAAGGTAGAGTTGTGAAGATATGTGGTCCTCGCACATATTGTTTGATGTTTGTTCACATTTATCATATTTTACTAACAGATGTGGAAAGATTTGAAAGTTGGAATGATTTGATTATTTCTGACTCATCAGATAGTTTCATTACAAGTACAGTACCAGTAGCATATCCTACATCAAATGTGTGAGAAACAAATCCAAGAGAAAGTCAGAATTTAAGTCTGAGTCAGGCAGACAAACAGTCTGAAGTTGAAGAGAGTTCTAATATAGATCAAAGACATTCCTTGGAGACAAATTCTCCTCAGGATCAGCCTAGAATGAATCTAAGTTTGACATCATGTTTGTGAAGTTCTGTTCAAGAGTGAAGCTATCCTCTTTGAAACAGAAAACAAGTGGTTAAGTTTGATTTGTAAATATGGCAAAACAAGTCCATATCTTTTGTTATGTATAATGATGCAAGTTATGTATGGTGATTGTTATAATTACTTCTTCATTAAGGAGGAAGAAGTGTAATACTGTAAATGCAATGGTGGCATGTCACCTGACAAGTTCCTGTGTTGAAGCCATCTTGTGAAGTCTTGTGTCTGTGAGGTCGTAAAGAATATCACATAGGTATCAGCTTTGTGGCTCTACTCTACACTGCCTGCAATTCTTGGATGTCTCCCTGTTTCTTGCCAACCAAACAACCACATAAGAGGTTATTGCACAAGATAAAAGCTCACGGGGTTGGGGGTAATATATTAGCATGGATAGAGGATTGATTAACTGACAGAAAACAGAGAGTCGGGATAAATGTGTCATTTTCCGGTTGGCAAACAGTGACTAGTGGGATGCCGCAAGGATCGGTGCTGGGTCCTCAACTATTTACGATCTATATTAATGACTTGGATGAAGGGACTGAGTGTAATGGAGCCAAGTTTGCTGATGATACAAAGATGAGTGGGAAAGAAAATTGTGAGGAGGACACAAAGAACCTGCAAAGGGATATAGGCAGGCTAAGTGAGTGGGCAAACATTTGGCAGATGGAGTACAATGTGGGAAAATGTGAGGTTATCCATTTTGACAGAAAAAATAGAAAAGCAAATTCTAATTTAAATGGAGAAAAATTGCAAAGTGCTGCAGTGCAGTGGGAGCTGGGGGTCCTTGTGCATGGAACACAAAATGTTAGTATGCAGGTAGAGCAAGTAATCAGGAAGGCAAATGGAATGTTGGTCATTATTGCAAGCGGGATAGGGTATAAAAGCAGTTAGGTCCTGCTACCACTGTACAGGGTATTGGTGAGGCCATTTACCTGGAGTACTGTTTTGGTCTCCGGAAGGAAGGATATACTTGCATTGGAGGCTGTTCAGAGAAGGTTCACGAGGTTGATTCCGGAGATGAGGGGCTTGACTTATGAGAGTAGGTTGGGCCTGTACACATTGAAGTTCAGAAGAATGAGAGGTGATCTTATTGAAACATTTAAGATAATGAGGTGGCTCAACAAGGTGTATGCAGAGAGGATAATTCCACTCATAGAGAAAACTAAAACTTCGAATAAGGGGCCCCGCATTTAAAACTGAGATGAGGAGGAATTCCTTCTCAGAGGGTTGAAAATCTATGGAAGACTCTGCCCCAAGAGCTGTGGAAGCTGGGTCATTAAATATATTTAAGGTGGAGATAGATTTTTGAACGATAAGGGAGTAAAGGGTTATGGGGAGCGGGCAGGGAAGTGGAGCTGAGTCCATGATCAGATCAGCCATGATCTTATTGAATGGCAGAGCAGGTTCGAGGGGTCAAATGGCCTACTCCTGCTCCTATTTCTTATGTTCTTATAACTTTCAATTTTATGAACCAGGACTGGACACAGTACTAAAGGTGCAGTCAGAATAAACTCGGTGTTACCCATGTAATCCTTCGACGATAACAGGATGCATGAATGCGCTGTTGATTGAAAGAAATCCAATCTGATATCCTTCAGAAACCAGCATCGCATCTCTCACAGCAGTGGGGTTGCCTCTCAGTCACTGATGGTACATCAATACAGCGCACTCTCCACTACAGTGGGATTGAAAGTAGAAAACCAAGAAACCCCAGGTGGGCAGAGGAAATGTTTCACAGACACGCTCAAAGCCTCCTTGATAAAGTGCAACATCCCCACCGGCACCTGCGAATCCCTGGCCCAAAATGAAGGAAGAGCATCCGGGAGGGCGCTAAGCACCTCGAGTCTCGTCACTGAGAGCATGCTGAAATCAAGCGTCGACAGCGGAAGGAGCGTATGGAAAACCAGACTCCCCACTCACCCATCCTTTCTTTCAACTTCTGTCTGCCCCACCTGTGACAGAGACTGTAATTCCTATATTGGACTGTACAGTCACCTGAGAACTCACTTTTAGAGTGGAAGCAAGATTTCCTCGCTTTCGAGGGACTGCCTATGATGATGATGATGATGTTCCTACCCCATGAGAGCCCCTCCTTCCTTCTGGAACAGAAATTAGTCCCAATTCCTATCAGAATGCATCAACGCAGTCAGTATTGTCTGCTGTGGACTTTTCTATAAGTTGACAAGTGTGAAAAAGATGCTCCTTAAGTTGGGCTCAACTTGTAACTTTTTGAGCCTCTGATCCTATCCTTTCATTCTTCTGTACTGATTTTGTAGCAAATATCTCTTCCACCTCATCAATTCCCCTGATTATTTTAAAGTTGTGCATAATATTTTACAGTCCCACTCCCCCATGAGAATATATTTAACTTCCTGAGTCTTCTCACAGCTCATTGATTTGACTGCAAGTAAAAATCGGAGAAAGAGTGCAGACTGACATTTTAAAAATCCTGACATGCAGAGCAGGATGATCACGGGAATAATCTAGTGTACAGCTTGTGGTGCACATGAATCGTGGAAATGAGTGAGCTAAAGGACAAGGTTATCTGAAAAAAGAGACAAGATTCCTGTCTGATCACTGACAAGTTACGTTACTTATTCATAAAGTGGAGCAATGGATTGTTTATGAGGATCGGAAAATATACTTAGAAGGCAACAAGATTATTAGCTCACTCTGATGTGTTTTGAAAATGGTGGTAAAAGGAAAATATAACATTTCTTTGACTCGCGTAGCTAAGGGCAATGAATCAGGCATTAAATTTTGGATACATTTTGGACAAGGATTTACCAGTTATCATTTGGAGGTTGATGTTCCTGTCTTCTACCTTCGCCCCCTACCCAACCACTCCTCCCCTCCACCTCCCCAGATTCTGCACAGACAGAATAAACACTCCATCTCTCCATCTGTTGAGGCCTCAGGGCACCGTGATTTGATAGGTTGAATCATTAGCTTAGGCGGTCATACTCTTGGCATACACCTGTCCCCGGCAGGGCCTTCTGCTGGGAAATGGGCGTAGAAACTGAAGCATGGCTGAGGAAAGAAGAGTACTTAGAAGGCATCCAGGCTTGAACAACCATTGGAAGGCTGCTTCAGAAAGTTGAAAAATGTAGAGCCTCTTTTCCCTTGCTGTCTGGCCCCTTCAGACCCGCTGATCTGAGAGGGTGCGAGGCACAAGATCCACTGCCGGCTTCGTCAGGTGTCCTGTAAATGGATGGCCTTGGGATGAAACCACAGGAAAGTAAGGTGGAAGGATCATGATCGTCCCTTTGTGTTTCATGTCTATGGGAACATTTGAATTGAACCTGTTGTGGGTAATGTAGGGCCATCTGGCCCCTCGAGTCTGTTCCGCCATTCAATAAGATCTTGGCTGATCTGATCTTGGCCTCAACTTCACTTCCCTGCCCTCTCCCCATAACCTTTGATTCCCTTATCTTTCAAAAATCTATCTCCACCTTAAATATATTCAATAATCCAGCGAAATGGGCAACCCCTTATTCTGAAACTATCCCTAGTTCTAGATTCCCCACAAGAGGAAACATCCTCTCTGCATCTAACCTGTCGAGCCCGCTCAGAATCCTATACGTTTCAATAAGACCACCTCTCATTCTTCTAAACTCCAAGGAGTATAGCCCCATCCTCCTCAACCTTTCCTCATAAGTCAACTCCTTCATCTCTGGAATCAACCTTGTGAATCTTCTCTGAACAGCTTCCAATGCAAGTATATATTTCCTTAAATAAGGAGACCAATACTGTACACAGTACTCCAGGTGTGGTTTCATCAACACCCAGTACAGTTGTAGCAGGACTTCCTTACTTTTATGCTCCATCCTCCTTGCAGTAAAGGCCAACATTTCATTTGCCTTCCTAATTACTTGCTGTACCTGCCTGCTAACCTTTTGAGTTTCATGTACAAGGACTCCCAGATCCCTCTGTACTGCAACATTTTGTAATCTCTCCCTATTTAAATAATAATTTATTTTTTATTTTTCCTACAAAAGTGATTAACTTCACATTATCTCGCATTATATTCCATCTGCCAAATTTTTGCCCACTCACTTAGCCATCTATACCTCTTTGCGGATTATTTGCTTCTTCCTCACAACTTGCTTTCCCACCTATCTTTGTATCATCAGCAAAGTTGGCTACATTACACTCGGTCCCTTCATCCAAATCATTAATATAGATTGTAAATAGTTGAGATCCCAGCACAGATCCCTGTGGCATTCCACTAGTTACAGTTTGCCAATCTGAAAATTACTCATTTATTCCGACTCTCTGTTTTCTGTTAGTTAGCCAATCCTCTATCCATGCTAATATGTTACCCTCATGTGGCACCTTATCGAATGCCTTCTGGAAATCCAAATACCCGACATATACTGGTTCCCCTTTATCCACCCTGCTTGTTACATCTTCAAAGAACTCCAGCAAATTTGTCAAACATGATTTCCCTTTCATAAAACCATGCTGACTCTGCTTGACTGCATTATGATTTTCTAAATGTCCTGCTATTACTTCCTTAAGAATGGACTCCAGCATTTTCCCAATGGCAGATGTTAGGCTAACTGGTTTATAGTTTCCTGCTTTCTGTCTCCCTCCTTTCTTAAATAGGGGCATTACATTTGCTGTTTTCCAACCTGCTGGGACCTCTCCAGAATCCAGGGAATTTTGATAGATTATAACCAAAGCATCCACTATCTCTGCAGCCATTTCTTTTAAGACCCTAGGATGCAGGCCCTCAGGTCCAGGGGACTTGTCCACCTTTCGTCCCATTAAACATAGAAACATAGAAAATAGGTGCAGGAGTAGGCCATTCGGCCCTTCGAGCCTGCACCGCCATTCAATAAGATCATGGTTGATCATTCCCTTAGTACCCCTTTCCTGCTTTCTCTCCATACCCCTTGATCCCCTTAGCCGTAAGGGGATCTAACTCCCTCTTGAATATATCCAATGAACTGGCACCAACAACTCTCTGCAGCAGGGAATTCCATCGGTTAACAACTCTCTGAGTGAAGAAGTTTCTCCTCATCTCAGTCCTAAATGGTCTACCCCTTATCCTAAGACTATGTCCCCTGGTTCTGGACTTCCCCAACATCGGAAACATTCTTCCCGCATCTAACCTGTCCAGTCCCGTCAGAATTTTATACGTTTCTATGAGATCTCCTCTCATCCTTCTAAACTCCAGTGAATAAAGGTCCAATTGATCCAGTCTCTCCTCATATGATAGGTTAATACCCTGTATGGATCTGAGGTATGGACGATATACAGAAGGCACCTCAAGTCGCTGGAGATATATCACCAACGATGTCTCCTCAAGATCCTGCAAATTCCCTGGGAGGACATGCGCACCAACATCAGTGTGCTCGACCAGGCTAACATCCCCAGTATTGAAGTACTGACCACACTCGATCAGCTTCGCCGGGCGGGCCACATAGTATGCATGCCAGATACGAGACTCCCTCAGCAAATGCTTTATTCGGAGCTCCTTCATGGTAAACGAGCCAAAGGAAAACAGCGGAAACATTATAAGGACACCCTCAAAGCCTCCCTGGTAAAGTGCGACATCACCACTGACACCTGGGAGTCCCTGGCCGCAGACCGCCCGAGGTGGAGAAAGTCCATCCGGGAGGGCATTGAGCTCTTCGAGTCTCAACGCAAAGAGCATGAAGAGGCTAAGCGCTGGCAGCGGAAGGAGCGCGCGGCAAACCAGTCCCACCGACCCCTTCCCTCGACGAATGTCTGTCCCACCTGCAATAGGGTCTGTGGCTCTCGTATCAGACTGTTCAGCCATCAAAGAACACATTTTGGGAGTGGAAGCAAGTCCTCCTCGATTCCAAGGGATTACCTATGATGAGTCCCATTAGTTTGCCTGGTACGTTTTCTCCAGTGATAGTGATTGTTTTAATTCCCTCACCCCCACAATAGCCCCTTGACCATCAATTTTTGGGATGATTTTGGTGTCTTCTACCTTGAAGACTGATACAAAATATTTGTTCAAAGTCTCTGCCATTTCCCTGTTTCCCATTATTAATTCCCCAGTCTCATCCTCTAAGGGACCAACGTTTACTTTAGCTACTCTCTTCATTATATATCTGTAGAAGCTCTTACTTTTGTGTTTATATTGCTTACTAGTTTACTCTCTTTAGTTTACACCTGGGAAATAGGTGGGTCCCCGAGCACTGACCAGCTGTGGCTCAATGAGCAGCACCCTCGCCTCTGAGTCAGAGGTTGTGGCTCCAAGACTTGAATGCATAAATCTATGCTGACACACCAGGCTGAGGGATTGTTGCACTGTCGGAGGTGCCATCTTTCACATGAGATGTTAAACCGAAATGTCTGCTCTCTCAAGTGGACGTAAAATATCCCATGGAACTATTTTGGAGAAGAGCTGTGGGGCGTTATCCCCAGTATCCTGGCCAATATTTATCGGAGTGATTATTTACAACAGTATTTTGTGTGTTCTTCTGCACATGCGCGCCCTGGGCTCTGCCCCTTTTTTGCGCATGCATGCTCGATTCGGTAGCACATGTGCCGTGCGAGATACGAGGAAGCCGGAAGTGGTGCCAAACACGAACCGTGTGGTGCTTATTGCCGCTGGAGCTACTTGGAGGGCTTTTTGATTATCGCCAGGACTTTTGCACTAAAATATCGCTGTGATTATCTACACGGACATTTTTGCGGCCTTCTGAGAGAGAGAAAAATCAGATGTGGGAGAGAGAGAGAATGGAGGGAAAAGAGAGGGAGACTGGGGGGGAGGGCGGGGGGGCGGGGAGAAAGAGAGGGAGACTGGGGGGGGCGACGGAGAGAAAGAGAGACTGGCGTGAGGGGGGGAAGAGAGAGAGACGGGGAGAGAGCGAGAGAGATGGGAGAGAGAGAGACACACACACTGGAGGGGGAGAGAGAGAGTGAGACTGGGGAGAGTGAGACTGGGGAGAAATGGTGATTCCTCATGATGTTCATGGTGGGGGATTCGGCAATAGTAATGCCATTGAATGCCATGTGGCAGTGGTTAGGCTCTCTCTTGTTGGAGATGGTCATTGCCTTGCACTTGTGTGGTATTACTGTTACTCGCCACTTATCAGCCCAAGCCTGAATATTGTCCAGATCTTATTGCATGCGGGCATGGACTGCTTAGTTATCTGTGGAGTTGTGAATGGAACTGAACATCCCTTCTTCTGACTTTATGATAGAGGGATGGTCATTGATGAAAATGGTTGGGCCTTTAACACTGACCTGAGGAATCCTGCAGTGATGTCCTGGGGTTGGCCTGATTGACCTCCAACAAGCACAATCATCTTTCTTTGTGCTAGGGATGACTCCAGGCAGTGGAGATTTTTCGCATTGACTTCAGTTTTACTCGGGCTCCTTGATGCCACACTCGATCAAATGCTGCCTTAATGTCAAGGACAGTCACTCTCACCTCGCCTCTGTAATGCAACTCTTTTGCACCAAGGCTACAATAAGGTCTGGAGCCGAGTGGTCCTGGCAGAATGCAAACTGAGCATTGATGAGCAGGTTATTGCGGAGTAAATGCCGCTTGACAGCAATATTGCCTACTCCTTCCATCACATTGCTGACTGGATTTGTCCTGCTTTTTGTGGACAGGACATACCTGGGCAGTTTTCCACTGTCGGGTAGATGCCAGTGCTGTAGCTGTGCTGGAACAACTTAGCTCGAGGCACGGATAGTTCTGGAGTGCAAGTCTTTAGCACGACAGCTGGGATGTTGTCGGGGTCCATAGCCTTTGCTGTATCCAGTGCACTCAGCCGTTTCTTGATATATTGTTAAGTGAATCAATTTGGCTGAAGACTGGCTGGTGGGAATGTCAGGAGGAGGCCAATATGGATCATCCATTTGCACTTCTGGATGAAGCTGATTGCAAACACTTCAGCCTTGCCTTTTGCACTCACGTGCTGGGCTCATTGAGTTTGGGAATGTTCACGGAGCCTCCACCTCCTGTTGGTTGTTTAATTGTCCATCACCATTCACAACTGGATGTGTCAGGACTGCAGAGCTTTGATCTGATCTGTAAATTGTGGGATCACTTCACTCTCTCCCTGACATGCTGGTTTCGCTGTTTAGCATGCATGTGGTCCAGTGTTGCAGCTACCCTAGGTTGGCACCTCATTTTTAGGTGTGCTTGGTGCTGCTCCTGGCATGCTTTTCTGCACTTCTCATTGAGCCAGTGTTGGTCCCCTGGCTGGATGGTAATGGTAGAGTGAGGGATATGACGGGTCATGAGGATTCAGATTGTGGTGTAATATAATTCTGCTGCTGCTAATGACTCACAGGCCCAGTTTTGAGCTGCTAGATCTGTTTTGAATCTATCCCATTTAACACTGTGGTAGTGCCACACAAAATGATGGACGGTGTCCTCAGTGTGAAGATGGTTCTTCATCTCCACAATAACTATGCGATGGTTACTGTTACCAATGCTGTCATGGACAGATGCATCTGCGACAGGTAGATTGGAGAGGATGAGGTCAAGTAGGCTTTTCTCTCATGTTGGGTCTCTCACCACGTGCCGCAGGCCCAGGTCTCGGCCAGCTGGGTCAGTAGTGGTGTTACTGAGCCACTCTTGGTGATGGACATTGAAGTCCCCCACCCAGAGTACATTCTGTGCCCTTGCTACCCTCAGTGCTTCTTCCAAGTGATATTCAACATGAAGGAGTACTTTTTCATCAGCTGAGGGAGGGCCGTTGGTGGCAATCAGTGGCAGGTTTCCTTGCCCATACCCTAAAGCCATGAGACGTCATGGGGTCCGGAGTCAACGTTGAGGACTTTCAGGGCCACTCCTTCCCAACCGTATACTACTGTACCGCCACCCCTGGTGGGTCTGTCCTACCGGTGGGACAGGACAGACCCAGGGATGGTGGTGGAGGAGTTTGGGACATTGGCTGAAAGGTATGATTCTGAGTATGATTATGTCAGGCTGTTGCTTGACTTGTCTATGGGACAGTTCTCCCAATTTTGACGCAATTCCCCAGATGTTAGTGAGGAGGACTTTGCAGGGTCGACTGGACTAGGTGTTCCATTGTCATGTCCAAAGTCGTGCCGAGGTCGATGCCAGGTGGTCCGTCCGCTTTTCTTCTTATTGTTTTCTGTAGCGGTTTGTTGCAACTGAGGGGTTTCAGAAGGCAGTTAAGTCAACCACATTGTAGTTGAGAGTCAACCAATTGCACAAGAGAGAGTGATGGGGTATTTTGCTTAACAGTGATACATAAATGTAACAGGAGCACAATACAATGCTACAAAAGCTGGGTGGTTAAATATAAAAGGGAGTGCAAGTAATAGGGAGAGAGAGAGAACTGAAAATATTGGACAAGTTCACATTTGTTCTTATTGATCTGAAAATTCAAGCGCTTTCAAAGAATGCTAAGGTCACTGAACAATTAACTCTTTAATGAAGATGAATTGAATCCAACTTCCTTTTAAAAGTCTGTCAGCATTTGCAAAGGAAGTAATGAAGAACTGGCTTGAACAAACTGCTTTTATCTTCTCCACCTTGACAATGACTCACTTTTCTCACAGCCTTTCCAAGGAACTTTGCCAAGGGATTTGCATACCAATTACTAAGAGTCTGTGAGGCACCTCTGATCAATGATGCTCTGGCAACTCGAAGGTGCATGTGCACGTTTAACGTTGTGGTACACAGTTGGGCCGTATGACCCATGGCCCTGTTTTGTCGATGCAATTTTTCATTGTTATGATTCTATTACTGTTGAGGTCAGTGCCACAAAACTGCCTTAATTAAAAGGAACTGGCAAAACATAAGTGCGAGATACAGGATGAAGGTGCCGCTGGGAAACCCAAGTTTGGATTCTAGTTTTAAGCATCTCTGTGCTCATACTTTCGCTCTTGGTATCGTCAGCAAACTTGGCTACGTTACACTCAGTCCCCTCTTCCAAGTTATTAATATAGATTGTAAATAGTTGGGGTCCCAGCACTGATCCCTGCGGCACCCCACTAGTTAATGGTTGTCAACCAGAGAATGAACCATTTATCCCGACTCTCTGTTCTCTGTTAGTTAGCCAATCCTCTATCCATGCTAATATATTACCCCCAACCCGATGAACTTTTATCTTGTGCAGTAACCTTTTATGTGGCACCTTGTCAAATGCCTTCTGGAAGTCCAAATACACCACATCCATTGGCTCCCCTTTATCCATCCTGTTCGTTACATCCTCAAAGAACTCCAGCAAATTTGTCAAACATGACTTCCCCTTCATAAATCCATGCTGACTCCGCCTGACCGAATTTTGCTTATCCAAATGTCCTGCTACTGCTTCTTTAATAATGTACTCCAACATTTTCCCAACCACAGATGTTAGGCTAACTGGTCTGTAGTTTCCTGCTTTCTGTCTGCCTCCTTTTTTAAATAGGGGTGTTACATTTGCATTTTTCCAATCTGCTGGGACCTCCCCAGAATCCAGGGAATTTTGGTAATTTACAACCAATGCATCCACAATCCCTGCTGCTACTTATCTTAAGATCCTAGGATGCAAGCCATCAGGTCCAGGGGATTTACCTGCCATACCACCTCCTTAGCGATTGTGATTGTGTTAAGTTCCTCCCCCCCCCCCCCCCGCTCCATAGCCCCTTGACTATCCACTGTTGGAATATTGTTAGTATCCTCTACCATAAAGACTGATACAAATATATTTGTTCAGAGTTTCTGTCATCTCCATGTTCCCCATTACTAATTCCCTGGTCTCATCCTCCAAGGGACCAACATTTACTTTTGCCACTCTTTTCCTCTTGATATACCTATAGAAACTCTTGCTATCTGTTTTTATATTTTGTGCTAGTTTACTTTCATAGTCTGTCTTTCCTTTCTTAATCATTTTTTTACTCATTCTTTGCTGGCTTTTAAAAGCTTCCCAGTCTTCTGTCCTCCCACTAGTTTTGACCACTTTGTATGCTCTTGTTTTTAATTGGATACCGTCCTTTATTTCTTTAGTTAGCCACAGATGGCTATCTTTTCTCTTACACCCTTTCCTCCTCACTGGAATATATTTTTCTTGAGAGTTGTGAAATATCTCCTTAAATGTACATCACTGTTCATCAACCGTCCTACACATCAATCTATTTTCCCAATCCACTTTAGCCAACTCTGCCCTCATACCTTCATAGTCTCCTTTATTTAAGCTTAGTACACTGGTTAGAGAGCCAACTTTCTCACCCTCCATCTGAATTTGAAATTCAATCATGCTATGATCACTCATTCCCAGGGGATCCTTTACTTGGAGATTATTTATTCATCCTGTCTCATTACACAGGACCAAATCTAAGATAGCCTGCCCCCGGTTGGTTCCGTTACATACTGCTCAATGAACCCGTCCCTTGTGCACTCTATGAACTCCTCCTCAAGGCTACCCTGACCAATTTGATTTGTCCAAACAACATGGAGGTTAAAATCACCCATGATTATTGCTGTTCCCTTTTTACAAGCCCCCACTATTTCTTGGTTTATGCTCCGACCATGCTTAACCCTTTCATGTTAAGGAATCAACAGTGTGTAGCAGTGCAGCTATCTGAGACAATGCACAGCAAGGTTATGTTCAATAACAAAAATTTTATACCAACATTGGTCTGAAATCATAAGTATCACAGGCAATAACACCCAACCCCCACCCACACCCCACTTTTTCCACCATTGACATCAATCACATGTTCAACATGTCCAGCAACACAGAATACAAAGGCAAAGCAGGAGCGTGGTCCCCAGCCCCCATACATTGCAACAAATTGCATACACCCAGATGGAGATATAACACCGCCATCACCTGCGGACATGCACCTCACTTTCCTTCCCCCCTCCCCTTCTTCTCCCCACCTCTACCCCTTCCCCTCCTTGCTCCACGGTGCCTGGCCGAAGAGCTCCTCAGGCTATGCCTCATTGGGGGGGATGAATGCAGATATTAGTGGTGAGGTGAGGAGAGTGAAAATGTATGCTCTTTTATCTCAAGGTGAGTGAGGTCATTGCTAAGAAATGATCCACGTTTTTTAACTTCAGTTTATGAAATGCGCTCTTCTTTGTCAGGAACAGCGTTTTTAAAGAGACAAGATAAATCCTGCCTGTAATTCTCCAACAGTACGCCTTAGCATTAAGCATGGAAGATGCTAGCACCCTCTGTTATACCAGTTAGACTTAGCACTTAGCACATCTAAGTGAAGCTGTCAATTATTGTTCTATTATGGGCAGTTTTGCAATGTAGATTTGTATTTGAGGAAATGGTCTTGGAAAGAAAGAAAGACCTGCCTATATATATAGCAACTTTCACTATCTCAGGACATCCCAAAGAGCTTTACAGTTGTTGAAATACTTTTGAAGTGTAGTTACTCTTGTAATACAGGAAATGTGGCAGCCAATTTGCAAGCTCCCGCAAACAGCAATGTGATACAGCAACATCCGAAATCCAGAATCCTTGGGACCTAGTCCGTTCTGGTTTTTGTTTTTTTCTGGATTTCAGCCAGAAAATCAAGTCTGAAATCCGGAATCCGCGACCGGATTTTGGGTTGTGCCTCAAAAATGTCCGGTTTTCGGACAATAATTCCGGATTCTGGATGACTCCATCAGCTATGCGCAAAATCTCCGGTTTTTGGATAATTCCGGTTTTCGGAGTTCTGGATTTGTGCCGTTGCATCTGTAATGAGCAGATATCTGTTTTTTAGTGATGTTGATTGAGGGATAAATATTGGCCAGGACACAGTATTGGGTCCCAGGGCACTTCACGCGAGTATCGTAAGACAAAGAGGAATTGAGACCAAGCCACGGAGGAGGGATTGGGGCAGATGACCGGGGATTTGGTCAAGGAGGTAAAATCCTTTGCTCTTCTTTGAAATGGTGCCATGTGTTTTTTTACATCCACCTGAGAGGGCAGACGGGACCTTGGTTTAAAGTCTTATCTAAAAGCACTCTCTCAGTACCACCCTGGAATGTCAGCCAATATTCGTGGAGAAAAAGCTCTGTCAGCTTCTTTAATGCAGGTATTAATTTATTTATTTCAAGTAGATTAACACCTCCACTAACGCAGCAGGTAGAGGAGCATTATGCAGAACTGTTAAGTATTCTTTTGTTGTAGCACCAATTTTAATTCCTAGACAATGGTCATCAGAAAGAGGTGATTTTCTGTCTGGGCTCTCCTTCTTCAGAAGCCCTTTTATATGATGGAACTGAAAATATTGTATGTAATTAATGTTTGATTTCATTAGTACTTAAGACTCCCTTGATAAAAGGACAATATTGGAATCAACTGCCACCTAGGTAGCAGTATTTTGGGAATGATTTCAAGTTAAGTTCCTCTGCACTGGAGGTATTTTATTTAAATACTGTGCTTTGGATAAAATCATTATTCTGGTCAACTTTGGACAAATTAGCTATGATGTTTTGACTATCTGTTCAAGTAGATTACGTAGCATATTGCCATTCATTTATATTTGGCTGAATTAGAGAAGGACAGAAGGACTAGATTTAGTGGAAGAGATACTCCATTTCTGGCACTACCATCAAGCACATCTCCAAGAAGCTGCAACTATGCAATTTTCAACCAAATGGATCTGTAGCTCTTCCCCAACAGGGATGATCAGGAAATGAGAGATCATTTTGGGTGGCCAGTGTTGGGGGAAGCAGGAGGGAGGCACAAAATAAATGAAACAAATGATGCAATGAAGTTTAGCACACTACAGTTTTGAAAACACATTTCCCAAATTTTGAGTTTGAAAGGATTAAGTTGACAAAATTTTAATGTGATTGTCATAATTTGAAAACCATGGTTACAATTTTCTTGCAAAGAGAAATTTCAGGCATTCAAACAAAATGCTGTCTCAGACTGACTGACTGACTGACAAAATGCTGCCTCAGACTGACTTGACAATACTGAGCGGCTGTGAGACAATGAGAGAGCCGGAGCTCCGAGTAAACACAGCCTGAGCGCACACAACAACAACTTATATTTCTATAGCGCCTTTGACACAGTATTGGGTCCCAGAGCGCTTCACACAAGTATTGTAAGACAAAGAGGAATTGAGACCACGCCATGGAGGGAGAGATTGGGGCAGATGACCGGAGATTTGGTCAAGGAGGTAAGTTTTCAGGAGCAGAGGAAAGAGAGGCAGGGAGGTTTATGTGGGGAATTCCAGGGCTTGGGGCCTGGACAGCGGGGAGCATGGCCATCAATGGTTGAGCGATTATGGTCGGGGATGCTCAGGGGGGCAGAGTTGGAGGAGCGCAGACATCATGGTCTGTGTGGGTGGTGGAGGAGGTTTTTGCGGTGGGGGCGGGGGGGGGGGGGGACATGAGGCTGGAGGAGACCACACAGATAGGGAGGAGCAAGGGATTTGAAAATCAAGAGAATTTTGAAATTGAGGTGTTGCTTAACCGAGAACCAGTGTAGATCAGAGAGCACAGGGGTGATGAGTGAACGGGACTCGGATACAGGCAGGCGAGTTTTGCATGACCTCAAGTTTACATGGGGTTGGATGTGGGAGGCCTGCCAGGAATGCGTTGGAATAATTAAGTCTAGAGGTTACAAACTCACTGAATTGCACTGGAGAGAGTACAAAGGAGATTTACGAGGATGTTGCCGGGAGAGGAGAATTTTAGCTATGAGGACAGATTGGATAGGCTGGGTTTATTGTTCTTGGAACAGGGGAGGCTGAGGGGAGACCTCATTGAGGTGTATAAAATTATGAGGGGCCCAGATATCGTGATACCAGATTTCCCCGAGCAGAGGGATCAACAACCAGGGGCATAAATTTAAAGGAATTGGTAGAAGGTTTTGAGGGGAAGTTTCTTCACCCAGAGGGTTGTGGGGGTCTGGAACTCACTGCCTGAAAGGGTGGTGGAGTCAGAAACCCTCACCACATTTAAAAAGTACTTGGAGGTGGACTTGAAGTGCTGTAACTTGCAGGGCTACGGACCTCGAGCTGGAAAGTGGGATTAGGCTGGATAGCCTCTTGTTGGCCGGCACGGATATGATGGGCCGAAATGGCCTCCTTTTCTGCTGTAAATTTCTATAATACTCACCGGTAGTACATGTGAGGATCCTGCTAACGGAGTTTGGGGATTTGAGAGCGTGGATCCTTAGGTTGGTTTCTCATCTTGATTCATTCTCCCAATAAAACATGCAGGAAACTTCATTGAATAAAATTATAATTTATGGTGTGTACCTGCTGGTGCATTTCCCCTGCATTTTTTTATGCTCCTTAAAACCTACCTTTTTAACCAAACTTTTGGTCATCTGCCATAATTTCTTTTGTGTAGCTCGGGGTCAAATTGATCTGTTTTGTCTTAGAACACTGCTGTGACGCGCCTTGGAACCTTTTACTATGTTAAAGGCACTAGATAAATAAAAGTAGTTGTTGTTTTTCTTTTTGCCAGGGATGTGCGTAATGCTTCCAGAGCCAATTTAAACTTGGCGATGCTGGGAAGGCATGTTCTGCAATTGTAGACCGTATGTTTTTAAGATCAGTATTTGCCGGTGATGTTTAAATTATTGACATTCTGGATTTTTCCTTTTTTTATTCCTGTTTTTTCTTCGTCTTGCATTTGTTGTCCTATCTTTTGAATGTTTGGAATTTTACTTGGCCTCCAGCTATTGCTTTTTGGGAGTTGGTATTTCAGTTACGGGAACCAAAATTTAGTAGTTTGGAATCCCTCTGTGTACTCTTCTCTTTGTACTTGACTCGGAGGAGGAAGAGAACGATCTCAGCGTGGGTTAGAGTGTAGGTCCATTTACCCATGCAGTGGACTACCTGTGCTTGTCCTTGTTGAACCAGCTGTATCTGCAGGCCAAGGCACAGCTGCCATGAAAGGAGATCTATCTCGAGTGGCTGTGCTTCACCAATGGTGATCACACAGCTATGCCATCACTTCCAGACACACCTTCAGACTGAGCAAATGTAGGGCTGGCTTTGCCAGTGACTCTGAAGGTGACCACAGCCCCTAACGTTTGTACAACTGGATCATTCCAAGACACCTGTGGCGATGTATGTGAAATCAGCCATTCTACAATATACTGATGAATACAGCGGATAACAGATGCCTCGTTTTCCGAGATAAACTCTTTCACCACTTTTTCCAAGTACTAGATTTTCCTAAAGTGCAGGGCATTATAGGTAGCAGACATGTTACCATCCAGATCTCTACCAGCAATCCTGTGACTTTCATTCTGTTAAAGTGTATGTGGTTGTATGCACAAAATTATCTAGTGCCCCAAATATCCCATCCTAACAATCAGCAAAACAGTCTAATCTCTACAGGAAGCTCACTAGAAATATGCAAATTCGCTGACCTCTTTAAAACCCACGTCATGAGTGTTCCATCAAAATTATGAGCCCTTTTCTCCCAGAATTCCTCTTCTGTCTGCACTGCGTCAGGACCAGAAAACCGAGATTTGTGATTATAGTGAGGTTGCCAAAAAACACGTGTGACTGACTTGTTTATTTTTCATTTTCTCACATGCTGAGTAACATTGCTGCCAAATGTGTTGTACTTCTTCACAATTCAGGGACAGCAGAGGGAGAAAAGAAAGAGACAAAAGATTAATTTTGTGAAATAGCATGGTTTATGGGAGAAGGAGAGAAATTCTTTTATGATGCAGTGTGGACATCTCTAATCAAATTACAGACTAATTACTTGCTAAATGTCTGCTTCTGGCATGGAACAGGGAACTGCTTGTGAGGAAGAACAAGATTTTATATTTAAAACATTACATTCCACTTAAGATTGTGCAAGAATGGTAATTTTTTTAGTGACATGCCTTTTAGTGTCCTTGATGCGTTTCTTTAAAGTAGACTTATTTGTAATACAGGATAAAATGCTTACAAAAGTTTAAGTGATTTTAAATGAAAGGGGCAGTCTTTGAAATGTAAATCCCTGATTTAAAAGTTTTTTTGTCAACCTCTTCACTTTACCTGATATTTTAAGAGATTGACTACAATTAGAATGGGTAATTCTATAATTCCACATTCCCAACAGGAAGCTGCATTCGAAGAAAACATGGACAGATGTCCAGCTGAATAGGATGGAAGTTGGCCAGGCCCCTAATATGGAGAGTTTTAGTCCTTTGTCAAGATTGTAAGGGCAGAGCCTCTACCTGCACCTTACAAGCCCAGTGGTAAAAAAGGGATGGAGGAGGTAGCTCTCTTTGCTCGCGTTCCCACTTCCGGAGAATCAGTGTGACCTGACATTTGTTTGGAGGCCAGTATGCCCGATGGGATGAGGTAAACCAATCTCCAGAAAGGTGCAAGTCAGCTCCAGCTGGGTGGGGGGAGGGGGAAATGGGAGGGGTTGTCCTGTATGAAGAACTGGTTTTCAAAAAATCAGTCCCCTTTGCAAAAAGACATAAACATTGTTTCTCCAGGGGGCAGACACTGCCCCAGATGCCGCAGTTCTCAGAGCATTGGGTTGGTGGGGGTCACCTGTACTCACACAAAACCCATGCTCACCCAACACAAATGAGGTTCCCGCCTGTGCAACTCACATGATCCAGCAGAGTCAGCACTGAAGGAAACCAGCAAAACTGGTGGAATCATGGACCAAGGTTTTTGGGCCCATAAGGCTGGATTTTCATTTTGCTTGCATCTCTGTTAGTGCCCCGCAGGGGGCAGTAATGGGTCTAGAAATGCTTACCGCCTGGGTGGCCAATTTCCAGGGCCCCACCAAGAAATTTGGTGCCGGTTTTGTGGCGGCGCTGAGCAGTACCGCCTGGGAACGTCTCTCCAGTGTGCAATGCCCCCGGTATTGTCCCGATCTGAAAATATGTTTTTCACTGACCCCGTAGTGCCCCATAGCCAAGCCGTCAGAGAAAGTTGGCAGTCAGAGCTGTACTGGCGGCAGTGAGGGAAGGAATGACTGCATGAGGTAAGTACGATTGTTTTTTTTTGTTTTATTTTTGCGACTTATCTTTATTTGGGGTGAGCAATATATTGGGAATGTTTTTTGTGGCAATTTGTATTTTCCCAGTGAGGCCTCTCTTAGGCTACTCCAAAGCTGGCTCTTTAGCAACAGATTTTCATTTCCTCACCCGGCCTAGCACCCTCAGAGAGGTGTGGAACACTTCCCTTAGTGCTCCACTCCACTCTCAGGGCCCAGCTGCTGAATTTGTTGGCAAACCATTTCCCGGCACAAAATTTACCGCCCCGCTACCATTAGTGCCCTAAGAAGCCTCCAACTGAAAATCCAGCCCGACGGTGTTTACATATTACAAGCAGAGCTGAGCAATTTAATTCCAAAATTTATAAGCTATCCCATTGTTAACTGTACACTATATGCTTCAGTTACATGTTGAATTTGCCCAACGTCAGTTCTGTGGAGTACAATGGGTGCTTTATTCCCGATACTTCTGCATCTTCTCGCAGCTGCTAACTTAAGATAAGAACTCACTTTGGATCATATTTTTCAGGCAGGTCCATAGGTGCTTGAATCAGCACAATCAAACATGAATTCCCAATTGTGCACACCTTGCTTATACTTCTGTTCTAGTCCACAATGTCATGGAAAAAAGGACTGTGGTATAAATGGAGTGAGACTGCACCAGCTGTAGCATGTGATATCACGTGTGAACTGGACCAGCAGAATTTGTGTCTTGTTAGTTAAGTTGCCAGGAATATTTTGTCACAGAAAATCTGTCGGATAATTGCCAGCCTTAGGAACATAGGAAAAGGAGTAGGCCATTCAACCCCTCGAACCTGTTCGCCATTCGATGAGATCATGGCTGATCTGCAATCTAACTCTAGATACCTGCCTTTGGCCCATATCCCTGAATACCTTCGGTTCATCAAAAGCTATCAATCTCCGATTTAAAATTTACAATTGATCTAGCACCAATTGTCGTTTGCGGAAGAGAGTTCTAAACTTCTACCACACTTTGTGTGCAGAAGTGTTTCCTAATTTCACTCCTGAAAGGACTGGCTCTAACTTTTAGACTATGCCCCCTAGTCCTAGAATCCCCAACCAGCAGAAATAGTTTCTCTCTATCTGTTTCTCTTAATATCTGGAAAATTTCAACAGATCACCTCTTAACCTTCTAAAATCTCGGGAATGCAACCCTAATTTGTGTAGTCTCTCCTCGTAACTTAACCCTTGAAATGCCTGCATAGGGAGAAACCATCATTCTCCCTCTGCAGGCACTATACATATCTAATATAATGGTGCATCAAAATAATTTAAACAAGAAAGTAATGAAATGGCTTTGGTAGTTTGCTGAATAGTAAAGAAGTGCAAACTCTTGGGTATGTCGCAAACATATAGGAGAGAAAATTACAGTTGGAGGCTTCTGGCAGGCGAACGCCTCAGACCAAAATGTTTTTAATAAAAATATCTGGTGGTCCTGGTCGGCGGTGGGCCCTGCCCGAAGTCCTGGTACCGCTGGCAGGGCCCGCCCGACCGGCATCTCCTGAGGGGGCTCCGTCCCAGCACGCTGTTGGAGGGCTCCCGGTGTTGCAGTAGGTGAGTAGAAACTTTTAATTTTTTATTTATTGATTGATTTTTTATTATTTTTTAAATTTTGTTTTGATTGATTTATTGATTTATTTATCATTTATTATTGATGATGGCTCTTTATTTGTAAAAGTGAAGTGTTTATTGCTTGTAAAATCTCCCAACATAACTCTAACTTCCCTTCCCTCCACCCCCATCCGCTCCCTCCACCCCACCATCTCTCGTTCCCTGCACCTAATTTATAAGTTGTAGGCAAGGTTTTTCTGAGTGTACAAAAATCTACACTTACTCCATTCTAAGTTAGGTTGGAGTAAGTTTTTGCTGCCTAAACTTGCAAAACAAGCGGAAGTGGCTGGTAACGCCCCCTTTTGAAAAAAAAAACTGTTCTAAAACGAAATCATTCTAACTCACTAGAATTGGAGCAAACTAAATGCCAAGAATTGTAATTTCTAAGATACTCCATTCTAAACTAGTTGCTCCAAAAAAATAGGAGCAACTCGAGCCAAAACTTGAGCCCATGGAATCTACCCAGAAGTATTGTAGGGCCCAAGTTTTGGGCCGCGCCTAGAACGGCGCAGCCCGGACCTGGACGCCCGTTTGTCGCCCCACAAAGTGCGCCTAAAAAAAAACTCACCTATTCTCCGGCTCCCTGAAGGTCCTCTGGAGCTGGGAGCAGCGCAGCACGAGCTGTGGGGAGCGGAGCCAGGTCCCTGCGCTGAAAACAGTGCCGGGACCTCTGCACATGCGCGCGCATGTGCAATAGCTCCAGGCGCCCAAAACTGTGTGGGAGGGGCCCGAAGCACGCAGCCCCTAGCCCTGGCCGAATGGCCTCATTGGGGCTGCGTGGATAAGGCACGCCCAGCTCCTGCTTCCTCCCGACCGGACCCGAACCGACTCGACTCCCGCTTCCCCCCCCCACCCACACTCGACCTGACCTCCTCGCCCCCCCCCCCCCGATTCCGACCCGACCTGCACTCCCCCACACCACCCACACCCGAACTGACCCCCCTCCCTCTACCGCCCTCCCGACCCGAACCGACCCGACCCGCGCTCCTGCCCCCCGTCCCCCGTCCCCACCCGGACCCAACCCGACCCAAGCTGACCTCCCTCCCCTCGCCCCCAACACGAACCGACCCGACCACCCTCTCCCCCCTCCCCACCCCTCCCAACCCGAACCGAACCGACCCGACCTCCCTTCCACCACCCCCCCCGACCGACCCGACCTGACCTCCCTCCCCCGACCCGACCCGTGCTCCCGACCGACCCCCCCCCCCGGACCCGACCCGACACCGACCCCGACCCGCGCTTCCCTCCGGACCCGACCCGACCTGACCTCCCTCCATCCCCCCGACCCGCGCTCCCCCCGACCAGACCGAAGCTCACGACCCCGGATCCGACCCGACCCGACGCCACCTACCTGTAAATCTGGTGCTGGGGACGGGCCCCGCCCAAAGTCTTTGGCCCGGCCCGTTCAGCCTCCCTCTCCCTTCCCCCCCTTCTCCTTCCCCCCCTTCTCCTTCCCCCCTCCCCCTCCCCTCCCCCCTTCCCCTCTCACACCCCTCCCCCCCCCCTCACTCTCTCCCTCCCTCCTGCTCCGCCTCCCTCCCCTCCCTCCACCCCCCGGCTTCCCCTCCCCTCGCTGTCAGAAACACACACACTGACAGACAGAGAGTGAGAGACACACACAGACAGACAGAGAGACAGAGACACTGACAGAGACACACTGGGGGGGCTCCCGGTGCTGCAGTCGGTAAGTAGAAAATGTTTTATTTATTGATTTTTTTAAAAATTATTTCTTATTAATTTTTTTTGATTGATTTATTGATGTATTTATCATTTATTATTGATGATGGCTCTGTATTTGTAAAACTGAAGTGTTTAATGTTTGTAAACTTCCCTTTAAACCACCCCTCCCCGCATTCCCTACGCCTGATTTTCTAAGTGTAGACAAGGTTTTTCTGAGCGTACAAAAATCTACACTTACTCCATTCTAAGTTAGTTTGGAGCAAGTTTTCACTGCCTAAACTTTCAAAACGGGCGTAAGTGGCCGGACACGCCCCCTTTTGAAAAAAAAAATCTGTTCCAAACTGAAACTGTTCCAACTGACGAGAACTGGAGCAAACTAAATGCCGAGAATTGCAATTTCTAAGATACTCCATTCTAAACCAGTTGCTCCAAAAAAACAGGAGCAACTCAGGCCGAAACTTGGCCCCCTACTTTCCAACCGAGGTGGCTTATCCATCTCCTAGATTGCTTGCTCTGTATTCCTGCAACACATGCCCTATTTTCTCTTCATATTTCTTGAGAATATTAACCAAATTACGATGGTATGTGTATGATGCAGTATTTGCATTTGTGAAATTGACAGGCAAATAACATGGTTCTGGTAAGAGGCCAAGAACGGTTACAACAATTATTTCCCTGTTAACTCTTCACAATATCAATTGTTTCTTGCATTTATGTATCCTACTCCATTCCCTAGGCAATTTCCTTTTGAGAAAATTAATGCACACACGCGGGATGGTTGTCAATGTTGAATTTTTAATTTGGGCAGTCATAAATGCTCTAATTTTGTCTTCAAGTTGGACCATTTATATTTCAAAGGCTCTGTCCCTTCAAAAACTAACATCCTCCCACACATACAAACGCACTATTTGCTGCAGGCACAATTCCTCAAATTAGCTTTTTTTGACACGCTACTACTCTGAAACCCCAGCAATGACCCAACACTTAACATAATCTTGGAAATTGGAGGCTTGAGGGCTTATTTTTTCTCTCTGGGCCTCGGTTGGACCATAGGTGCACTGTCCCTATAAGGGGAGAATTAGGACAATTTGCTCCTGATCTATTTGCATGGCTGTGGTGATACTTTTCCTCTTCCCACCCGCAGAAGAGCCTTGTACTGCAATTGTCAGGTGTGGAAACAGGTTCATAGCCATAGAACCAAGAGCCCTGCTCCTGGCCACTGGCATTGGGAGAGCAGAGACAAATCTAATCTTAATGTACACAGATCAAAAAGTGACTCTGATACTCTCCGATTTAAAGAGAGTATGCGAGTAGATATTTGAAGAATTATGATCCATTATGAGTGTGATATAAATTAGGAAAATCTGTAGAGCAATTGAAAGGACTGAATGAGATGAATCCAGGTTTAAGATATTGAGCTATGAAGAGAAAGCAAAGAAGCTAAATCTGTTCTCATTATGATAAAAAGAGATGTGAATTGGACATGACGCAAGATTTTTTTTCTGTTTAAATAAAAGACATAGATGTAGAGTTTCCACTTCGGGTGCAATCGGTGATTCGGAGACAAATTGAGCCCAAAATTGCTCTAGTTTTGAGAAATACTTTTTATCTCAAGTTTCTGCTCAAACTTATTTGCTTATCATCGAACGTAAAATCTGCCATGAAGCAACACGATCAAGCAGCGTTTTAGAATGTAATTCTTTTTAAAATTTTGCTTTAAAAAATATTACTTCATATATTTAAGAGTGGTAATTTGGTGCAGTTTTATTAAAACAGTTTTAAAAGATAAAATAAGCATTTTTAATCGAAGTGCCTAGTCCACCACCTGTGAGTAACCCGATTTTAAATATGACTTTGAAAAACTATGCACAACCATTTGTTAGTTATCTGGATGTACAGTAGTCAATTTCTTAGTAAATTTAAAAATATATATATTCAGAACCAGCTTAATTTTTGGAGCCTCTTCGAAGGCCCACAAACGAGTGCAAGTAGCAGAATCTTGCAAATGTGATCAATTCGATGTGGGGATGAGGCCGGTTTTGTGGGTGTGGCCAGCTTCGAGCACAATGATTTTTAAACTCATGCAAAAGATCACAGAAATTCGATTTATGCTGGACCTGTTTTGCGCTTGAAATTCCATGATCTTTTGTGCTGGTATGGCTGATTCCGGGTAAACTGCGCTGCAAAGAACTGCGCAACCTCCAAGCCATTATAACATGGTATTTATCCCTCAACTAACATCACAGATTATCTGGGTCATTATCTCATTACTGTTTGTGCGCCAATTGGCTGTCATGTTTCCTATATTGCAACAGTGATTACACTTCAAAAGCTGCTTTGTTGGTTGTAAATTGCTTTGGGGCATCCTGAGGTCATGAAAGGCGCTATATAAATGCAAGCTCTTTCTTTTTTTCATTCTACATCAAGTTGCAAGATTTGTAGATCTTCTAATTCCACCCCTTTCATCATTATTGCATCATTAATTTAGCAACATAAAACGACTCACTATGACATTGTTAATCAAGGAGAACAATTTCATGGCCTGTGATCCCAGTACTTACATTAAGATCACTCCCTGCTAGTGTCGTCCAGCATTGAACCTGCCGTAGTTTGGCTGCTCACGAGAAGGACATCTAATCAGTATGGTCCGAGCAGGCTCATGCACCACTTGGTACACATATCAGCCTCCCGCAGGCTGGAATGTCCATAGCGACTTGCCCATTACGAGAGGGTGTTGGAACTTGTAATGTATTTGCTTCATGGGTTCTTTGCTTAAGAATTCATAGCAACACCCTGATAATACTCCTGTGAAGCATCTTGGGATGTTTCACTACAAGTTGTTATTTAGTACTAATTGTTAAACCTTTGTTAATAAACCATTCACACTGCACCTTACCAGTTCATCCATTGAACCCTCCAGGAAAATGCTGTTTGGTGCCTCTAGCTGCCCACTGTGAATTGTAAAAAAAAACAATTCCTACTCTCAATCTTTGGGTGTCTAGTGCATGATACTGGCCAGGACACCCACAGCAGATACCACAAATAATATTAATGAGGCCAGTCCATCTCTTGTCAGTGTACCAGGCTCTGAAAATCTGGGGGTCAGCCAATTGCGGCAGAAGATTTGCTTGAGGGGCTGGGGTGGGTGCATCCCACTTCCCTGGCCTCTGAAAGGCCAAGAAAGTGAGATATCCTAATGTGGAGAGTCCCTGGCCCCACCCCTCCTCATCAGTGATCACGTTGGTGGCAGGTGGAGGCTACATTCTAGCCTTTCCATAACATCGCTTGACTCCACCCCTGCCTCAGCTCATCTGAAGCTGAAACACTCATTCGTGCCTTTGTTACCTATAGACCTGACTATTCCAATACTCTTCTGCCCGGCCTCCCATCTTCCACCCTACATAATAAACTTAAGCTCATCCAAAACTCTGCTGCCAGTATCCCAACTCGCACCAAGTCCCGTTCACCCATCACCCCTATACACGCTGACCTACGTTGGCTCCCGGTCCAGCAACACCTCGATTTTAATATTCTCATCCTTGTTTTCAAATCCTTCCATGCTCTCAACCCTCCCTATCACTGTATATATTTTAACCTCCACCAGCCCTACAACCCTCAGGTCTCTGCACTCCTCCAATTCGGGCCTCTTACACATCCCCGAGTTTAATCGCTCCACCATTGACGATCGTACCTTCAGCTACAAAAGCCCTAAGCTCTGGAATTCCCTTCCTAAACCTGTCTGCCTCTCTACCTCTCTCTCCTCCTTTAAGAGGCTCCTTAAAACCTACCTTTCATCTGTCTTAATATCTCCTTATGTGGTTCAGTGTCAAATTTTGTTTAATAATTCTCCTGTGAAGCGCCTTGGGATGTTTTACTACATTAAAGGCACGATATAAATGCAACTTGTTGGTGAGCTACTGGAAGTGCTGTGCAATTCTATGATTTTTCTGGATTTGTAAAGGAGTTACAATCCACCGTAGAAACAGGCTCCATCTTTCTCGCTCTCTCTTTTTATTTCCTTATTGCAAAGATGTTGGCAAATTTTTAAAAAATCTACTCATTGATAATAGTAAGTTCATAATTATAATGTCAAAGCTCTTCATTGAAAATTCAAATTTCAAAAACCCTTTCATTTACAATAACCCTATAATTTCATTAATACTACAACATAATTATATTATAGTCTCAAAGACCTTACTATCGACTATAAAGTTAATAGTTTAATGTCTGCTAGAATCTGAATAAACTCATAGTACGTACACTAACATCTAACATTATAATTTCTAGAACTCTGTAATACATACTCTGGTCTCATAATTTTGTTTCTGAACCAAAAGACTAACTATATCCCCCTGTGTGCCTGCTAACAGAGTTATGCTGCAGTGGTGACACCACAGTATCCTTTCCCACTCTTTATTATGCCATTTCAGTACTACTTTTAACTATCCTTAACACTGCATCTGATTTGTACAGGCTGTAATACAGATTGCAAAATAAAATAATAAGGCAGCAGAGAGCTGGTAATTTGATCTCTGGGGGTTCTGATGATGCCCATAAACCGCTCGAGCTTTGTTCTCATGGTTTATGGCATCATCTGAACCCCTTGATTAAATTCTGGCTTTATTATTCGCTCCGTGATTCTATATTTAACATGTACACACTAAGATCTGAGGCTTTTTCCTGCTGTGCCATTCCTTTTAAAATTCTAGGTTCTCTGTCACTTTCATCCATCAGATTCAGCATTATTTCCAGAGGTGGAGTATTGTCCCGTTTTATTTGTTGTGCTAGCAGCTAGGGTTGGATTGTAGGCGATGGGGAGGAATTTGCAACCTGTGTTTCCACCTCGTAAAAATCGTATCTGAAGTGATCTTTACCCGTTGTGATCTGCTTCCCACTGTTGATACTGGCAAGTGCTTTGAAATGAGGATCTGAGCATGACTGCTATTATAAGATTTTAGCTGGACTGCATTATACTCTCCAGACACTATGCAGCATTCCGTGAAGGTTACCTTTCTGGACACTCTGGGGTTAATGGCTTTCAATGGAATCTTTAGCATATCATAACAGTATTGTTTGATCCCTGTGAAATATTATCACACCACCATTACCAACCTCCCCCTTTGCCTTACCCTGCGTTGGTACAGCCCAATTTGCTATGCATGGGTACTCCTGGCTCTAAGCACAGGATTGGATGTCATCCTCCATTCAGTCTGTGGTACTGTTTTGGGTTGAATCAGAAGAAGGTTGTATACACTAGCTCGGTCGTCCGTAATGTTTGAGCTCACCTAGTGAGTAACATTTCATGCTGCAACTGGAGCTGATAATGCCTCGGGGGTTTTTATGTTTGTTTTTGAATATTATTATTTTGCTAGCTTTTCTTTCCCTTCAAATATTATATTTGAAGGACTGACTTGCTGCAGAAAAAAGTGGACAAACTTTGATTCAAGACGTGAAGCTACGAAATAGAGGAAGCAACTGCAGGTCACGGTGAATGGAGTGGTAAGGAATATTAAGACTCTGGTCGAATTTTTAACAGATGATTCCAGATGTGCAAATGTTTTTCTTTCAAGGTTCCAGCTTTCTGACCGTCATGCCTGCTTTGAGGTGGCAATATCGAGTAGAGTGCATATGTACCAGAGAAGGTGAAACAAGGCTGAGCCAGGATAAGGCAGAAAGCTGATAAAAGGGCTTCACTGCTTCCCGGTGTGTAATGATGCACTCCGGCTTTGCTATCATTCAGAGAGCATGTGCTGGAATGCAAAGGCAGTAAGATGACTGTCATAAATTGTGCGGACTGCTTTGAATGCTGTAACCATAGGCGTTTTCAAAATAATGCCATTTTATCTGTGTCATAGGTAACACTAATTATTATTGGTTTCTAAAATTCATAATAGGCAGTTTCGCATGCTGTCAGGCTTGCTTTCCCCTTCATCCTCCTCCTCCTCCTCCTGCTCCTCGCTGGTGATCTACAAACCAGTTAGGTCAGGGATTCATTTAACTTGTATGATGTTGATGCTTCCTCAAGTCAATACAATCTATACCTGAATTGGAATAATTGTTCTTTGGTGGGTCCTATGTTGTTGCTGGGCTTTGCGATTTAACCCCAGGATACTGAGGAGCCAGCTTTCAGAATACAAAGCCCAACCACCTACCTTTTGATTTTCCCATGTCACACTCAGAATTCCAATTCTCTGATTTTTTTCCCCCTTCCTTATCTCTCTCTAAAGCAATCTGGAGCAATCCAATATGACGGTGTCCTGCAAAAGTAAACTTCAAATGAAATAATGAAGAATTGTAACCCTGTTGCAGTGTCTGATTTTGCTGCAGCCTTGCTGCTGCAGTCCTCCGAGGGTTAAAGCAATGATTTTTAAATGAAGCGAGGTATTTATAGTGTAAAGCATGGCTGTAGTAGTGGATCTATGATTGTGAGGGCAGCATTTAGATTCAGCAACACAGCTGCCACTCACCTGGAGCTTGCCTTTTAAGATTATTTTGGCCCTTTCCCCACAGATATTGGCCATTTTGTCAATCTGTTATTACTTGAGACTCTATGGGGAGTGAGAGAGGTGGGGGGGGGGGGGGGGGGTGGCGGCGTTGTTGGGACAGGGGAGAATTTTGAAAGGTAAATGCTCCCACTCAATTTCAGTCTCCTCCCTTCATTCCCTTTAAGATATATTTTAGTATTGATATTTTCGTAAAGATCTCTGCATGTGCAGTGATCAAGATACCTGGTTGTACACGAGTGATCTGAATAGTGATTTGTATTCAAACACTTTATCTGACCTGACACACTGTTTCTTAAATTCAGTATCAAGAGCTGAAAAATAGACACAGCTATCTGTGATCATCCTATAGAGATCTGAGTGTCCAAGAACCATTGACTTCTAGCCAGCTGCCGTCAGTCACTGTGGTACAATTAATGAGATCCTGACTGGATCCTAAGAACAAGTAAATAATGCATGGGGTACTGTATGATACAATAAAGTACTCAAGGGCTAACAAATGATCGCCAGAATTGTTGCTCAATTATATTGACAGGTATTTACCAAAACCCTTAATTGTTTAGGTCAGGTAAAAATCTGTGGAGAGCATTTTGAATGAAACCAGATTGCAAAGGAGTCAAAGACAAACAAAAGTTTCTTCATGCTCCAGCCAAACAGGTCTGCTTCTAGCAGTTGACTAATGGACTAATGGCATTTTAAATTCGCTACTTGATAATTACCTCTAAGGGTCCGATTTGCTCGTGCCCTTTCTGTCACATCAGTCATGATGAAGAATGTAGACATGTCGAGCCTTAGTAACAAGAGATTCTCATGTCTGTTTGCTCGGCACAGAGTTTATAAAAGAATTAACAAGTAGAAGCTAAATGAATGCTACATCTCTTGGATAGGTTTAATTTTGACAATTCCCTTTTTTAAGCATCTTGGATTAACTTAACAGATGTATACATGGCACAAAGAGAGAAAGAACTTGCTTTTGTATAGTGCCTTTCACAACCTCAGGATGTCCCAAAGTGTTTACAGCCAGCCAATGAAATACTTACAAGTATAATCGCTGCCATAATGTAGGGAAACACTGCAGCCAATTTGCGCAGAACAATGTCCCACAAATGGCAATGAGACAAAAACCAGATAATCTGTTTTAATGTTGGTTGAGGAACAAATATTGTCCTGGACGCCAGGAAAGCTCCCCTGCTCTTCTTCGAATGGTGCCAAGTGAGACAGCAGACAGGACCTCGGATTTACGTCCGAAAGACGGCATCTCTGATGCTGCATTACGCCCTCAGTACCGCACTGAAGTATCAGCCTGGATTATGTGCTCAAGTGTCTGGAATGAGACTTTAACCCATAAACTTGTGACTCGGAGATGAGAGTGCCATCACAGAGCCAAGTCTTATACCAGGCTTGTGCCTATAATCTCCCATACCGTGTATACTGACTGGTGTGCAGCAACAGTGTGATATAAATATGGTAACCTTGTAGTACTTGTAGTCTTATGCAATGCACACTGCAGGTAATTTATTGTGTTGTAGTAATATTTTACTATCGCGACACTGTTTGTCAATGGTTTAATATGGCAAGTATTAGCATAAGGAATTTGTAGTGATTTTCTTTTGAGCATTGCTGTTGTAAACTACTGACCAAAATATTTTGGAAGTGACCTCAGCTCCGAACTTGATGGATGCTAAGTTCTGCCCAAGTGCTGCCCAAAGGACCGCTGAGAGACGTGATGGTACTTTGGGCGGGAGTTTCATTAAAAATTCTTTGAATGACCACCCGATGGCAAAAAAATGACTTACGCCATGAATCTGGGCGGCAGCACGCGGGAGCTCTAAATCTCAGCGGCAAATGCAATCCTCGACAAAGTGCCGTCAAGGATTGCGTTGAGCCCTGAGAGGGGGGAAAGACACAAAAATAAAAATTTACACAAAACAAACACACTGGAAAACCTTCCACCTGAATCGCTGTTTTAAAAAAAGAAAGAAAAGAAGTTTACTATCTTTTTTTGCAGGTCTTCAGACTTAGCGTTGAGGTTAGACCTGCCTCCACGCGGCGGTCCTTCCCCTGCGGCTGCCGGCTCCCGCCTGGAGAAATCTGGCAGCTCGGCGGGCGAGAGGACACTTACGTCAGTTACACGCTAGCAGACCTCAGCGGGCGTTTCCCAGCGGTCTTCCCTACCCGCTGGCGGGAGGCCTCCATGAAACTGGCACTGAGGGGAGACCGCCCAGAAAACTCGACAGCAGTCGGCGGCAGTGGGCAGCGAGTCCACCAAGTTCGGGGCCCTGGAATGTGTTGAATCAAGGGCATGTGATTTAATGTGGCAACATATTCTGCACAAAATTGACAAATTTCTTAAGATGCGTAGCATTATTTGCTGCCCAAGTATAATTTTGCATAAAAAATCCTAGAGGCAGTGAAAATTCTGGTTTCTGAGTGGGTTTGGGAAATATCAGGTCATTTGCTGCAAGAAACCACTTAGCCTAGGAACACTTTAAACTTAACAAAGAGGATATATTATTGCAGGATTGCATCTGCTACCTGGGATATTCATATTGGTGCCTGAAAACTGCCATTAGAATTTACTTGTTCTGCCACATTTTTGCCTTTTGTCTTGACAGGCAAGAGATCAATAAATGTAAGACAGTATAGACAAAACATCATCATAGGCAGTCCCTCGAACCGAGGATGACTTGCTTCCACGTCATAAAGTTCACAGGTGTTTCAATGATAGATCTAAAATTCCAGGTCTGAACTAAATCTTGAAGGGTGGAAGATGCCTGTGCTTGGATTTTTTTAACGTGTGGTGACCGTTGCACACCAGCCACCACACAGGCTTGACATAACACGGTCTTGGTCCAGTAGCAAGGATTAACCAAGATGACTGGAGACATGCTCTGCTACATGGATCTAGTGCGCACACATATCACAGTGTGGGCTGGCCCGTGCTGCCCCTGGGCCCTCGCCTCTTCTGGGCTCCGAACTCGCGCCTCTCCTGGGTCCCGATCACATCCCTCTACAGTCTCTTGCCGCTCCTTCGCCCCGATCTCAGCGCTCCTGATGTACCTGTCCACGCTCCAATCACTGATCTGGATCTTGGTGATGTCCCTTTTCATTGCCGTTGCTCTCCTGCTCCAGCACGTGCTGCTCCCTGGAGTGGTATGCTGCCACGTTGCTCCTTCTGCTCCCCGGCCTGCCCTGATGGTGCTCACAGGCCGGGGGCCGCACAGACTGCTGGGCAAGGCCGCCATGCTGCTCCTTCCGCTCCTGGCCTGCTCCGATGGTGCTTGCAGGTCGGGGGCCGCGCAGACAAAACAACAGGCCAATTCTTTCCACACACACCATGTACATTTGACACATGGACTCTCCCTCATTTACTGAACGTCCAAAGAATGGAGAATAGCTATAGGGTAAATCTCTCAGGGAATACAAACCTCTGAAATTCCTCCTCCACAAAGAAAAACTCCAGGTTGTCGTTCGAGCATTATTCACCACGACCTGACGTACCCCACCGATGAAATCCCTGTATCAGTGAGCATTGTTATATCGCCTGTTCATCTGCTGTTCTGAGTTTACAGGTGGTCAGTGAAAGGCAGTGGTGGTGTGGCCAATGGCTTTGGAGCACCAACATGTGCCAAGGAAGAGGTGACACTGGACTCGCACCTGTGCTTGTGATCTTGGGTATTCCACTGCAGAGGAACACCAAATGGAAGCCAAGCATCTGCCCAAAAAGGAGAGAACATCGGAAAGGAAGGCATTACCAGGCACCACTTGCGTGTCTCCTTGAGTCTGTGAGATAAGTTAGGGGAAATCTGGTTCGCAGGTTGCTTGCTCACTTGCTGTCTCTCTCTCTCTCTCTCTTTCGTGTGTGAATAGTGCATGATGAGGAGAGACATGAGAGAAAGTGAATAAATACTGAGACATGAGAAAGTGATGCCCTCAAAGTAAAAGTGAGCCAATGTTTCATTGTATAGATAGAACAAACATCAGACTGTTGGATTTAAATTCAGCAAGTTCAGCATTGATCTTTAAAAAAAAATGTTTTATTTGTTCCCGGGATGTAGGCGGCACTGGCAAGTCCAGCATTTATTGCCCATCCCTAATTGCCCTTGGGAAGATGGTGGTGAGCTGTCTTCTTGAACCGCTGCAGTCCTTGTGGTGAAGGTACTCCCACAGTGCTGTTGGGGAGGGAGTTCCAGGATTTTGACCCAGCGACGATGAAGGAATGACGATGTATTTCCAAGTCAGAATGGTGTGTGACTTGGACGGGAACATGGAGGTTGTGGTGCTCCCATACGCCTGCTGCCCTTGTCCTTTTAGGTAGTAAAGGTCATAGGTTTGGGAGGTGCTGAGGAAGAAGCCTTGGCGAGTTGTTGCAGTGCATCTTGTAGATGGTACACACTGCAGCCACGGTACACTGGTGGTGGAGGGAGTGAATGTTTAAGTGGTAGATGGGGTGCCAATCAAGCGGGCTGCTTTGTCCTGGGTGGTGTTGAGCTTCTTGAGTGTTGTTGGAGTTGCACTCATCCAGGCAAGTGGTGAATATTCCATCATACGCCTGACTTGTGCCTTATATTTCTTCTTATATTTCTGTCACTTATCCATTCTTGTCTATTGTGAACATATTGCAATGTGTGCGAGGAAAAGCACGCCTTTTGGCTTCATTATACAGTAGAAGATTTTTATTCTGGTATTGTTTGCTTAGTAACCACTTCAGTTACAGACTGGTGCTGGATTAGATGATTTACAGGTTGTAGAGGGTCTTCGATACTTGAAAGTTGAACCATCTTCATTCTCACAGCTCAGTGTTTGTAGAGTGGTGTCTATTATCTCCCAATGATTGTACGTGCACACAGCGGAAAATGAAGTTCAGAGGACTGTCTGTGACAAAGATATTCATACTGTACTTGATCACATTGGTAGGATGTCCTAAAGTGAGTTAAAATTAATTATTTTTGAAGTGTAGTCATTTCTGTCGTGGGCAAATGTGGCAGCTGATCTACACACAGCAAGATCTCACAAAGGAGCAAATTAAATAAATGACCAGTTAATCTGTTTTTGATAATGTTGGTCAAGAAACAAATGATGATCGGGTTGGAAATCGGTGGTTAGTGATATGCCACAGAGATCGGTGCTGAGACCACAACTGTTTACAATATACATAGATGACCTGGAAGAGAGGACAGAGTGTAGTGTAACAAAATTTGCAGATGACACAAAGATTAGTGTAGAGGACACAGAGAGGCTGCAAAGAGATTTCGATAGGTTAAACGAATGGGCTAAGGTTTGGCAGATGGAATACAATGTCGGAAAATGTGAGGTCATCCACCTTGGAAAAAAACACAGCAAAAGGGGATATTATTTGAATGGGGAGCAATTACAACATGCTGCGGTGCAGAGGGACCTGGGGGTCCTTGTGCATGAATCCCAAAAAGTTAGTTTGCAGGTGCAGCAGGTAATCAGGAAGGCAAATTAAATGTTGGCCTTCATTGCGAGAGGGATGGAGTACAAAAGCAGGGAGGTCCTGCTGCAACTGTACAGTTGGTGAGGCCGCACCTGGAGTACTGCATGCAGTTTTGGTCACCTTACTTAAGGAAGGATATACTAGCTTTGGAGGGGGTACAGAGACGATTCACTAGGCTGATTCCGGAGATGAGGGGGTTACCTTATAATGATAGATTGAGTAGACTGGGTCTTTACTCGTTGGAGTTCAGAAGGCTGAGGGGTGATATTACAGAAACATTTAAAATAATGAAAGGGATAGACAAGATAGAGGCAGAGAGGTTGTTTCCACTGGTCGGGGAGACGAGAACTAGGGGGCATAGCCTCAAAATACGGGGGAGCCAATTTAAAACGGAGTTGAGAAGGAATTTCTTCTCCCAGAGGGTTGTGAATCTGTGGAATTCTCTGCCCAAGGAAGCAGTTGAATCTAGCTCATTGAATGTATTCAAATCACAGATAGATAGATTTTTAACCAATAAGGGAATTAAGGGTTGTGGGGAGCGGGCAGGTAAGTGGAGCTGAGTCCACAGCCAGATTAGCCATGATCTTGTTGAGTGGCGGAGCAGGCTCGAGGGGCTAGATGGCCTACTCCTGTTCCTAATTCTTATGTTCTACGTGACCATGAGAACACCCTGCTCCTCTTCAAATTGTGCTGCCCAAAAAGGCAAACTGGGCCTCTGTTTAACATCTCGTCCAAACGACGGCACTTTCAGCAATGCAGCAGTCGTTCAGTGCTGCACTGAAGTATTCGCTTGGGTTACATGCTGAAGTTCTGGAGTAGGACGTGAATTCATGACCACCTGATTCAGAGGCTGGAGTACTACTGATTAAGTCAAGCTGACAATTATAGAACAGTTATGTTGACCAAAATAGCTGGGTTAGTTTAGTTCATACATGCATTAAAAATCATCAATCGATTCCTGTAGAGGGTATCAAACATTAGCCTTGTATTTATTAGATGTTCTTATGTGTGCAACTCCGGCTGAGTTTTCTGAATACCAATCAGCACTGGGAGTGTTGGCTGATTTTTAACATTAAAATTTTTTGCGACTGAAATAAAGATTTGCATTCCTATAACGTCTTTCACAACCTCAGGACGTCCCAAAGTGCTTTACAGCACTTTTGAAGTGTAGTCACTGTTGTAACGTAAGAAACGTGGCTAGCAATTAGTGCACAGCAAGCTCTCACAAACAGCAATTTAATAAATAGCCAGTTCATCTGCTTTAGAATGGAAGATACTGCTCTTTTAGAAACATAGGAACACATGATGGCCATTCAGCCCCTCCGGCCAGTTCCACCTCAGAAGATTGTGAGTTCAAGTTCCAATCCAGAGACTTGAGCACAAATGTAGGCTGACACTCCAGTGCAGTGCTGAGGGAGTGCTTCACTGCCGGCGGTGCTGTCTTTCGGATGAGACGTTAAACCGAGGCCTCATCGCAGGTGCATGTAAAAGATCCCATGGCATTAATTCGAAGAAGGGCAGGGGAGTTGGCCCTTCTTCTGGACAATATTTATCTCTTAATCAACAACATGAAAACAGATTTTCTGGTCATTATTACATTGCTGTTTGGGAGCCTGCTGTGCACAATTTGGCTGCCACGTTTCCCACATTACAACAGTGACTACATTTCAAAAGTATTTCATTGGCTGTAAAGCACTTTGGGAAGTCGTGAAAGGCGCAATATAAATGCACGTCTTTCTGTCTTCTTTTCATTCAATTATATCATGGATTATCTGTATCTTAACTCCATCTAGTTAGGTGATAGATTTGAGTTTGGAAACTTTATTTCCTTTCATCCCACAAAAATGATTGCCTTTTCTGAATGTTCGTCGAACAATTTAAAGAAGCGTTGCAACCTAAGAACAGCTGCAACTGTAATATTTTATTTGTCATTTGTGTGCGCTGCCCAGTTAATGGAATATGTGCAACGAAAATGACAGAATTAATCAGATGTTACACGAATAAAGATCACATGAGGAGAGGAAGCCTCTGAAAGGAGCTAAAGTGGGTAATGTGGTTTCTTTGCTTAAATACTGTTGCTTTGTCTCACTGACAACCCAGTGATCATTTAAGATAGATTTGTGAATTTGTTGAAGGTTGGACATAGTTTATTAAGTCCCGTTAGCGACACACAGTTGAATTCATTCAGTTGGCAAAGGTTGGGGGAAAAGGCAGGAGATTGGTTTTAGCTTTGAAAGAGGACTCTTGAATTTCTCTGACAGCAGCAATAGAATTGCCTGTACCAGACAAGAACAGGAGAATAAGGAAAACCCATCTTTCTCCCTTTATGAAACTCAAGCTGCTTTATCTTGGTTATCCCCTTTCAGTTAAAGCTAGCATAGCTCGACATCATATTTGCTGCAAAAGTAAGTTAGGATATTGTCCTTGAACAGCAGGAAAATCCAGAGAGAATCTTTTTGTTGTTGTTGTCAGACCATTCAACATTATGGAAAAGGCGTTACAAATCTGACACAAATAACCAAAGACAGGCCGAGAAAAATGAAACAAAGACAAACTGTTCGAATGAAGAATGGCTATTACTTGATATAAATATTCATTATGGAGCTGTGTATTTCTCAGTTTTAAAAACAGTCCAAAACATGCTGTGAGATAATTCCCACCTTCCATATAATCTCTCCTAATTTTGCAGCGTTACCAGCTGTTGTCCTTTCTTCACGTCTTCTCGCATTCTTTCATCATGTGGCTGAGAATATTAAGGAAATGTAGCCATAAAATGATTAACAGTATTTCTAGTATATACAGATAGAGTGTCCCAGGAGTGAGATGGACAGCTTAGTGCATCTCTCACTGAGCTCATCCTCAGGATGATGGGAACATCTGACTTGAAAGTGTCAGTACCCGAGCTGATTGTAGCAGAACCTTCAGGGTAAAGACCAAGTGAGCACTCTGGTTCCCTCATTGTTTCTCAAGAATATAGGCAAATGGTGTGTACCACCCGCTGCATTTCAGGGATACCAGCTCCATGTACAATTTGTGCCCTCACCGTGTCTCGTGATAAGATGACTGTCCACTGTGCCTCGCTCTCACTGTAACTCAGGATACAAAGCCAGTGTGCATTCCATGCTTCACCTTCACTTTGCATTTCAGGATACAGGCGGAGTGTGTATTTCACCTCAGGATTCGGGATGAATGTACACTCTGTGCTCCCTCACTTGTGCCTCAGAATGCAAGGAGGTACAGTGCATCCCACATTATACCTCACGGTTAGACATTGTGCATATGGTGAAAGATAAGCTGGTGTTCTACATACGTAGGGCACAGCTGCAGGGAAGGGGGGAGGGGTGGCCAGCCTGAGATAATCTTGTGTTATTCTCGAAAACTGAAAATAAGTATGCAGCATCATCGATTATTGCAAACAAAATCTTTCCGAACCAATGAATGATTTCTGCTTCAGTTTCTGAATAGACTCTTCTCCATTAAGTATCTATTTCAGAAAATGATACATTGAAAGTGCAATAGGCTAAGGGTACAGCACATTGCCAGTGATTCCCATACTATTGGAGGGAGGATCGATGCTGTGTGGAGGCCTGGTCTGGAAGGAGGTTCAGTAAGAAGATTTCCTAAGGTTGTGCTCACACAGATAATTAGCAGAGACCTCAGAGCAGAATGTCTATCAGAGTGTGTTGGAGGAGCAGAGCATCCTTACACCAGAAGATGAATATTATTTTCACTGCTTCTGTAAATGGGCAAGAAGTAGCGGTGGGTGATTGATATGAAGGTTGTACAAGAATTTTCTTCCTGCCTTTCGTTCAGTGAATACGTGATCCATTGTCAAATAGTTTCTACGCTGCAGATCCATATTCATTTCTTAAAAAGGTTTATATATGTGTGTTTTTTAAAAATTCATTCATGGTATGTGGGCATCACTGACAAGGCCACCATTTACTACCCATCCCTAATTGCCCTTCAGAAAGTGGTGGTGAGCCATCTTCTTGAACCACTGCAATCCGTGAAGTGAAGGTACTCTCATAGTGCTGTCAGGGAGGGAGTTCCAGGATTTTGATCGAATGACAATGAAGGAACAGCGATATATTTCCAAGTCAGGATGGTGTGTGACTTTGAGGGGAACTTGCAGGTGATGGTGTTCCCATGCTCCTGCTGTCCTTATCCTTCTAGGTGGTAGAGGTCTTGGGTTTGGGAGGTGCTGTCGAAGAAGTCTTGGTGAGTTGCTGCAGTGCATCTCGCAGATGGTACTCATTGCAGCCATGGTGCACCAGTGGTGTAGTGTGTGAATATTTAAGGTGGTGGATGGGGCGCCAATTAAGCGGGCTGCTTTGTCCTGGATGGTGTCAAACTTCTTGAGTGTTATTGGAGCTGCACTCATCCAGGCAAGTGGAGATTATTCCATCACTCTCCTAACTTGTGCGTTGTCGATGGTGGAAAGGCTGTGGGGAGTCACTCATCGCAGAATACCCAGCCTCTCACCTGCTCTTGCAGCCACAGTATTTATGTGGCTGGTCCAGTTCAGTTTATAGTCAATGGTGGCCCCCAAGATGTTGATGGTGGAGGATTTGACGATGGTATTGCCATTAAATGTCATGGGGAGGTAGTTGGACTTTCTTTTGTTAGCGATAGTCATTGCCTGTCATCTGTGTGGCATGACTGTTACTTGCCACTTTCAGCCCTAGCCTGAATGTTGTTCACATCTTACTGTATGCAAGCACAGACAGCTTCATTATCTGAGGAGTTGCGAATGAAACTGAACACTGTACAATCATCAGCGAACATTCCCACATCTGACCTTATCATGGAGGAAGGTCATTGATGCCGCAGCTGAAGATAGTTGAGCCGAAGACACTGTCCTGAGCAACTGCTGCAGTGATGTGCTGGGGCTGAAATGATTAGTCTCCAACAAACACAACCAGCATCCTTTGTGCGAGGTATAACTCCAGCCAGTGGAGAGTTTTCTCTCTGATGTGTAAAAAAAAATGTTTACAATTTAGTGCTCCCAGTGCAATGGAGTGCACATAAGGAATTCAGACACTGAGTTCTGGGTGCCCGATTCTCATCCTGCATGTTTTTCAACAACTTCCATTTGTATGTCGCCTTTAATGCAATAAAGTGTTCCAAGATGCTTCACAGACATCAGACAAGTATTGGCACCAAGACAAAGCAGGCGACCTTACTATAGGTGATCAAAATTTTGTTCAGAGGCAGGATTTAAGGAATATTTTAAAGGAGGAGAGGAAGGTGTAGATATTTTGGGAGGGAATTTCAGAGCATAGGGCCGAGGCAGCTGAAAGAACGACAAAGGAAATTGGGGATGCACAAGGCCAGAATTGGAGGAGCGCAGAAATCTTGGAGAGTTGCAGGGCTGGAGGAGGTTACAAAGGTACTGGCCATTCATTTTATTATTAATGCATGCCATTGGCTGATGTGTAAATCCAGCAGCAAATGGTGTCAACAAGCGGTGGGAGCTATTGCTTTGCCCATTCAGGCAAACTGCATAAATGTAGGCTGTGCCAGGCCTAAAATGCACTCAGTATCTGTTATCTGTCCAAAAATAACCCAAATAAACTGTCATGTATTCAACCAACAGCATTGTAACCCGTGTATAATCTGACCTAAGTTGTACACTGTGAGAACAATGACTACTAGGTGGGAGACATTCCTAACCTGGACCTTCAGGTACAAAAGGGGAAGCTCCACCCACCTTCATCACTTGAGTGCTAAGGAATAAAGAATAGGTCACAGACTGACCTTCTCTCAAGCATGGGCCTCGTGTGCATTTATACTGTATAGTAAGGACCTATCAATGGCGACGAGAAACTGGGATTTAAACCATGCGAGCATGGCCATTAGCAGAACAGACGAGAGGTACTGTGTTAAGGAATGGTTGGGACAGAGATTCAACATTGTTAAAGCAGCACACAGTTCTCCAGGCAGACAAGAGCAATCGGGCATGCCCCAACATGTAGTCGAACCCAGAGGGGGAGTTCGACAGAGACAATGGCAAGTTGAACGGCGATTCACACTATTGCAAGGGACAATGCGGCCAGTAATGGGGCCATCAACACCTGTTAATGGCGCATTCAAGGACAGTCACAGGGGCAGTCAGGGACAATCGACTGGCAAGGGACCTTTTGTTCCCAACAACAGCTCATGTTGGAGGCGTGGAGGCACACACTCAGCCGGAGTTTGCAGAGATGAGCAAAATACCTGCAGAATCAACGCTGGGGGAAATCGCTGGAAGCTGATGTTCAGCGAGTTCATGTGGAGCACGTATACAGTTCATACACCAGGACGCCACCGATAATGATGAAAGTGCTCCTCAATGGCATCCCAGTATCAATGGAGCTAGACACGGGGGCCAGCCAGTCCCTGATGGGTATCAAACAGTTCAAAACGTTGTGGGCGTCCAAGGCCAGGAGGCCATAATTATCGCCGATTGACGCACAGCTACGGACTTACACAAAGCAGATCATTCCGGTGCTAGGCAGCGCCACGGTAGTCGTGACCCACAAAGATTCGGAGAACAGGTTGCCACTCTGGATTCTCCCAGGGGACGGTCCCGCACTACTGGGAAGGAGTTGGCTTGCTGTTATGAACTGTAAATGGGGCGATGTCAATGCAATTTCCTCTGTGGAGCGAGTATCATGCTCACAGATCCTGGACAAATTTGACTCATTATTTCAACCCGGCATCGGCACTTTCATGGGGGCCAAGGTAGTGATTCACATAAACCCGGACACCAGGCCAGTACACCACAAGGCCCGAGCGGTGCCGTACGTGATGCGGGAAAATTTAGAAGGCGAATTGGACCGCCTGCTGAGGGAAGGCATCATCTCGCCAGTCGAATTCAGTGACTGGGTGAGCCCAATCGTGCCGGTGCTCAAGGCGGGTGGGTCGGTCAGGATATGTGGTGATTACAAGGCCACCATCAATCGGGTGTCACTCTAAGACCAGTACCCGTTACCGAGAGTGGAGGACCTCTTTGCGACACTATCCGGTGGCAAACTTTTTTCAAAATTGGACCTGACCTCAGCTTACATGACCCAGGAGCTGGCGAGTGAATCGAAGAAGCTGACCACCATCACGACCCACAAGGGGTTGTTTGAGTACAACAGATGTCCATTCGGGATTCGCTCGGCCGCCGCGATCTTCCAACGAAATATGGAAAGCCTCCTCAAGTCGATTCCAGGGACGGTGGTTTTTCAGGACGACATCCTCATCATGGGTTACGATACTGAAGAACACCTCCACAACCTGGAGGAGGTGCTACGCAGACTGGACCGGGTAGGGCTGCGACTGAAAAAGGCGAAGTGCGTCTCCCTAGCTCCAGAGGTAGAATTCTTGGGGATGAGGGTAGCAGCAGATAGGATCAGCCCTACACCGTCCAAGACGGAAGCAATCCAGAGAGCACCCAGACCTCGTAACATGACGGAGCTGCGTTCGTTCCTGGGGCTCCTGAACTATTTTGGTAACTTTCTTCCCAAATTGAGCACGCTGCTAGAGCCGCTACATGTGCTCCTACGCAAAGATCGTGAATGGGTCTGGTGGGACAGCCAGGAAAGGGCTTTTAATAGAGCATGCAATTTGTTATGTTCCAACACTCTGTTAATACTATACGACCCATGTAAGAAACTTGTGTTAACGTGCGATGCATCCTATGGTGTCGGGTGTGTGTTGCAGCATATCAATGCCAAGGGTCAGTTACAGCCGGTAGCTTATGCCTCCAGGAGTCTGTCCCAGGCAGAAAGGGGTTACGGGATGGTAGAAAAGGAGGCGCTCACATGTGTATATGTTGTAAAGAAAATGCACCAGTATCTGTTTGGCAGGAAATTTGAGCTGGGGACAGATCACAAACCCCTAACGACCCTTTTGGCCGACAACAAGGCCATAAATGCAAACGCATCGGCCAGCATACAGAGATGGGCACTCACGTTAGCCGCCTATGACTATACAATTCGGCACAGACCGGGCACCGAAAACTGCGTCGATGCACTCAGCAGGCTCCCACTAGCCACCACTGAAGGGGCTACCGAGCATGCTGCTGAGATGGTTATGGCTGTTGAAGCTTTCGGAAGCGAAGGCTCACCCGTGACAGCCCGTCAGTTTAAGTCTGGACAAATAGAGACCCGCTATTGTCTCTAGTCAAGAAATGTGTCCTGAATGGGGACTGGGCAGCCACTTGCAGGGCATGCCCTGAGGAATTTAAACCATTTCACAGGCGCAGGGATAAACTCTCGATTCAGGCCGATTGCCTACTGTGGGGAAACTGCGTAGTCATGCCCCAGATGGGCAGAGAGGTGTTCATCAGAGAACTCCACAATGAGCACCCGGGCATTGTCATGATGAAGGCAATTGCCAGGTCACACGTTTGGTGGCCAGGGATAGACGCAGATCTGGAACTTTGTGTTCTCAGGTGCAACATGTGTGCCCAGCTGGGCAATGCGCCCAGGGAAGCCCCCCTTAGCCCCTGGCCATGGCCCGCCAAACCTTGGTCATGCATCCATGTCGACTACGCAGGTCCTTTCATGGGAAAAATGTTTTTGGTTGTAGTAGACGCCGACTTCAAATGGATCGACTGTGACATTTTAAATTCAAGCACATCCTCTGCCACGGTAGAAAGTCTACGAGTAATGTTCGCCGCCCAAGGTCTGCCGGACGTCTTGGTCAGCGACAATGGCCCGTGCTTCACAAGCACTGAATTCCAGGACTTCATGGCAGGCAATGGAATTAACCATGTCAGAACGGCACCGTTCAAGCTGGCCTCAAATGGCCAGGTAGAACGAGCAGTGCAGATAATCAAACAGGGGATGCTCAGAATCCAAGGGGGTTCCTTACAAAGGCGCTTATCACGCCTCTTGTTGGCCTATAGATCCCGACCACACTCGCTCACAAGGGTTCCACAGGGGTAGCACAGAGCTGCTAATGAAAAGGGCGCTCAAAACCCGGCTATCCCTTATACACCCCACCAAGAAAGAAATTGTCGAGAGCAGGCGCCAGTCACAATATCACTAACATGACAGGAATGCGAGGGCGCGATGTATTGATGTAAATGACCCTGTTTTTGTCCTCAACTACGCTGCAGGGCCCAAATGGCTCGCAGGCACTGTGATTGCCAAAGAGGGAAATAGGATTCTGGTAGTTAAACTTACCAATGGACAAATCTGCCGCAAACACGTGGATCAAACAAAAAGGAGGTTCAGCAACCCCATAGAAGAAGCAGAGGTTTAACACGACATGGAGTTTACTCCACCACAGGTGACCGAACACCGGAACCAAAGGGAGCAGAGCCCAGTCACTGTGGGCACTCTGGATAGGCCTGAGGCACCGCAAACAGCAGACACTCAGGCCAGCGCCCAACAATCGGAGCCCCAACTCAGGCGCTCTACAAGAGAGCGTAAAGCACCAGAGAGACTCAACCTGTGATCCCAATAAGACTTTGTGGGGGAGGCGATGTCATGTATTCAACCAGCATTGTAACCCATATATAATCTGACCTAAGTTGTACACTGTGAGATCAATGACCACTAGGTGGGAGACACTCCTAACTTGGACCTTCAGGTACAAAAGGGGAAGCTCCACCCACCTTCATTACTTGAGTGCTAAGGAATAAAGGACAGGCCACAGACTGACCTTCTCTCAAGCATGGGCCTCGTATGCATTTATACTGTATGGTAAGGACCTATCATAAACTGTGCCACCAAATGTACGCAAAGCAGTTGGTGGTCCCATATCACCTGGGTAGGGAAGTAATGACCGAGTAGATAACCAGTATCAAATGGCATTGACTCAATATGTGAAGTGTTATTGAAAGCCATTGGCTGAATGAGAAGAACAATGGCACAGACCATTGATAACAACAACAACCTGTATTTATATGGTGCCTTTAATGTAATGAAACATTCCAAGGTGCTTCACAGGAGAATAATGAGATAAAAAATTTGACACCGAGCCCCATAAAAGGAAATTAGGGCAGGTGACCAAAAGCTTGGTAAAAGAGGTAGATTTTAAGGAGCATCTTGAAGGAGGAAAGAGAGGCAGAGAGGCGGAGAGGTTTAGGCAGGAAACTCCAGAGCTTAAGGCCTAGGCAACAGAAGGCACGGCCACCAATGGTTGAGTGATTATAATCAGGGATGCTCAAGGGGGCAGAGTTAGAGGAGCGCAGACATCTCGGGGATTGTGGGGCTGGAGGAGATTACAGAGATATGGAGGGACGAGGTTATGGAGGGATTTGAAAACAAGGATGAGAATTTTGAAATCGAGGTGTTGCTTAACCGGGAGCCAAAGTAGGTCAGCGAGCACAGGGGTGATGGGTGAGCGGGACTTGGTGCGAGTTAGGACACGGCCAACCAAGTTTTGGATGACCTTTAGTTTACGTATGATAGAATGTTGGAGGTCAGCCAGGAGTCTGTTAAAATAGTCAAGTCTCGGGGTAACAAAGGCATGGATGAGGGCTTCAGCAGCGGATGAGCTGAGGCAAGGGCAGTGACAGATGACATTACAGAGGTGGAAAAAGGCAGTCTTAGTTATGCTGCGGATATGTGGTGGAAAGCTCATTTCAGGGTCAAATGTGACACCAAGTTTGCGAACAGTGTCATTCAGCCTCAGACAGAAGTTGGGGAGAGAGATGAAGTCAGTGGCTAGGGAACTTGGAAAACCAACAGCTTGCATGGTGCCTGAAGAGAAAACATGGAGGTAAATCTTTGTCTTCACCCCATGGGCAGTAGTCTGGCAGAGCAGATTGCCCACCTGTTTATCGGAGCTGTCCGATTTAAAATCATTTGAAATCCTCAAGCTTGTTCCATCATTCTGTTAGACTATGGTTGGTCTGTAACTCACCTCCAGTTACCTGCCTTTTCTTGATTTCCCTACCTAACAAAAATCTGTCAATCTCAGTCTTAAAAATTGCAACTGATTCAGCTTCCACAGCCTTTTGAGGGAGAAAGTTCCAGATTTCCAATAGCCATGGTGTGAAAAATGCCTCCTGATTTTACTCCTAACTGGCTGAGCTCTAATTTTAAGACTGTGCCCGTTTTTCTGGATTCTCCCACCAGAGGAAATAGTTTCTCTGTATCTACCCTATCAGATTCCTTTATCATTTTAAGCATCTTGATTAGATCACTCCTCAACTTTCCAAACTCAAGGGGATACAAACCTAATTTATGCAACCTGCCCTCATAAATGGATCCTTCTGGTGAATCTGCTCCATGTCCCATCTCCCGTCAGTGCACCTTTCCTGAGGATTGATGTCTAAAACTGAATGCTGCACTCCACCTGGGATCTGACCAAGGCTCTGTGCAACTGAAGCAGCATTTCCTCACTTTTGAAATCCAGCCAACATTCCAATAACTACTTTGATTATATTTTGTACCCGTGTACTAGCTTTTAGTGATTTGTGTACATGAACACTTAAATCTCTTTGCTCCTCCACAGCTCCTAGTTATCTCAATTTTCAAAATACGGTGTTTAAATCCAAATTGAATGATATTGTACTACATGTGACATAGTTTTCCCACTTCATAGAATCATAGAAATTTACAGCACAGAAAGAGGCCATTTCGGCCCATCGTGTCCATGCCAGCCAACCAAGAGCTATCCAGCCAAATCCCACTTTCCACCTCTTGGTCCGTAGCCCTTTAGGTTGCGGCACTTCAAGTGCACATCCAAGTATCTTTTAAATGTGGTGAGGGTTTCTGCCTCTACCACCCTTTCAGGCAGTGAGTTCCAGACCCCCACCACCTTCTGGGTGAAGAAATTTCCCCTCATATCTCCTCCAAACCTCCCCCCCAATACTTTAAATCTATGCCCCCTGGTTGTTGACCCTTCTCTAAGGGAAACAGGTCCTTCATATCCACTCTATCCAAGCCCCTCATAATTTTCTACACCTCAATCAGGTCTCCCCTCAGCCTCCTCTGTTCCAAATAAAACAGACCCAGCATCTCCAATCTTTCCTCATAGCCAAAATTCTCCAGTCCAGCCAACATTCTTGTAAATCTCCTCTGCACCCTTTCCAGTGCAATCACATCTGTCCTGTAATGTGGTGACCAGAACTGTACACAGTACTCCAGCCGCGACCTAACCCGTGTTTTATACAGTTAAAGCATATGCTCCTTGCTCTTGTATTCCATGCCTTGACTAATAAAGGCAAGTAATATAGGCTTATGCCTTCTTAACCACCTTATCTACCTGGCCTCCTACCTTCAGGGATCTGTGGACCTGCACTCCATGGTCCCCTTGTTCCTCTACACTTTTCAGTGTCGTACCATTTAATGTCTATTCCTTTCCATTGGTTTAATATCATCTGCAAACTTCTTAGTCATACCCCCAACATTTAAGTCCAAGTCAATGATATATACCACAAAAAACAAGGGACACAGCACTGAGCCCTGTGAAACCCCACTGGATACAGCCTTCCAGTCACAAAAGTACCCATCAACCATTATCCTTTGCTTGCTGCCTCCAAGCCAATTTTGGATCCAACTTGCCACTTTGCCCTGGATCCCATGGGCTATTACTTACATGATCAGTCTGCCATGTGGGACCTTATCAAAATCTTTGCTAAAATCCTTCGGGCCCAAACTTAGTGGAAGCCAAGTTCCGCCCAAGTGCCGCCTAAAGGACCGCCAAGATACCTGATGGTACTTTGGGCGGGAGTTTCGTGAAAAAGTCTTTGAAAGACTGCCCGGTGGCAAAAAAACGACTTGTGCCGTGAATCTGGGTGGCAGAGGGCGGGAGCTCCCAATCTCGGCAGCAAATGCGATCCTCGCCAAAGTGTCGCCGAGGATTGAGTCGGGCCCAGGGAGGGGGGAGCACATAGTAATAAAAGACCTTCAGGGAACCTCATACACACAAATCGCTGAAAAAAAAATAATAAAAGAAGTTCACTAACCTTTTTTTGCAGGTCTTCTTCCTTACCATTGGGGCAATGGTCCTTCCCCCTGCTGCCGCTGACACCTGCCTGCACCAACCTGGCAGCTAAGCGAGAGGGAGATCACATATGTGCCTTACACGCCAGTGGCCGTCAGTGGGCGATTCCCAGCGGTACTCCCCTCCTGCCGGCAGGAGGCCGCCACGAAAATGGCACCAAGGGGAGACCGCCCAGAAAACTCGGTGGCAGCCGGCGGCAGTGGGCGGTAAGGCCACCAAGATTGGGCCCTTAATCTTTATATGTCCCTGTAATGTCCTTCTCCTATCTACAAAATGTGCAATGCCTTCTAACATGATATTATCTGCAAACTTGAATACACACTCTCTCTCCCTTCATCCAAGTCATTAATACATCTTTTGAAAAGTTGAAGCCCCCATACAGATCTCTGGAAACAAGACTTGTCAATTCATGCCAATTAGAGAACATTCCTTTTATCCCTACTTTCTGTCTCCTACCTCCTGACTAATTACCAACTCATGTCCTAAATTACTTCATATTCCATGCACTTTCATTTGTATTACTTATCTCTTATCAAATGCCTTCTGCAAGTTAATATAGACAACATCCATTGACTCTCTCTATCTAGCATAAGTGATCTCCTCAAAAAATGCAACTATATTAGTCAGACATTGACCCATCTTTCATAAATCCATGCTGACTCCCTTTGATCAGCACATACTTGTTCAAATATTCAGTTCCTGTATATTCCGCACTACTGATGTTAAACTAACAGATCTACAATTAGTTGGTTTCTCACTCCCTTCCTTCTTAAATAATGGAGTGATATTTCAGATCCATCTAGAAGCCTTTGGAAAATTATGAAAATTGCATGTGCAATTTCCTTCCCTATTGCATTTAAGACCTGGGGTGGAAACCATCAAGTCTTGGAGTGTTGTGTACCTTAAGCCCCATTATGTTTTTCATTACTCATGGAATGAAACTCAGATGGGTTCTATAACAGAGCAATCTGCTCCACCAGATTACCACCTATATGGTGAGGTGAATATTTACCCCATGTGATTTTAGCAACTCTTTATTTCAAGCTTGGTGAATAAACAAAAGTTGTACAATAAAAATACAATGTAAAATTAAATCAGGTGAAAGTTGGAAAATGTGAATGGAATAAAGAAAAAAAGGCTATATTTTCGGATTTTGAAAACATTAATTAAAAATCAAAACCAAGAGTGGCCGCAGTGTTATCACACTAGAAGGAGCACAGGGATTTAATTCAGGAGAAACTGGGTAGCAAGGCTAGCAATTATTCAAGATCTGCAACAGGCACATCGGGTCTGAAATTCACCGTCCCCGAAGGGATGGCTACCGCGGAGTTTGGGCGGTCGATTGAAAAAATCGATCGGCCGCCAGCGTTGGGTACTTTTCCCTCCCCGAGCCATTTTCAGCTCGGGGAGGATTTCAGCGGTGTTCACTTCCGCCGGAAACGGCGCGGTGAAGCCGCAGTAAAGGAGAGTTTCCAGCAGAGAGCTCTGCTGTGTGCGGGCCACTGGAAAGGGACTACCACAGTGAAATTCACCGAGGAAAAGGTAGGACTTTTCCCGGCAGTGCCCCCGCGAGGTTTTCAATGTGGTGCATGAATGTGACACCGCTGGGGCCCTTTGGTAAGTAAAAAGTTTTATTACATATTATTGTTTTTATTTCATTTTCTGTGGTCCGCAGTATTTATCTTTTAATATAGTTTTATTAATTATTAGTGTTTTTATTGAAGATTACAGCATCCACTTTATTTATCTTTTAATAGTTTTATTAATTATTGGTGCTTTTATTTAAGATTACAGCACTCACTGTATTTATCTTTTAATAGTTTTATTAATTATTAGTATTTTTATTTAAGATTACAGCATCCACTGTATTTGTCTTTTAATAGTTTTCTTAATTGTTTTGACTCCATTCAACCCGCTGAGTGCTGCTCGGAGGTTTGCACATACTTTTGTACAACTTTCAGGTCTGACTCATTAGTGGAGTCCTGTGGGGTGCAGAGACCTGCTTGGCAGGGTTCACCCTGAGGATGGGAGGTGTGTTGGGAGGGCAACACCTGGTACACCTGGTCAGAAGCAGGGTGGCACACAGGAGAAGGCGTCGCCGTCAGCACCATGCAAACAGGCAGTGGGCAAGGGAGGCAGCAACCATAATTCGTTCATTCTGCGCCAGACCAGTGTGCCTGCCGTCTTCACCGGCCCGAATCAGGATTGCAGTTGGCTGCTAGGGGACAAGGGATATCCCCTGTCTACGTAGCTGCTCAATCAACTGCGGAACCCCAGAACAACCCCAGAGCATGCATACAATGACGGTCGTTGTGCCAACAGGTGCATCTTTAGCAGAGGTTCCGGTGCCTGGATCACTCTGGTGGCACCTTGCAGTACTCTCCTCAATGGTTCTCCATAATCAGCGTGGTCTGCTGCATGCTGCACAACCTGACCATCATGAGGGGACAGCAGCTGGAGGTCGAGCCAGCAGTGCCACTTGAGGAGGATCCCCATCGCCCCAGAGCTAGGAGGCGTCGACCCATCGCCACCCTGGAAGGGCCGGGTGCAGACTGGTCAACACCCTCCTGGGAGGGTGTGTCCTCACATATACGGAGGTGCCAAACACCTCCCCTGCAATCTCCCTCCATGCATTATGTACTGCCTGTCTGCCAGGTCTCCCCACGTCAGGAAACAGTATTCTTCTTCTGTCCTCCACACCGTCCATCAGTGTCTCCAGCTCCATATCAGTGAATCTGTTGGCTCTCCTTGCACCTCTTACACCAGCCATCCTTCCAACCTCTTTCCCCCCTCAGGGCCTTGCTGCAAACCCTGGTCTTTAAAAAGGCCACGGAGCAGCTGGCTCATTAGAAACCCTTACCTGCATGCTGAATTTCTCAGTGGTGATAATGCTCAAATTAAGCCTGTCACACAGCTGAAAAATCCACTTTGGAAGGGTTCATTAGCGCTGGAACCCATTTGTTCACTTTTGGAGCTGAATATGAGGTGGCCCAGCCAGGAAAACTTTTTGGCGCTAATGGCCACAAAAAAGTAGGGGGAGCACCAGCTTTCCAGTCGTACTGAATTTCGGGCCCATCAGCTTAAATGTTGGCTGACCACTAATTAATATTTAATAATGTCTCCACTGTAATTCATAATCACTTTCATGTAGAATGCCTGACTGGGGAACTAGCAATAAAAAATTAAAAGCAACAACTCAAGAAAGATGATTATGGATGTCCTGAAGGACAGAGTTTCCAAGACACCTCATCAACTCCCACCTCCGAATTGTTTTTGAATGAGATACGAGGAAAACGTGCAACCAACCCTGAGTTTAGCTCCTCCTCCTCCCTCCTCATTCTTGTATCTTCCTTTTAGTCCTCCTGCTCCTATTAAATCAACACTTTGGGACGTCGAGGCGGTACAACTAATGGTGACATGTTTAATGGGGTAAGAGAATTCTAATAAGGATACTTGATTTAATGGCTAAACTTAGTGAAATCATTTCACTGCTTTAACACAAGGCTGTTCTATTAAGCACACATAATAGTGTATAATTTTTGTAATTATGAAAATCCCAGTGAAATTTTTGCTGTAAACACCCAAAAAATCAATCATTCATGATGTGCTTGGAAGGGATGAAAGCAAGAAGCACTTGGCTGCACTGATCAGAGATAGAGTAATACTGACAATTGATTTCTGCATTGACAAATTTGCTTTGTCAAACTTGTTTGTCAGATTTAATGGAATGATTTTTGCAATAGCAGAATTCAATTTTGTCTACCATTTTAGTTCCATTGCTGGTGGGGTTAATATTATGTTCGATCCTAATGCAGTATTTAAAATGAAAACAGACGGGAGAACAAGATATGATTGCAATAAAGGATTTGACCTGGCTTTGCTGAACAGATGTGGGAAGCCGTGTCTAGTGTCTGAATAGGGTTTGGCCTCAACATCAAGGTACTTATGCTAGGCACTTTCAATAAACCTTGCACACTGACATGCAATGGGTACTTATGCAATCCAATCTGGTAGGTCGGTCAGTCATTCATTTATTATGATTATTTTATTGAAAATTTAAACAAACTCCATGAAACCAAAAAAATACAATTTTAGCTCATTTGATCTGAAATACTTCATTCTGATATCAACTAGGAATTGTATAGTTAATGCTTAACCATTTTCACTCGAGCTCCAGCAATGGTGCAGCAAGATTACAGACAGACTTGACAGACTTGCATTTATATAGCGCCTTCAACAACCACTGGATGTCTCAAAGTGCTTTACAGCCAATGAAGTACTTTTGGAGTGTAGTCACTGTTGTAATGTGGTAAACGCGGCAGCCAACTTGTGTACAATCAAGCAATATGATAATGATCAGATAATCTGTTCTTTTGTTATGTCGATTGAGGGATAAATATTGGCCAGGACACTGGGGATAACTATCTTGCTCTTCTTCAAAATAGTGCCATGGGATCTTTTATGTGCACCCAGTAATTAGCTGAGACATACTGACCAGAAAGGTTCCTTGTTTGTACCTTGGTCTCTGGTGAGTTAGCTGCGAAGTGTCTGACTCCAATCGCCCTCTTCGGTGATTGGAATGTGGCCAGGTACAGCAGGAATGGTGAGGTCGGGGCGAAGGAGCGGCGAGAGATTGCAAAGCGACGTGATTGGGGCCCAGGAGAGGCATGAGTTCGGGGCCCAGAAGAGGCATGGGCCCAGGGGCAGCTCTGGCCAGCCCACACTGCGATATGTGTGCACACTAGGTCCGTGCAGCAGAGCTGGTTTCCAGTCGTGTTGGTTAACCCTTGCCACTGGACAAAGACCAAGCTCTGTCAAGCCCTTGTGGTGGCTGGTGCATAATGGCCACCAAGCGTTAAAAAAATCCACGCACAGGCATCTTCCACCCTTCAATATGCAGTTCAGGACCTTGAATATTAGGTCCTTCATTGAAACAATCTGAACTCATTGAACTCATCCCTTTTTGGCATGGAAGCAAGTCATCCTCGATTCGAGGGACCGCCTAAGACCAGACCAGAGAGTCTGACTAAGTGGTGGTACATTTGTATCTTGTTCAAAGGTTAGAGGTTTAACTCCAGGATTTGAGCATACAATCTGTGCCGACACTTAAGTGCAGTTTTAAAAGAATGCTGAATTATTAGCAGTCATATTTGAAGCAGAGCAGTGAATTCACCCTTTGTCCTACTCAGCATTCTTTCCTCAACCAACATCAGCAAAAAATACATTACGTTGGTCATTCATCACTTTTACTGTTTTGTGGGATCTTGCTGAGTGGAAAAATAGCTGACATATCACCTATAGAACAATGATGACTGCATCTCAAAGTATTTAATGTTTGTGAATTACGTTGGGGCAATTCTGAGACAGCACAGTAAGAAGCCATTTGGCCCATCGATCCTGTGCTGTCTCTTTGGAAGAGCTATGCAATTGGTCCCATCAACCTACTCTGTCCCCTTAGCCCTGCAAATGTATCCTTTCTAAGTGTAGATCTCATTCCCCATTGAAAATTACTATTGAATCTGCTTCCACCATCCTTTCAGGTGTGTTAGTTCTTTGTCTTTGATCTCAGAATGATTGTTAGGACCCTGAATTAGGGAAAGGCAAATTATCAAGGGTCCTCACTCTTAATCACTATCCAGTGAAGACTGTTGGAATTTTAGGCGAGGACAAGATTGGGCTGAACTGTGATACTTCCACTAATAATTCGCCTGACAACATCAAGCCCAGAATTTCTGATCTGCATTGTTTTAATGCCAACGGTAACCCATTTAATAGATTACTACCATCATTCAAACAATGACAACCAGAAAATCTAGGTTTGACTCTCAAGGTTCAGACATGAATATTGGCCACTTGGGTCAAATACTGAAGCCTTGCTGATGATCTTTCCTTTGCAGTATCCTAGCAACAAGTCAATGTCTTCAGGAGAGATGGTGAGAGCATTTTTTTTAACTGGTTTACATGTTTTTTTTTACATATTGCTTATAATATGATCTCAATGTGAGACAAAAACAAAGGCCGGAATTTTTTCTACCTCGGCGGGTGTGGGCAATGTCCGTCGGGGGTCGCGACTCCGCTACTAGCTTCATGCCGCTGCTGAAAACAAAGTTAATCGAAACATAGAAACATTGAAAATAGGTGCAGGAGTAGGCCATTCAGCCCTTCGAGCCTGCACCGCCATTCAATAAGATCATGGCTGATCTTCCCTCAGTACTCCTTTCCTGCTTTCTCTCCATATCTCTTGATCCCCTTAGCCATAAGGGCCATATCTAACTCCCTCTTGAATATATCCAATGAACTGGCATCAACAACTCTCTGCGGCAGGGAATTCCACAGGTTAACAACTCTCTGAGTGAAGAAGTTTCTTCTCATCTCCGTCCTAAATGGCCTGCCCCTTATCCTAAGACTGTGTCCCCTGGTTCTGGACTTCCCCAACATCGGGAACATTCTTCCCGCATCTAATCTGTCCAGTCCTGTCAGAATATTATATGTTTCTATGAGATCCCCTCTCATCCTTCTAAACTCCAGTGTATAAAGGTCCAGTTGATCCAGTCTCACCTCAGCCATCCCTGGAATCAGTCTGGTGAACCTTCGCTGCACTCCCTCAATAGCAAGAACGTCCTTTTAGGGCCCTTTTTAGCCTGCCCAGCATGTTACCCGGCCCAATTAAATGGAACGGATCTAGTGATGTCATTCATGATGTTTTTTTAGCTCGGATCTTTAAAGGGTCCATGGCCACATTACATTTCAAGTTCAATCTAACATAGTGCTGTCAGTGCACTAAAGCATTGGAGTGAGTGCTGCAAACACTGACAATGGCTGCACTGAGGCAGAGGGCTGCACCCAGGTTCTCCAATGCCTTCATCTAAGTGCTTATGGAGGGAGTCAGAGCACGAAGGAGGTCCTTTATCTTCCTATAGGAGAAGGAGACCTCCCCAGGTGACCAAAACAGCCTGGTTACAGATTGCAAAGGAGGTCATAAGCAGGGATATGTTCAGGAGGACCTGGGTGCAGTGTCGCAAACTTTTAATAATCTAATTAGATCAGGAAACATTAGTACAAAGCCACATTCAACTCGATCTTGCTGTACCTCTCCCATCACTCTGCCTTCCCTACCCTACTCCTGCACATCCTTACTCATACCAACATACCTGTACTTCCACCCTCTTTATCACACCCTCATCTCACTAGTCACCCCTCACAATTACCCTCACCCTAGTTCAATCATACCAACTAGTAATACACAAGGGTAACCATTTGGGTGATTTATCCAATGTTCATGTAAATTTTCTGTTAATGTGATATCACACATGAAAATCTTTATTTTCAACACTTTCCGGTCTTGGACAGATTTGTGTCAACCTTTGGAAGTGGCTCAGTGAGTTACAGTGAATGGTGAGATATAGCGGTAGCCCCTGCAGTGGTAATCAGTGTGAAATTAATGGCTTGGTCATATTAGGGCTGCTTTATGGTGTTGGTGTGGGGTGGTGCCAACCTGGCACATCATGTGGCAGCCAGGATGTACAGCGTAATGTTAATTAATCTGGCCAGTCAGCAATGGATTCTGTGCAGCATCAGGTGATTGCGGAGAAGGTTGGTGGGGTTGGTGGTGTTGGTGCTGCTGGTGTGCCTAGCGCTGATCATGGTTCAATTCTGAGGACCAAGGTGAGACAGTATAAACGGCACCAATGTTGATAGAATAGATGGCAGGTGAAGTACAGATGACAGAAGCATTTTGTCAGTGGTGAGATAGATCTTCCAATGAGGTGAGACTGGATGAAGACTTTGCTGGAACAACTTGTAGCCTGCAGAAACTGTGCTGGAAATGGACTGAGCAACAGCTTCTGCCTGAGGAAAGTGATGATCTGTCAGATGGGAGCTTTCCCTGTACATTTGATGCTGCCAAATAATCAGCAGAAGCAATGGCCACTGAACTCCCTCGTCAGTTTGATAGATGTGCTTCCCGAGCAGCGTGGTTGCCATGGCCATGCCATTAAATTAAAAAGGTATGTTAAAAAATCCTGTTAAGGGTCTGGCAATTAGCTGTTAATCATCTCAATTGGGTCCCCCGCCGCTGTCGGTCGGGTCGGGTCAGCTCCATAATGACAGACATGCTTGGGGGAAAGGCGCATGGGAGCGGGATAACAGTGGGTTCCCGACCCGTTGTCAAAAATTAACTTTCCCACCCGACCTGCCACCGATCTGACCCGCTGCCACCCTGGAAAACTCTGGCCAAAGTATGAGATTTTCTGTTGCATGCTATATAACTAAGATTTCACCTCACACCAAAAATATAAATATGCTTAAAAGTGGGAAACTGCATCTGTCAATGGGTCATGGAGAATGGCCAAGCAAGATGCTTTCTCTCTTCCTGCTTTTCACTTCTTTATCTGGGGATGTTTCTCTGTCCTTTTTTTAGAATTTTTCATCCTTTCTTCTTAGCCCACCTGGGTATGTGATGTGTCAGGATTTTCTCTTGCTGTTTATCCAAGAACCTGTGCTTTTAACAGAGGACTCAATAATAGAAAGCAAGAGCAACGTTGGAAATGACTTTCAGATTTTGTATGTAGTAAGCAATCACAATTCTCAAGCAGAAGATCATGAACTGTCTGTGATATCTGCCAACTATTAAAGAGAATCAGTAAACACTAATAATAGTACCCAAAGCACTGATTCATTAAAACTCTGTAGATCCCATTCTCCCAGTGTAAACAATGGCCTCGATTTTCCAGTGGATATTATTTTAATACTAGCTGTAACCATTTTGTTTTAATAAAGCCAATTGTAAAATCTGGACTAGTGCTGTTTGCAACCCCCTCCACTAGTTGTTCAGGACAATTTCCAGAGTTATTATTCTTTCCTTGAAGTGCCGTCCCAGGGGTAAACCCCCAGTGTAATGATCGTGGACAATAGTAAGAATCAGTGTTGCAGTATTCACTTGGCACTAATTAACATGACTAAATTTCTCTTCTGTCCCTTGGAGTTTAATATCTTTTGTATTGTGGCCTTAAGTGCATCACATTTGTGAGAACTTTGTGGATTCTTATGCTTTTCTTAATTTTTGTATTATATATCTTAACTGTTGACACTAATAGGCCAGAACACAGCATAGTATCCTGAACCCTGGCTGAAAAGGTGAGAGTGTTGATGTGCGTTCCAGCTATCTGCTGAAACAGTATACCTCACAGCATTCGCTATATTATTGCTATGTATCGCCATGACAATATTGTCCACTAGCAGTAAAATCCGGTTGGACAGTCTCAATCCAGCTCCTAGTTGGCACAAGTCCACATAACAGAGCGACACATACATTGCCTGTAAGTCACACAAAATTGAAATTTCAATCAAAGGCTACACAAAGAAAGCTGATGATAAAGGGGAAATGTCAACACTGGTGCAGGGATAGTGGATGCATTGGTTGTAATTTACCAAAATTCCCTGGATTCTGGGGAGGTCCCAGCAGATTGGAAAACTGCAAACGTAATGCCCCTATTTAAAAAGGAGGCAGACAAAAACAGGAAACTATAGACCAGTTAGCCTAACATCTGTGGTTGGGAAAATGTTGGAGTCCATTATTAAAGAAGCAGTAGCAGGACATTTAGACAAGCATAATTCGGTCAGGCAGAGTCAGCATGGATTTATGAAGGGGAAGTCATGTTTGACAAATTTGCTGGAATTCTTTGAGGCTGTAACAAACAGGGTGGATAAAGGGGAACCAGTGGATGTGGTGTATTTGGACTTCCAGAAGGCATTTGACAAGGTGCCACATAAAAGGTTACTGCACAAGATAAAAGTTTACGGGGTTGGGGGTAATATATTAGCATGGATAGAGGCTTGGCGAATGAACAGAAAACAGAGAGTCAAGATAAATGGTTCATTCTCTGGTTGGCAATCACGAACTAGTGGGGTGTCGCAGGGATCAGTGCTGGGACCCCAACTATTTACAATCTATATTAACGACTTGGAAGAAGGAACTGAGTGTAATGTAGCTAAGTTTGCTGACGATACACAGATGGGAGGAAAAGCAACGTGTGAGAAGGACACAAAAAATCTGCAAAAGGACATAGACAGGCGAAGTGAATGGGCAAAAATTTGGCAGATGGAGTATAATGTTGGAAATTGTGAGGTCATGCACTTTGGCAGAAAAAAATCAAGGAGCAAGTTATTATTTAAATGGAGAAAGACTGCAAATTACTGCAGTACAGCGGGACCTGGGGGTACTTGTGCATGAAACACAAAAGGATAGTATGCAGGTACAGCATGTGATCAGGAAGGCCAATGGAATCTTGGCCTTTATTGGAAAGGGGATGGAGTATAAAAGCAGGGAAGTTTTGCTACAGTTGTACAGGGTATTGGTGAGGCCACACCTGGAATACTGTGTGTAGTTTTGGTTTCCATATTTACGAAAGGATTTACTTGCTTTGGAGGCAGTTCAGAGAAGGTTCATTAGGTTGATTCCGGAGATGAGGGGGTTGACTTATGAGGAAAGGTTGAGTAGGTTGGGCCTCTACTCATTGGTGTTCAGAAGATTGAGAGGTGATCTTATCGAAACATATAAGATTATGACGGGGCTTGACAAGGTGGATGCAGAGAGGATGCTTCCACTGATGGGGGAATGAGGACAGGATGAGATTAGGAGAAATTTCTTCTCTCAGAGGGTTGCAAATCTGTGGAATTCGCTGCCTCAGAGAGCTGTGAAAGCTGGGACATTGACTAAATTTAAGACAGAAATAGACAGTTTCTGATAAGGGGTTATGGGGAGCGAACAGGGGAGTGGGCCGGAATCCATGATTGGATCAGCTATGATGTTTTGAATGGCAGAGCAGGCTCGAGGAGCCGTATGGCCTACTCCTGCTCCTATTTCTTATGTTCTTATGTGCGGACATCTGAAGCTGAATTTAATGTCTACGGTTCAGTTGTTGATGGGGCAGTATGGAGGAAGTTTTATCCTGCACTATTCCTGATCTGTGAGTATCTCATGGTTCAAAGAGTGAAAAGTACATATGTTTCCACCTTTAACATCTCTCGCTTTGAGTACAAAATTCTCACAGAAGTATAATTGGGAAAAGGAATATGGTGTGCTTTATATGCTCGAATGGCCTGTCGAGAGTTATGTTTGTTTCAACAAAAAATTGGAAATAGAAATATTGATCAAAAATGGAATTTGGCACTGCACTTGTCACTTTGCTGGATAGATCTCAAGTAAAATTCAGATCTTGGAACAGCCAGGAGCAACCTGTACAAATGTGACAATTATTCTCTTCTCTGGTAAATTCAGTTGAATGTTTCACATCATATTTTAAGGAGAAAACTCTGCTAAATCTGAGGTTGGTGCAGAGTTAAGGGAGTTTTACTTTGCATCTCATCACAATAAAGCTGACCGGTGAGTGGTTCATGTTGATGTTGGTTGCTCAAAATAGATGATATGCCATTCTCCAGCACCAACATCCCCTACTACATAAGAACATTAGAAATAGGAGCAGGAGAAATAGGAGTAGAAATAGGCCATACGGCCCCTTGAGCCTGCTCCGCCATTTAAAAAGATCATTGCTGATCTGATCATGGACTCAGGTCCACTTCCCTGCCCACTCCTCATAACCCATTGTTCCCTTATCGGTTAAGAAACTGACTATTTCTGTCTTGAATTTATTCAATGTCCCAGCTTCCACAACTCTCTGAGACAGCGAATTCCACAGATTTACTGAGAAAAGAAATTTCTCCTCATCTTAAATGGGCGGCCCCTTATTCTAAGATTATGCCCCTTAGTTCTAGTCACCCCCATCATGGAAACATTCTCTCTGCATCCACCTTGTCAAGCCCCCTCATAATCATATATGTTTCGATAAGATCACCTCTCATTCTTCTGAATTCCAATGAGTAGAGGCCCAACCTACTCAACCTTTCCTCATAAGTCAACCCCCTCATCCCCGGAATCAACCTAGTGAACCTTCTCTGAGCTGCCTCCAAAGCAAGTATATCCTTTTGTAAATATGGAAACCAAAACTGCACGCGGTATTCCAGGTATGACCTCACCAATACCCTGTATAACTGTAGCCAGACTTCCCTGGTTTTATACTCCACCCCCTTTGCAATAAAGGCCAAGATTCCATTGGCCTTCCTGATCACTTGCTGTATTTGCGTACTAACCTTTTCTGTTTCATGCACCAGTACCCCCCAGGTCCCGCTGTACTGCAGCACTTTGCAATCTTTCCCCATTTAAATAATAACTTGCTCTTTGCTTTTGTCTGCCAAAGTGCATGACCTCACACTTTCCAACATTATACGGCATCCGCCAAAATTTTGCCCACTCACTTAGCCTATCTATGTCCTTTTGCAGATTTTTTTGTGTCCTCCTCACACATTGATTTTCCTCCTATCTTTGTATCATCAGCAAACTTGGCTATGTTACACTCGGTCCCTTCTTCAAAGTCGTAATATAGATTGTAAATAGTTGGGGTCCCAGCACTGATCCCCGCGACACCCCACTAGTTACTGATTGCCAACCCGAGAATGAACCATTTAACCCGACTCTCTGTTTTCTGTTCGTTCGCCAAGCCTCTATCCATGCTAATATATTACCCCCGACCCTGTGAACTTTTATCTTGTGCAATAACCTTTTATGTAGCACCTTGTCAAATGCCTTCTGGAAGCCCAAATGCACCACATCCACTAGTTCCTTTTTATCCACCCTGTTCGTTACATCCTCAAAGAATTCCAGCAAATTTGTCAAACATGACTTCCCCTTCATAAATTCATGCTGACCCTGCCTGACGGAATTATGCTTTTCCAAATGTCTTGCTGCTCCTTCTTTAACAATGAACTTCAACATTTTCCCAACCACAGATGTTAGGCTAACTGGTCTATAGTTTCCCACTTTTTGTCTGCCTCCTTTTTAAAATAGTGGCATTACATTTGCAGTTTTCCAATCAGCTGGGACCTCCCTAGAATCCAGGGAATTTTGGTAAATTACAACCAGTGCATCCACTATCCCTTCCATTGCTTCTCTCAAGACCCTAAGAAGCAAGCCATTAGACCTAGGAGATTTATCTGCCTTTAGTCTGAGCATAAAGTTCAGATGCATTAGAAAAAAGTCTTCAAAATGTTTGAACTTTCATCTCTGATCATTTTTCTAAATGAGGAATGCACCAATGTATCAGCATGCACCATTCATGTCAGTGGAGTTAATCATCTCAACTGATTTTATAGCAAATTATTTTGTAAATGAATAGCATCATCATGCTGAGTATTGGAGTCACCTTATACTTTAAATTACATCTGAGTGTTTTGCTGTCTGCACAATTATTATCAATTGTTTCTGTCTTCCTGCAACATCAGATGTTACTAACACAGACATTTTGCAGATAAAAATGGATATCTTGGTATATTTTATATTATTAACATAATCATTCTACTTTCTGGTAAGTTGAGTTGAACGTTTCATATCATATTTTAAGAACAAAACTCTGCTAACATAATCAAAATATTTTCTGCTTTGCTTCTTCTGAGATGTGTCTCTCCCATCAAACTTCTGATTTGAGGTGGGAGACGGAGGGGGGGAATCGAGGTAAGGGGTTGTAGTTACAATTGCAGTTGAAAAATGCTTATC